>NW_006408562.1:869003-891225 GCF_000296735.1 Chrysochloris asiatica | reverse complement strand
TGTCCAGACTTGGGGAGGGGCCCGGATACAGACCTGTTTGAGAACTGGAGGGAAACTAGGGGGGATTGGTCCAGCTTGGTAACCTGATTAGCATTCTAGCTTATCCCCTGGGTGGGGAAGATTGGTCCCATTCAGTAACCTGATTCTAGCTTGTCTTTTGGTTGGGGAAGAATGGTTCCATTCTGTAACTTGATTAGCATTCTACCTTGTCTCCTGGGTGGGGAAGATGCAGTTAATGTTTTACCTTTCCTGTTCACCACATGCCTAAGATATAAGAATGGTGAGCCTGCATTTCACTTATACTTTAGACATGCTATCAGGAATGACCAGTTTCTGGAGAAGGTCATCATGCTTCTAAAGTAGAGGATCAGCAGGAAAAGAGGAAGACTCTCAGTGAGATGGGCTGACACACTGGCTGAAACAATGGGTTCAAACACAGGAATGGGTGTCAGAAGCTGCTGAACCCAAAATATACAAGGCAGACAGCAGATTGCTCATTTATCAAAAACTATAGGTCAGAGATGACAAGATGAATGTAGGGTCAAGAGAGACACTAAGCTTTGAGCTTTGCAAAAACATCCATATATACTGGATGCAGGTCACACCTCCAAGGAAACTACCTTTTAATTGATTGGCTACTCATACCAGATCACCAACTGGAGGATAATTATATAATATCTGCCAGACCACTGAAACATGGCCTATTGAAGTTGACACATATTATTATACCCAATATACCAGAAATTCTATTTGTGATTGTACTCTAATACCTAGGAGAATTGAAAATATGAGTCCACACAAAAATTTTACATGAACATTCAAGGCGGTATTGTTGTTGTTGTTAGGTGCCACTGAATTGGTATTAACTCATAGCAAGCCTATGCACAACAGAACGAAAACACTACCTGGTCCTGGGCCAACTTCACTACTATTGCCATGCTTGAGTCCATCGATGCTGCCATTTGGCCAATCCTTCTCGTTGGGGGTCTTCCTCTTTTTCTCTGACCCTCCACCTTACCAAACATGATACCCATCTCCAGCGACTGGTCTCTCCTGACAAGATGTCCAAATTATGAGAGACAAAGTTTGGCCATCCTGGCCTCCAAGGAGCCACTCTGGCTGCACCTCTTCCAAAACAGACCTGTTTGTTCTTTTGGCAGCCCATGGTACTTTCAATATTCTTCTCCAACACCATAACTCAAATGCATCAATTCTTCTACTGTCTTTCTTATTCACTGTCCAGCTTTCGCATGCATATGAGATTATTGAAAATACCATGGCTTGGGTCAGGCGCACCTTAGTTCTCAAGCTGATTTATTTGCTCTTCAACACTTCAAAAAGGTCTTGTGCAGCATATTTGCCTAATGCAATACATTCTTTTATTTCTTGACTGCTGCTTCTGTGAGTGTTAATAGTTGATCCAAGAAGAATGAAGTCCTTGACAACTTCAATCTTTTCTCCATTGATAAGAATGTTATTTATAGGTCCAGTGGTGTGGATTTTTGTTTTCATTATATTGAAATGCAATCCAAACCAAAGGCTGTGATCTTTGATCTTCATCAGTAAGTATTTTAAATCTTCTTCACTTTCAGCAAGTAAAGTTGTATCATCTGCATATCACAGATTGTTAATGAGTTTTCCTCCAATCCTGATGCCATGTTTTTCTTCATATAACCAAGCCTCTCAGATTATTTGCTCAGCATAAAGGTTGAATAAGTATGGTGAAAGAATACAACCCTATTTATCAAAAAAATGAGAATCATTTAAATGTTCATCAATTGATGAATGTATAGATTAAATGTAATGTATCCAAACAATGAAATATTATTTGGGAATTTTAAAAAGAGTGAAATATTAATACATGGATTGGGAGAATGGTAGTTCAATGTAATATGCACTGGGCTGTGAACCAGAACATCAGCAGTTTAAACCCATGGATCACTCTGCTGGAAAAGTTGAAGTTTTGTGCTCCAGCAAAGATTTAAAGCCTCAGAAACCCTATACAGGGTTTCTATGGGTCAGAACCGACTTGATGATACTTCACAACATCAACAAAAACCATACATGCTATACCATGGATATGAATATGGATAGTGTGGTGCTTTAGGATAAGCATCGGACTTCTAACTGCAAAGTCTGTAGTTCAAACCCACCAGTTGCTCCTTGGAGACCCCTGTACAAGGTCACTGTGAGTCAGAAGTGACTCGATGGCACTTAACAGCAATGCTGTGGATGAACCCTGAAGCCATTTGACTAACTGAAAGAAGCCAGCCATAAAAGGCCAAACATTGTATGATCTCATTTATATGAGATGTCCAAAATAGATGAATTCATAGAAATTGTGCTAGTGGTTAGGACCCCGCAGAATGGCAAGTGACTGCTAATGACCAAAACAAATGCTCTAAATTTGCAAAGTTGCATTAGTTGTACAATCTTGTGAATCTATTTAAAAACTTTGAATTGTACAGTTTAAAGGGATTAATGATTTTATGTGTAATTATATATTAGTAAACTTGTTATTAAATATAAAAGGATCTGGCCAGTAAAATAACAAGGGCATAAATCCAGGGAGTATGAACCCTGGAGATAGACAGGAGGAACTCCCGGTAGGCACATTGTTTACAACCTCAGACTCATTTAAGATGTACACCATGCAATCTTTTCATCTAATTACCTTTTCCCTCTGCTTACTGTGAGCTAATGTGCCAGACTGCAAGGTCTGTGGTTCAAGTTCACCAGCTGCTCATTGGAAACCTTATACAAGGTTGCCATGGGTTGGAATCAACTCGATGGCACTTAACAACAACAACTAGGTATAGTCTGCATATGATTATTCACATCACTGTACTGAATCTCTTTCTAACTCTTCTTCCACTTTCAATTAAGTCTGTGAGTCTCTCTGTATTGCTGGTTACCATGGAGATTACTTCTGGAATCAGCTCCTGTCTTCTCACTAAAACGTTACATTCTGCAGTACTATAAGGCCTACACATATTTACACCTTCCATCTCCACACAAATAGCAGAGTTTGAACACTGAGATTGGAATTAGAGCCCTGCCCTTGGCCATTTTATTACAAGTGCTTTAATCTGAAATTTTAAGCAAGGCTATGTCAGTTTTACTTAGTATTTTACCATTCAAGCGATGAGAAGGTCTGTTTTTTACTGGTAGAAATATGGAGAGAAGTAATAGCACAATCACTTTAGTTATATGGCAGTTGTAGATGATAGACATACAGTAGGAAGAGTGAGACTGGTATATTGTGTCTGTTAAATTTGACAGGTCTTTCTGGCCAGAGATAGAGCCATTATATTACCTGAAATAGAATACATTTACCCAGAGTTTCAGAAAACACAGAATAAACCAGAAGCTGAGAATTAGTAAGCAGAACACTGGTATTTTCAAAGACTCTGGCATCATATTAAGCATCTAAAAATAGCAATAAAATATGTAAAACAAGAGTTCTGCAGCTCCTAACTGAGAAGCATCTTCCGTATCCAGATCCCACTCTCCTTGCTGATTGCCTCAGCTCAGTTCTTCATCAGCCCTTACCTGGACTGTGGAAATAGCCTTCAATGGATTCCCTGTCTATGTATGAAAACCCTCAAAATGACCCTCTACACATCCTCTGTAGAAGCAAAAATAATTGTGTCCATAATCCACAGGATTATAGCTCTACAATATATGAAGCTCCGGTCTCTTATCATCTTTAATGTGTCACCCTGTGATGCCGTCTTGATGAAATCTCATATAGTTAATTGCACTAACTGTGTACAGAGCACCATGTTAAAAACTTTGCAGCATTTGAAATATTTATCCTTCAACAAAACTGTTTGGCTTTACAGGCAAAGAGTTTCAATAAGTTGCCAAGTTTACCGAGATATAAATAGGGTAGCAGTCCCAGCTCCTCCAGTGTCACCCCTACTTCAAACAACTCCTGAGATTTCAGAGTCAACTTTTGTTTCCTTGAACTTCCAGTCCATACTTATGCCTTGTCCTATGCATGCAGTTCATCACATAACATAGTTCAGCTCATTGTATTGGTTTTCTACATCTGCTATAGCAAGGTACCACAAACTAGGTGGTTTATAAAAGACCAAAATGTTGCCTCACAATTGCAGATGCTAGAAGTCCAAATCAGCATGTTAGCCATGCTGATTGCTCCTGAAGGCACTGAGAAAAAAATCTGGTGATGGTCAGTAATCCTTGCAATTCCTTGACTATTGCTGCATTTCTCTGATCTCTAGCTCCATTATCACATGGTCATCTTCCCTCATTCTGTCTCTCTGTGTCTTTTCTCCTTATATAATAACATCAATTATATTGGATTAAGGAATGCTGGTAGCATAGTGGTTACGAATCGGGCTAAGAACTACAAGGTCAGCACTTCGAAACTACCAGCTGTTCCACGAGAGAGAGATGAGGCTTTCTGCTCCCATAAAGAGTTACAGTCTCAGAAACCCTGTAAAGGGTCACAATGAGTCGGAACCAACTCCACGGCACATAACAACAACAACATATTGGATTAGAATACATCATACTCCATTAAGACCACATGTTAACTGATAGCCTTTTCAAATACTTTATTTCCAAACCAAGTCCCCTTTGTAGGTACAGGAGGTTAACACTACAATGCATTTTGGGGGGACTCAGTTCAATCCATGACACAGTCTCTTTGGAAATGTCTAAGAATGGGATAGTCACCATCCCCTGGTGTGGTGGTGGTTATGTGCTGTGGAGTCAGTTCCGACTCATACAGGGTTTCTGAGGCTGTAAATCTTTACAGGAACAGAAAGCCTCATCATTCGCCCATGGAACAGCTAATAGTTTCGAACTGCTGACCTTGAGGTTCACAGTCCAATTTGTAACCACTACGCTACCAGAGCTTACCATCCCATAGGGCAATTTATTCCATTTAAAAAATAACTTTAGCATTCGTTCAGTTCCTAGAATGCCTTATGCACTTTCGTCCTTCAAGAATATTCCCTCTACTAAGATTTTCCTCTCCCTTTCTGTGCCTTGTTAAATGCTTTGATTTCATATAACTTCACATAAACAAGACTTATCCAAGTTTTCTGACACTTAGGGTTAGGTAAGGAGTCCTGTTGTGGTGTTGTAGTATAAGCACTTGACCACAAGGTCAGTTTGAACTGCAGGGTTGGCTGTTCAAACTCACCTGCCCCACCTCGGAAATACCTTACAGGTTCTCTATGAGTCTGAACTGACTCGACAGCACTTAACAAAACAACCGATTAAGTAAGGTATCTCTATCACAAGCTCCCATAACTCTCTGCATTTCCCTGTCACAGAATTCATCACCAAGACAAATTAAAATTGTGAACTTAGTTGTTTATTGCCCATCTCCTTTATTAGAATGTAAGCTTTGCAATAGCAGGATCTATGCCTACCGTAATCACTACTGTATCCCAGCATTTAGCATGAAGCTAATGTATTCACTTAATCAATGTGTTTAATGAAACTAGTGACTAAATAACATCATATTCTTAAAGTCCATTCTTATATTGATCTGAATACTATTGTTGTTACATGCCATCGTGTTGGTTCTGACTAGATAGGTTTTCTGAGGCTTAACATCAGCAGGTGGCAGGCTCAAACCATGGACCTTGTAGTTTGCATTCTAGTGTTTATCTTATAGAGCCACCACGTTCCTGACCAGAATACCACTTCTTGATAATTTCAAACCAGTGGTCATGTTTGTCAAATTACCCACCAAGGGCAAAGATGCTATAATTGGGAGCTTACCCTATTAGTGCAGCTTTCCATAAAGCCCAGCTGGAAGCAAACATTTATCTTGTTCTGATTGATGGGTATTGACCATTAGCTTATGTGGTTAGAGTGTCCACTTGCTGTAATCCATACAAATACATTTTCTGACTGCAGATTTGAGTTCCTTCAGGTACCAATTGGCATTGAGTCAATTCCAATTCATGGCAACCTCATGGGCATCAGAGCAGAACTGTGCTCCACAGGGGGTTCAATGCTGATATATTGGGAAAATATCTCTACAGCTTTCCTTCAAGGTTCAGCTGGGTGGACTTGAACCTCCAACATTTTGGTTAGCAGCCAAGTGTGTTAGTTAGTTATATGAGTTAGGATATGAATTAGGATTGGTTACCAGCCAAGCCTATTTTTACCATGTAAAGATGCCTCCCTCAGGATACACAGCTCAGATTTTTGGTTACTCGATTGGAAATTTAGGAGTTCTGGTGTGGTGCTGTGGGTTAATGCGCTAGACTGCAAAGCCATTTGAACTGCAAGTTCAGTGGTTCAAGCTCACCAGCCGTTCCTTGGAAAACCTAAACCAGGTCGCTATGGGTCGAACCGACTCGACGGCATTTAACAACAACAAATTGGAAATGTAGCCAACTCGGACCTCTGGTAGCGTAGTGGTTACAAATCGGGCTCCTAACCTCAGGGTCAGCAGTTCGAAACTACCAGCTGTTCTGCGGGAGAAAGATGAGGCTTTCTGCTCCCGTAAAGATTTACAGCCTCAGAAACCCTGTACAGGTAGCTATGAGTTGGAACCGACTCCACGGCACATAACAACAACAACAGTCAATAACTACCAACTGTCCCACGGGAGAAAGATGAGGCTTTCTGCTCCCATAAAGATTTGCAACCTCGGAAACCCTGTACAGGGTCACAATGAGTCGGAACCGACTCCACGGTAATTAACAACAACAACAAGTCAGTATTTGGAGAAGCAGACATTTTAAGATGCACATTCTGAGTGTGCATCCCATCCATGATATGATAGCCATTTCAGGACTAGTTTCTGTTTGGTCGGAAGTCAGCAAATGGAAGTCCTTTAGCTATATATAGTCAACAGGAGGTTTTGCCTAGCCTGTTACTTTCCCTTCTCTTGTTGTTAAGTACCTTCTAATCGCTTCCAGCTCATAGCAACCTTGTATAGGGTTTCCAAGGAGAAGCTGATGTGTTCGAACTGCTGACCTTGGGTTAGCAGTCCAGAGCTTATCTTACTTACAGCACTTATCCACTTTGTCCCCTAATGTTTTAAAGTGCAGTGCAATCAGGCAGATGTTGTGTTAGAGGGGCTATAAGTAGCTTAGCCATCACTGCCTTACACATGGCCACTTGTGTAGTTGCATTAGCTGTATGACCCCAAAGCATTTGAGCTTACAAATTGGAGTGCAAATGATTTTGAGGTCAAACTGGGTCAGAATGAGCCAGAATTATGAAAGAGGTAAATCTTAGTTTTATCTAACAGGAGCCTACAAAGTCTCTTCCTTTAGCTAAGAAATCTGTTTATTTTAGCTTCTAAGAGGGAGACTTGAGGGATGATCTCTGGAATCACCAGAGGTCTCTGATTATTTTGAGGACATCTTAATTCTTAGTTCAAGGTTTAAAACCCTAATGTCACATCAGTAAACCTATGCAGTCCTACTTTAGGGCCCTTAGGTTAGCAACTAAATGATTAGGGATGGCCCGAAGATGTTACAACTGTAAAAGTCCATGTTTGCTTAGACCAAGGGTTGATGGAAGGCTGAGACCAATTAGCATAACTTTAAAAAAAAAAAAAATGTGTAGCACCAACTTTTCCTCCTACAGCACTCTACTCGACTGGGCTCAATAATTCATTGAAATGACAACACAGAACTCAGACACCGTAGTCATTTCTGAGACATTTTATAATCTGCAGAAATGGTGAAATTGACCAATCACAATTAATCCTATTTCTTGTTAGCAAGCCTGTTAACAATCACTCCCAGCTGAAGCCTATCATCCATCATCACCTTCCCCGTCTTGTCTTATCCAGCACCATTAGGGAGAAGTCTATTGGTGGGAATTAACAAAGACTGTTATGTGAGGATTGGGGAGACTTTGACTTCCCTTTGGGACCCCAGCAGCCTGTTGTGGACAGTGATCACAGGTTTGTCTCTTCAACAGGGTCCTGACTAATTTTAAAGGAACAAACTTATTCAACCCAGGAAAAGTTATTTCGGCTGGTGACTTTAACCTAAACAGAAATTAAGTGTTTCTGGGTGGCATAAATGTTTAAGCACTTGACTACTAGCATCAAGATTGGTGGTTCACACTCCCTTCAGAAGGCAGGCCCAGTGATCTGCTTTTGAAAGGTGACAATGTTGAAAACCCTACTCTGCACACAAAGAATGCCATGAGTCCCAGTCAGCAAGAGAGCAGCTAACAAACTCACAACAACAGATCTTAGAGCCATTGTCATGAGCACTATTTTTGCTCCCCTTAGAATGTCTTTCAGCCAGGATTGAAGATCTTCAGGGTTTCAATGACAAAAGTGTATATATGACATATGTTGTTGTTAAGTGCCATAGTCATTTCTGACCCATAGCGACCCTGTATAGGGTTTCCAAGGAGCAGCTGGTGAGCTTGAACCACCAACCTTGCAGTTCAAACAACTTTGCAGTCTGTGGCATTAACCCACAATGCCACAACAGTACCCCATAGCGTGTCTGCTGCACAAGACCTCTTTAAAGTATTCAAGAGCAAAGAGGTCAGTTTGAGTATTACAGTGTGCCCGACCCAAGCCATGGCATTTTCAATATCCTCATATGCGTGTGAATGTTGGACAATGAATAAGGAAGACTGTAGAAGAACTGATGTATTTGAGTTACGGTTTTAGAAAAGAATATTAAAAGTACCATGGACTGTTAGAAGAACAAATTTGTGTTGGAAGAAGTAAAGCCACAATGCTCCTTAGAAGCCATACTTTGGACATATTATCAGGAGGGACCAGTCCCTGGAGAAGAATATCATTCTTGGTAAAGTTGAGGGTCAGCAAAAAAAAAACA
This sequence comes from Chrysochloris asiatica, assembly GCF_000296735.1. Classification (NCBI taxonomy): domain Eukaryota; kingdom Metazoa; phylum Chordata; class Mammalia; order Afrosoricida; family Chrysochloridae; genus Chrysochloris; species Chrysochloris asiatica. The sequence goes on along the minus strand of NW_006408562.1, from coordinate 882,415 downwards.
AAGACCCCCCAATGAGATGGATTGGCACAGTGTCAGCAGCAATGGATTCAAGAATAACAGTGATTGTGAGGACTGTAGAGGCCAGGGCAGTGTTTTGTTCTGCTGTGCATAAGGTCAATATGAAGCACAATGACAATTTTTAAATGATTGGTGCAGAAGTTTGAATACTAGTTGTATTAACTGATTTTTCTAGTAAGGTTATGGATATTATCCTATCACTGACAATGCTATATTTTAGGAAAGACCTTGATATGTTCTTTTTGATGATGAATGTGAAGACATCCCTCTTTAATTTGTCATTCCCAGCATAGATGACTATTAGATCATTGGATTCAAAACATTCAATACCAGTCCATTCAGCTCACTAATGTCTATGCTATTGATTTTCAAGCATTCTCTTTCATTTTTGGTGACTTGCAATTTTCCTAGTGTGGCACTGTGGTTTAATGCACTGGACCAAAAGGTTGTTTGAACCACATAGGCCAGTGGCTCAAATTCACCAGCCAGTCCTCAGAAATCCTATACAGGGTCACATCAAGTAGGAAAACAACTCCATGGTATTTCACAAAGAACAACAACAACAAATTTCCTAGATTCACATTTCATAAATTCCATCACCCAATTATCAATTAATGTTTAAGTTGTTTATTTTCATTTTGAGTAGCACCACATCAGAAATGTATGTTCCCAAAGCTTTGCTCCATTCATACTATTAAGGTCAACTCTACTTTGAGGCGGCATCTCTTCTCCAGTCATATTTTGAGTGCCTTCCAACATGAGGGGCTCACCTTCTGGACTATATTAGACAATACCCAATTGTTTTTAGAAGTAGATTGCCAGGACCTTCTTCCTTATCTTTCTTAGTGTCAATTTTTTGCTGAAACCCATTCACTGTGGATGAGCCTGTTGGTATTTGAAATAGTGGTGGCTTCCTTCTCAGCATCACAGCAACATGCAAATCACCAAAGTATGACACACTGACATGAGTGGTAGCTTAAATTTAGGGAGAATGTACATCATGAGTGTATCCTTTCTCCATACTTATTCAATCTGTATGCTAAGTAAATGGCTCAAGAAGTTGAATTATATGAAGAAGAATGTGGCATCAGGATTGACAGAAGATTCATTAAACACCCTGAAATATGTAAATAACATAACCTTGCTTGCTGAAATTGAAGAGAACTTAAATAATTTACTGATTAAAGACCATAGTTTTCAGTATGGATTACAACTTAACATAAAGAAAACGAAAATCTTCACAACTAGACCAATAAACAACATCATGATGAATGGAGAAAATATCAAAGTTCTTAGGATTTCATTTTATTGGATCCATAATCCATGCCTATGAAATGTCAGTCAATAAATCAAATGAAGTATTGCATTGGTCAAATCTGCTACAAAAGACCTCATGAAAGTGTTTTGTTTTTCTTTAAAGAAGATGTCACTTTGAGGACTAAGGTAGCCCTGACCCACACCATGGTGTTTTCAATTACCTCATATGTACAGTGGATCTGTAGGAGAAGCACTGCACTGGGAACCACAAGGCCAGCAGTTTGAGTCCACCAGCCACTTTGTCGGGGGAAATGAGGTTTTCTGATCCTGAAAAAAATTTATAGTTGGAACCAACTCGAAAGCACTTAAAAACACAGCATATGCATGTGAAAGTTGGATGATAAAAAGGGAAATTAAGAATCGATGTCTTTGAATTATGGTGTTTGTGAAGTGTATTAAACATGCCATGGACTCCCAGAAAAAAGAATAAATCTGTCTTGGAAAAATAGAGCTAGAATGTTCCTTAGAAGTGAGGATGGCAAGACTTTGTCTCATGTACTTTGGGCATGGTATCAGGAGAATCCAATCCCTGGAGAAGGACATCTTGCTTTGTAAAGTAGAGAATCAGCAAAAAAGAAAAGGAAGACACTCAACAAGACGGACTACATAGTGGCTGCAGCGGTGGGCTCAAGCATTGGATGGACAGCATAAAACCAGGCACTGTATCATTCTGTTGTGCCACTGTGGGTCAGAACCTCCTGGATGGCACCTAACAACAACAACAATGTCCTTTAAATGGTTAATGTTGCCCATCAACAATGTGAAAGTCAGATGCTCACCTCCAATGTCTTTCTCTTGTTTCAAACTGCTTTTTGGTCAAGGAGAAAACAGGAGCTGCTAACCTCTGTGATATTTTGTGTGGTTTGTCCTATCACTTACATATACCATATGCTCTCAGTCTGACCTGAGTGGTTTTTAAAATAAATAAATAATAAATTGCAAGCGTGTCTTTGACTTTCAAGGACTCAGACAGTGAGCTCAGACACAGAGGAATAATAAATGTTATCAAGGAACAGATAATAGCAACAGGGCCTTATTATACAGGAATGTGCTCTCTTTCTAAGGGAAGACTAATTACCAAGACAAAAGCTTTACAAAAAACTTGAAAACTCTGTGGAGAGCTGGTAACTGAAACATTTTTTTCTAGGCATCGTTTTCTTTTTTCTCAGTACATCAATGAGAAGTTGAACTGGTTTTAAAACTAGATTTTGTTGTTAGTGTCAGGAAAATAACAGGTGGAGACTAAAAGTAAAGCTCTTTTTATTCTGGTGAAGCAGAGCATTTCCCTAGGAGGAGGGCTGTGAATTGAGATGGCAGACTCTCTGCAGTAGGAAAGGAGACAGCAACTGTGATTCAGCCAAGCTGCTCCTAGCCTTTGAAGGACAAAAAAGGGATAGGACTGGGCTGATGTCTAAACAGATAGTATGACTACTACTTACAGAAATCCAATCAGAGAAAAGAAATCAGATCACAGGAAAGAACCAGAATTATCCCCCTGAAGGGGTCCCAGAGGGTGGGATGACTCCTAGGAAAGTGTCTCTGTCTCAGGAAAGTGAGGACAGATTGGTTTGAACAGCAGACATTTTTAGTAGACCAGAACTTATTGATTTCTTATTTCACATTTTGTGGGATCCTTAACACCTAATCTAGTAAAAAATATTTAGGATCTAAAGGCAAAGAGGAAGATTCTAAAAGAGATGGACTGACACAATGGTTAGCAGCTCCTGTTTATCAGTTTGAAACAAGATAAAGACATTTGAAGCAAGCATCTGACTTCAACATTGTTGATGAGCAACATTGAACTCAATGATTATGAGGATGGCACGGGACCAGGAAGTGTTTCACTCAATTATACGTAGGGTCGCTGTGAGTTGGAACTGACTCAACGGCACCTAACAAGAACAGCAGCAAATCAAAATGGAGAGTTTAAAGGAAGAACACCGCAATGCAACATCAAAGATGGCCCTAGAGATGGACGAGTCATCTTAAAAAGTCGGAAGCATGTTAAACACTTGGCAAGGTCTTCCCGAAAGGAATAGAGAAGTCACAGAAGTAAAAACACATTAAGAACTTATGCCTCCATGGCCTTTCATGTAGCCAAGGAGAGGGTGGAGTCAAAAGAAAGTGAGCCACTCAAAGAAGGCTAGTTGACTTCAAATGGGAGTACATGATAATAGGTAAAAGTAGGATTGGAGTTCTTTGGGTTAGAGAGTAACAATTGTCATCTTGAAGGACCACAGAAGGCAGGCTTGAGCAACTTTCCCATAGACCCACCAAGAAACTTGCTTTTGAGTAAGGTGAATCACCAAAGACAACAGTTGTGTTGGCAGGGGTGCTGGTGAACAGGATAGACTGTTTTATAGGATAGCTCAGCAAACAGGGGACTGTAATGACCTCACATATGCCTCCATGCCCTCTCCACACACCAAATCCTCCAGAACTTGGCCAGAATTGAAGGGAGATAGAAAGAGAAAGAAATAGGATGATATTGCACATAGTAAGATTAGACTGGACATTTAATAATTGAGGGTGCCTCAAAATTAGCAGGATCTGCCTAAGATCTTGCTAAGAGGCAAGGAAGGGTATGTGGTATGCTCCGATCCAGAAGACTCCTTTGTTATCTTGCTAAAGGCAATTATTCAGCATGTCCATGAGATGGGAGCAGGGATTCTGAAGTACTTTTATCAGTTTTCTCAAGTCATAATTGACTGAATATCAGAGGAAATTGTAGAAAAAAGGCAATTCAGGAAAGTGTCAGAAGTTGACATAGTATCTCAGGGGATGGAAAACAAAGCTAATAAGTGTAGGGGTTCATGCCTAGATGAGATGATCATGATTACAGGGGTCAATGTGCTGAAAGCAGATAAATACAGGAAATAAGGGGCACCTGTGAAAAGCATTTGTAATAATGGGCCATTGTCCCTGGTGCCATGGTTAAGCACTTGACTGCTAACCAAAAATTAAGTGGTTCAAACCCAGTAGCCACTCCATGGGAGAAAGATGTGGCAATCTGCTTCCATAAAGATTACAGTCTTAGAAAACCTCTGGAGCAGTTCCATTATGTCTTACACACTCAGTGTGAGTGAGAATCAACGCCTGGCAACAGGTTTCAGGTATTCGGGAGCTGAGGAGTGAGTGAAGAAGGTCCAAAAGGGTTGGAAAGAGCTGCCAATGGAAGAGGAAACACTTTCAGAAGAACTAGATTAAAAAGGCTATTTAAGATGACGTTTGTAGAAATATTCTGGACTATCATTTGATCAAAGTATAGTCATGGTACTTAAATGGAAGAAGTAAAACAGTGGTAAAAATTATTGTTATTAAATAAGTGAAGAATGTGAGTATAGAATATTGAATAGGAAATTCACCAAGACATTAATGAGAATAGAAGGCTAAGGAAATTTCTAATATCCTTAAAAAATTGGACAGGTGATTTTAAGGATGTTTGGTAAGAACAAGGAAGGGGTGCCAGAATCTTAAAGACAGAAGACAGAGTATATACATAAACATAAAAGAAGTCTGTAAATTTGAAGGGGAAGTTGCCACTTTTCGATGTTTATGTGGCATTTAAGGGGGAAAAGAAAAAAAAGGTGAGAATTATCTCAAAAGTACCGTAAGGGAAGTTGTGTCATTGTGGCTGATCTAGGTTTTCACTAAGACAAGAAGCTGGGGAATCATGCTGGGAACAAGATGAAGATAAAAGTGTGTTCGCAGTGCATGGTGGATAGTTTCAGAAGGGGACAAGGTCAGCTATGACAGCAGGAATCCTGGTGGAAGCCTAAAATGTATGGAAATAATGGAGCAAAAGAGGATTGAAAAGCAAAGGATTTCACGTTTTGTAAATCTCCCCAAAATAAGAGGGCTGAAGGACTTACATATTACTGACAGGTTGTGTTTCCCCCACCCAAGAAATTTGGAGGCCAATGTCAAATATGGGGAATTATAAACACGGGTCTATCTGTTGGAATGGGAGAAACACTCAGTGTCTATTTCAAAATACTCAGTTCCTTCAAAATTTCAATAATAGAGTTTTTTTTATTATTATTGATAGCATCACAATTTTATTTCTCAGTCCCATAAATACCTATGCCTCTCAAACAATGTCTTTCAAACCATTCCTAGGATAAGTGTCACTGCTTCTTGCCAAGCCAAGCAATAACGCTATACGGTGTAATTTAGGAAGGCATTTAAAAGAGAAACAAAGACATTCAGGTAGTTTGCATACTGACATTTATTTCCTACAGCCAAGGTTGAGTGGCATTGTACTCTATAGTAGAGCAGTTGAAAAATAATGATGAATATTATGAGAAAACCTTCTGTGGTATGTAATTAGCAAAGTTCAAACATGCATATGGAAGGAAATTAAATAACCACAACTTTCCATGTTTTTATCCCAGAGATACAGATACAACCAGCTTATTGTACTCAGCATATGAGTCTGAGTGCACTATATGTTCATTTCCTACCACAACCTGTCTTTCAGGATTGCTAAAACTAGTAGTTACTGTCGTTGTTAGCTGCTGTCCAATATTCTCCAACTCATGGAGACCCCACAACTAAAAAAACATTCTTCAGTCCTGTATCATCCCACAGGTGCTAGAATATTCAAGTTCATTGTTGCAAGCACTGACCAGCCCATCCCAAGGAGGATCCCCTTTCCTTGTTATCACTCTACTTCACTAAGTATGACATCCACCTTCAGCAAGTGATCCACGGAGTTTTCATTGAATAGTTTTGGCCATTAGACTGGAAGGCCTTTCCTCCTAATCTGTGTTAGTTTGGAAGGTCCACTGAAATCTGTCCATCATGAGTGAATCTGCTGATATTTGCGATACTAGTGGTACAGACTCAAATATCTTAGTAACTTACTAGCCACCACAGGATGATCAACTGAAAAATAGGTGGTGGAAACTTAACAGTGCCTTGGTGTAGCAACAACAGTCACCATTTACTGAAACTCACTATTAGTTTCCAACACTCATAAGTTCAGGTCTCATTTCATTTTACACCACTGTAATCTTGTATGTATGGTGCTGTGGGTTAAATGCGCTGGACTGCAAAGTCGGTTTGAACCACAAGGTTGGTGCTTCAAGCTCACCAGTCGCTCTTCAGAAACACAATATAGGATTGCTATGGGTCAGAACCAACTCAATGAAGCTTAAAAACAACAACAACCTTGTATGAGGTAGATCACAGTCACCCCATTTTACAGGTAAGAAAACTCTATCCTACTGTCAAATTATATAGAATATCTCCTCACTCCAAACTTTATTATTTTTTCCTATGCATTTCTAAAATGCATTGCCAAAAAAACTCTGTCAACTATAATTTGAAATAAGATGAGAAAAGTCTTTTTCTCATTTGAAATATAGCAAAACCCCTGAATAGGTTATGAAAGATATTAACCCTAGGGGGGAAAAAAAAGATTTTCCATCTGTTAAATCACCCTGTCAGTATTGGGTATTGAGGGCAGCTTACTTCCCCCACCTTTGTATTTAGTGTGAGTGTAGAATTAGGCTTTTGGAGCACATAAACTGTTCTTCTGCAACTCCCACAAGGACACTTTTATATCCTTTTGGAGAAGTGATAACATTTTCAGCAGGTTTGCTTATTTGCAAACAATGTCTTTCAAACCATTACTGGGGTAAGTGTCATTGCTTCTTGCAAAGCCAAACAGTAAAGCTATATGGTGTATTTTAGGAAGGTGTTTCATTTAAAAGAGAAACAAAGACATTCGGGTAGTTCTGTTACCAGACACTCATTTCTAGAATATCCATGACTGTATTTATCCTTCAGTAGTTTATATAATATGGAAAAATCACTGAAGCAGAAGAATTACTACAAAAAATTTTCTCATATTCTTCTATGCATTATGTCTTGCCGGCTGGATTACTACAGTTGAAGCCTGTTATTCACTGAGATGATTTTGTAAAGCACACTTGGCCGGTCTCAGTCCTGATTTTCTTGGATTCCGTCCTCATTCTCAAACTTTGTAGTAATATATAGAATTACATTAGCCTTGTCAGTTCATTGAATATCTTATTGACCATTGAATTCCCTCGTCTCGTCAGTACTCACCCCCTAAGACCTTAAACATAGTGGAGCACCGATCATTGTTCTTGATTGAAATCACGTGCAAAAGAAGCACACCATCAAGGCAGTCGTGGAGTTGTGCATTATTGTGAAATTAGCTAGTGATTCTCCTGCTTTTGCTATATATAATTTGATATTGGAGATTAGTATCTGTAGACCCTAAGGGAGCTAATACTGTGCCTGGTACACAGTTGGCACTCATTCAGTATTAATTTAATGAGCAAAACTTTCACAGTTACAGAGAGACATTCGATCTCTATAATTCAGCTGTGTGGCCTGACCCAGGCTGCTGAGCCAAAGCCAGAAAGAAGAGCATACTCTGTCCTTACCCCAAACCTGTTGGACCCTATTCTCCACAGGCCTTGAACAAACATTTTGTGTTCAGTCAGTTGTTAGCAAATGTCATTTCTCTATATTTTAGCCATCACATTTCATTTCAGAAAAATACATTCATCATCCCATAAATAATGGAGGTGCAAATCGAGTGATTGGGTCAGATCTTTATTTTCTGTGAGCTCTAGCTTTTTCAGACATAATATGAAATTTTTAGACTAAATCTTAGAAGTCCATCTGACTCTTAATTAGAGTAATTATGATCAAATATAGGAAGCCTCTCCTCTGTTACATATGAATATTTGCATTTTAAATGGGATACCATAAGACTTAAGGGGTTAAAGAAAAAGGCAATTTTGTGTTTTGTGCATTTTGTCTCTCCTCCAACTGGATCCCCGAAGAGAGTCAAAACGGAGTCCCAGGTAGAGATGTAATACTTCCATTCCCCATTAACCTCATAACAGGTTAGCATTCCCCCACCTCAGTCTGCTCAGGAACACACTGCAAAATTGTGTGGCCCTCTTAGCTTAGTTCTCTTTCTACTGTGAGACTTGATAGGAACCTAGAAGAACTAAAAGTGATTTCTGCTTACATTCTTGGAAAGGAAACCTGAGTAGCTCCCAGATTTGAAGAAAACTGTAAAGGAACCATCATTTCTGTAACTGGATTTATAGCTGGTAGGTCTGCCTTCCTTTTCTCCTCTTCTCACCCCATCCCTCTTTCTCTCTCCTTAATCTCTTTTCTGTCCCCCCCCTTTTTTTTTAATAGAAAAGTTATTTCCATATAGCAAGAAAGGGAACTGCTACTAGTCTGTTGTTAAGTGCCATAGAGTCCGTTCTGACCAGCGACCCTGTATAGGGTTTCCAAGGAGCAGACGGTGACCTTGAGATTCAAACCGATTTTGCAGTCCAGCGCAAATTTAGTATGCAATATTCCAGATTAGCTACCTACCATGTCTAATCTTTTTTCCCAACATCTAAATTCCTTTATCTAACAAACATTCACAGAGAATCTGTTTGTTCCAGGCTCTGTTCTGTGTGCTTCATTATGTCAGTGAAAGAAAGAGACAGAGAGAGAGAGAGGAAGAAAGTTAGTAAGGAAGGAAGATGAAGAGAAGGGGAGAAAGGGAGAGAGATGGGGAAGAGGAAAGGAGGGATAAAAGGGCAAAACACAAAAAGAAATCAAAACTAACCTCATGAAACATAGTTTATTGATCTTACTTGAGTCATGTATGCAGCCATTGGGCCAATCACTTGCCTAGATCGTACGACTATATCTAAAATGGGAATTATGGTTGGTGGTTGTGTGCCCTTTCGACTAATAGTGAACCATTTAGGGTTTCCGAAATCTACCTTGCAGTCCAGTGCATTATCTTGCAGCACCACACCAGGACTTCAACATGGGCATTGTTGTTGTTAAGTACTATCAAGTTGGTACTGACTCATAGCAACCCTGAGGAGGGGCTGGTGAGCTTGAATTTCCGGCCTTCTACTTCAAACCAACCCTGCTGTCTAGTGTATTAACCTGCAGTGCCATACCTGGGATTGGTGGTGGTGGTTATGTGCCGTGGCGTCGGTTCCAACTCACAGCAACCCTGTAAAGGGTTCTCAAGACTATAAATCCTAACGGGAGCAGAAAGCCTCATCTTTCTCCAGGGAACAGCTGGTAGTTTCAAACTGCTGACCTTGCAGTTCACAGCCCGATTCGTAACCACTACACTACCATAGTGGAGAGTTATTCAGAGTGGAAACTCCACTAAGCACTAGTAATGTGGAAAGGTTACTCTGAAAAAATACAAGGAAAAATAATTAGGATATGCCCGGAACATCACCTTACCTCAATAAACCCATCTCTCTCCTTGGATACAATGCCATCCCATCCTTGTATAGTTGGACCTTCACATAAACCAGGAATGTTGGTTTATGCTACAGTTCATACCTGCCCTGTCTCCAGATTAGATTTTTGTATGATTTTAGCAACCACAGGAGTCATGTGTAGAGCATTTGTTTTCACAGATTCTAGACCTTGGAAATCCCATTTTTAGCTTCAATCCCCTATCATTTGCATCCATTATTCCTATTAGCTTTGCTCTTGAAGTTTATCACAGTCCCTAGGTACCTAGTCTCAAGAAGCTTCCTTGGTTCATTTTTTAATATCACTCAGGCTAAATTAATGTATTGCTGCTACTCTAGTCAGGACTAAAGGCTTCAAGTTCACAGACAACATTGAGAAATAGTTTCTTATGATGATTCCCTGGATGTTCATTCAGATTGCTCTGCTCCCCATGATTTCTTTTCCTGGGAACCATGGAGAGATTTTGTTGTTTTTCATCCCATTTATTGCAGCCTTGGTTCTTGTTTCTTTCTTGTTTTCAAAAGATACTTACCTCAATGAATCCTTCTGTATCTGATATACTCACCACTGTCGTTAAAGGAGTCCTGGTAGCGTAGTGGATTATGTGCTGGACTGCTAACCGAGAGGTCAGCTTTCAAATCTACCAGTCACTCCACACGAGAAACATGAGGCTTTCTGCTCCCGTAAAGATTTACAGCCTTGGAAACCCTATATAGGGTCACTATGAGTTGGAGCTGACTCAACAGCACACAACCATCACCACCACCATCCTTATTGAGCACTGCAGAAGTTAGAATCCTGATGCCCCTTGGTACCTGCCCTAGACTGGGACTGGTTGTGATGTTGTTGTTGTTATGTGCCGTGGAGTTGGTTCCGACTCATAGCGACCCTGCACAGGGTTTCTGAGGCTGTTAATCTTTACGGTAGCAGAACGCCTCATCTTTCTCCCGCAGAGCAGCTGGTAGTTTCAAACTGCTGACCTTGAGGTTCGCAGCCCGATTCGTAACCACTACACTACCAGAGGTTGTGATATGCCCCTCTATATGGTGACTTGAATACAAGTGTATTACCTTAATCATGGTTTATACTTTCAGTGTGTAGCACAGTGTCTGATGAATAATAGGCATTCCCCCCAAAAAAACCAAAACATTGTTGAATTGAAGGACATTGAATCTGATTGGCTCAGATTAGATTAAATTACATTATATTATGCTTGAAGTGTGTCAGCGGTAGTGAGGTTGGCCCAGGATCAGACATTGTTTCATTCTGCTATGAATTGGTTCTGACTCCATGGCACCTGACAACAACAAAATTACGTTTGTATCAGAATATCAAAACTGGAGTGTAGACATTAAGATCCAACATTGATAGGGAGTAGAGAACTGTCCTGGATGCAACTTCTGATAATGCCAAAGGGCTGTTTGTAACTCCAGAAAGAGCTCACCTAAATGACCTATAATTCTAATCAGAGTAGTTTAAAAGGAAACTGCTAATATAGGATTCCTGGTGTGGTGCTGTAGGATAAGCATTGGACTGTGAACCACAAGTCTGGTAGTACAGACCCATCTGCTGCCCCTCAGAAAGCCTATACAGGGTCTCTATGAGTCAGAATCGACTTGACAGCACTTAACAACAACAACATTGGTTATAGGTACATCTGCCTTAAGGGACCAGAGAGTCCAAGAAAGGAAAAAGCTGACAATAATTATGATTGGCAAGTAGTAAAATAATCTTAATAAGGAAAAAGAATGATTTTTGTCAATCTCAACCCACACACTGAAAATGAATCATGAACACAAAAAAGGATGCAAGAAACAAAAATAACAAAGAACTCTCGACTCATATAGCTTGATGCCAACATACTTGTTGACCTCACCCACTACTACCCAACTATCTACTGTTCTTCATCGAAAGATTTTCTAATTGTTCCTTAAACCCTTAGATGAAATTCAAGAAATTATCAAACTGTGTGTACTGGATTTAATTTTAGATACTCTCGTTAGACACCTATAAGGAATAAGGAGCAAAAGAGAGGCTGTGGTTGAAGCAAAGGTGAACAGAACTCATCCAGGTCATTCAGGTCTTCAAGCTCTCTGGAGTGGCCCTGCCCACAGAGATGAGGGATTGGTCATGGTGAGGTCTGAGGAATGTTAGAAACAGACACTCATTTGCCTATCTCAGACCTGAAAAACTTTCTATTAAGATTCATTTTGGGGAGATAAAATGTCTTCGTTCCAGCAATATTCCCTCTGCAAAATGTAGATGGCCTGGGAAGATGACAAGAAATATATGCTTTCTACCAGATTCTTCTCTAAAAACTATCTGAGAAGAAATGGCATGTTACAGTAGGTAGCCATTAAATGAAGTGTGCCTGACAGAAGGTCAAGCTAATACTTAACATTAAGAGTCTCTGAGGAAGGCTGGGATAGAGCATGGCAGGGAGATGAGTGACTAACAGTGTGAGCAATGTTAGCCAAGATGCTCAGAGAGGCAGCGACTGAGCAAAGTGGATCTCCACCAAAGAATGTGAACTCTGCCTTGGAGGTTCTTCCTACTACTTCCATACAAAAGGATATTGCTATGGAATATTAGTTATCTCTGGAAGAAATAGAAATGCTTCTAGCCTGGTGTCTGGCACATAGTAGGTACTTGCATGTGCACGCACACACACATGGAAAACTGTTGAATTGAAGGACATTTGAATCTCATTGGTTTAGATTATATTTAATTACATATTCCCTCACTTTGTTTTAAAAAATTTAATTATCTTAAATGATCTTCTCTGTACCTGATATAACCATCATCATCCTTATTCAGCCCTTCAGAATTTGTACTCCTGGCCAGTTCTTCAGGCCCAAAGCTCCCAGATTTTTAGTTCCTGCCCTAAAATGAGAACAGCCTGGCAATACAGTGGTTAAGTGCTCAGCTACTAAGCAAAATCTTAGCAGTTCTCCATGGGAGAAAGATAGGACAGGCTGCTTCTATAGAGTTTTACATCCTTGGGAACCTTGAGGAGTAGATCTACTCTGTCTTACAAGTTTGCTATCAGTCAGCAATGTTTTTTTTTTGGTGCTCTAGAATGTGAACGGAGTAACATGTAGATCAGAGAAGAAGCAACTTGATTAAGAGCACTCAATAAGTAGATACCAGAAGTATGGCTAAAATCCAGGTCTACAGATAACCATTCAATGTTCTGTCCACAAAGCAAGCAAAAATCATCCAGACACACTTCTGCTCAGTTTTGCAGGCCTGTTTCTCAAGGAACCTATATAGCAGTGGCAGACTTGTTCACTTAAAAGTGGCCAAAGTCTACAAGACTGAAACTAACATGAAATACCCTATGTATGATGGAATATCTTATTTCACAGACAGATTATATATACCAGTGCTCACTGAAACATTATTGACTATCACTGAAAGGTGAAAAAGGTGAAATTAAATATCCCTGAACAGATTCATGAGTAAATAAAATTTGGTATTTAGCATATTTTTACCCAGCAAGTTATATAATTCTTTTGCAAACCATGCAACATTTTAACACATTAGTTTCTTATGTTCAATGTGCATGTTATATGTGTTTGTGTGTTATTTACATGGGTATGTTTTATGTGAAAATATGGTACATATTTCCTAAGTACCCTTTCCTTTCAAAAAATGTTCATGGTAGAACTCTATCATAGAAAAGCAAGCAGCCACAAGAAAAAGATATATGCACACCAATGTTTATAGCAGCACTATTTACAATAGCAAAAAGGTGGAGACAGCCAAAGTGCCCATCAACTGAAGAATGGATAAACAAA
>NW_006408562.1:867260-868903 GCF_000296735.1 Chrysochloris asiatica | reverse complement strand
GAGGAAATTATGCTGAGTGAAATTAGTCAGGCACAAAAAGAGAAATACTGCATAGGACCACTACTGTAAAGGACTAAGAAAAAGAAATTATACTGAAGGGGGGCAGGGGGAGGTCTTTGTTGGGGATTGGGAAGGTGGTGAAGGGGGAAAGGGGAGGAGGGCTGAGTGTAGGGTGGGGGTTGGTCACAGGAGAGCTTGGGTGTGAGGGAGGGGGGCAATATACAGGGAAGGAGAGGGAAAAGGAAAAACGGGGCAGCTGGGAGAACAATTGGGCATGAATGAAAGGGCCGAAGGGGACAGAGATAAAACAAGATATATACGCAACTTTGGAATGGCAGGGCTCTGAGATACAGGGACTAAGTCATGATTGGAATGGGGGGAATCATGTTAGGATGCCGGAATGTTTCTTTATTACGTGACTAACCAAGGGGTGAGAGTTTTAGTCGGTGTTACAGGTCAAAAGCTCTCCAGTATGGATTCCAGCCTGACTAATTCGACCCTATAGCGAGAGGACAGCCACTTCTCCCTTTTCGGAGCAAGCTTGGCTGAGGGAGCCAGCATTACTGAAGACCCATCTGAAAGAGTGACGTCATCTGCTTTTCCAGTGAGGCCCCTCTGGCAAGAGCACCAAGGAGCCTGCAGCCGTTTCCACAGCAGAGAAGACTTTAAGAACGGTTTAACTATTAGAGAACTGGTTAAACTCCAGAGACTTTCTGCTGCTTTGCTTGTTGAGCGTGGGGAATGGAGAGTTAACAGATGTTACTGATTTTGCAATCGTTCATCAACCATCGTATGCTTTATTGTATGTTAATGTTTTCAGAAGCTAGGCAAATCATTGCGGTGCCTGGCCCTTAAACGTGCCATGTGTCTTTACTCTCATGTCAAGAATCACTGCACTAATAGGAATTGTTAACTTTTTTGCCCTGCCCACCATGTAAATCAACTGTCCAGGGATATTAGTCTTGCTCATACGATCCAAGAGTAAATAGACAAAGGTTTCCAAAACAGACTAAATGCTTTAGAAAAAGGAAGATCGCTTAAGGGAAATAAGATTCCATGTATCCAGTTTATACTCCCAGCTAAGGTTATTCACTGTATAAGTAGATTTGTGATATCTTTCAGCAACCCAGAACTTGATTGGAACTTAATTCAACAGCATTTAGGAGGTTGTGGAAAAATAGCCACCTGTCTACAGATATTCATCAGCTACATGCTCAAATTTCTGATATAAGTAATTCTCAAGCTGAGCACTGAGTGGCTTCTAGTTTGCTACCTCTGCTAGAGATTAAGATCTCCTATGAACTTAATTGAACCTCAGCAAAGTGATCCTGCTCGGTCAACTTAGAGCAGGTGATGGTCTGGCAACGTCTTGTGTGTGGGGTCCCCACCCGGTCTACTCCCTCCCTGCCTTCTTCGGATGGCAGCTGTTTATGCTGGATGTGTGTGTGGCCAGAGACGGGTAAGGATCACGTGGAACCTCGGCAACCTAAGACAGAGCCATTGCCATGCTGCAATGAGTTTCGATGACGGGTAAGATGGAGGAATTCGCACTGACCGCCTAAGACAGGCAGCGTACCTTAAACAAATAACAAAAAGGGGGAATGTGTGGCAGACCGTGCAGACCCAGTCAGGAGCTCAAGGCC
>NW_006408562.1:865130-866430 GCF_000296735.1 Chrysochloris asiatica | reverse complement strand
GCGGGAGAAAGATGAGGCTTTCTACTCCCGTAAAGATTTACACCCTCGGAAACCCTGTACAGGGTCGCTATGGGTCGGAATCGACTCGACGGCACTTAACAACAACAACAACATATGAGATTAAATTGACAATAGCAACTCAAAAGATTAAACAGGAATCTGAGAAGACAGTGAATGTATATTAATATGGGAAGAACAGCTCAGCAAAGGAGCGTGAGAAGGATTGTACAATTGAAGCATGTAATAACTGTAAATGAATTATACGTGTAGAAAATTTTTGAATTCATATATATATTTTTCTGTGTGTATCCTCAACAACAATAAAAATAAAGGAAAATATTGAGAAGAAAGAAAAGCAATCAGTCCAAGCTTTCCTTTTAGTGATTCTATAGGGTAAGGTCTGGACCACAAGGTCAGTTTGAACCACAAAATCAGCAGTTCAAGGCAACCAGCCACTCATCTGAAACTCTATACAGGTTCACTGTGAGTTGGAACCAACATTACAGCACTAACGAACATCAACAACTCTGACTAAATATGACCAGTCCAATTAGTAATGCAGATAAACAGAGTCCTGCCTCCTTACCACCATTATACCCATTACTACTCCAACCCTCCTGTTATACAACTTATTTCTACTTTCTGAGGCATTAGTTGGGAAGTATGGTGACTCTGTGTGATAAGCAATGGACTGTAAACCATAAGATTGTTGATTCAAACCACCAGCTGTTTTGTAGGGGGAAAAATGAGACTTTCTGCTCCTGCAAATATGTACAGCCTCAGAAAACCTATATAGGGTTACAATGAATCAGAAATAACTCTATGAAACTTAACAACAGCAATAAAAACAAAAAGGCATTAATTTAGAAAACCTCATAGGATTTTCATACTTTTGCATATGTTTGGTTATGCTAATTTTCCACATATAATTTTATCCTCAATTATATGTTCTGAATTAATGTTGCTGGAAGTACTAGTTTCAATCAGTTCTTTAAAAGAAAGATAGAAAAGAAGAGAGGGAAAAGAAGAAACAAAGAAGTAGAATTTAGTGTTGTTGTTGTTGTTGTTGTTGTTAGGTGCTTTTGAGTCAGTTCCTATTCATAGGGACCCTATACAATACACAACAGAATGAACCATTGTCTGGTCCTGTGGCATTCTCAAAATTGTTGATAGTTTGAGTCCATTGTTGCTGCCATCGTCAATTCATCTCATTGGTGGTCTTCATCTTCTTTGCTGACCTTCCACTTTACAAAGCATGATGTTCTTCCCTAGAGACTGATTCCTACAAACATCATGTCCA
>NW_006408562.1:863110-864731 GCF_000296735.1 Chrysochloris asiatica | reverse complement strand
TAGAGAGGGTGGAAGTGCAATGAGGAACTCTGTCAGCAACAACACAGAATACCTGACCAAGCAGGTTCAGGGGATGATGCCAAAACTCTGAACCACATATAATGGAATATTCAGAAGCTTGGAAGACTTATAGCTAGGGGAATTTGTAGCAGAAGCAATAAATCTAGTGCTTTCTATTCCAAGCTTCTCAGCTGCTCCCTGAGCCACCATCTTAGATGAGACCAAGTTGGGGAAGGATCAGAGCAGCCATGGACACCTGAAAGAACCAAGGGGATAAAGGTATGGACACTCTTTTTTTGTATCTGGTCATTGGTCTTTCACTATCTGTGTACCTCCATTGTGGTGACTAGAGGGGGTGCCTGAACAACTGGACACACCACCCCCACCCATGGAGGGTTCTACTACACATTCGCACAGACCTCCATGAAATTTAAAGTGACAGTTTCCACATAAAACCAAATGGGAACCACAGCCAGCCCAGAACTGTTTATGATTAGGAAAAAGGCCTGAACAGGGATTGTGGAATGGGACAGGCAGACTAAAAAGGAAATACACTGAAAACTAAATCCTGAGTTACATCACAATGACCAACACTGGCATCTTGAAAATTCTCAGGAAGAAGAGTAAAAATGGAAGCCCATCTCCTGATCCTATATATCTGAAGACAATCAGAAAACATAAAAAATACCAAAATACACATCTATCTAAGTATTAAGGCCACAGATAATTCCTGAATATTTCCTAAAAAACAGAAGCAGATAACCATATCAGCGTATGTCCAGAAATGAAATAAAGCCACTGAGGCAAACGAGCTGGAAATAAACCTATACTCCATACTGGAAGATGAGCAGGCTTTGGAAATGCCTGAGAAGGAATTCAGAAAAATGACTATAAAATGTATCAAAACACTATATAATGGAGTTGAGAAAAATAAGGAAGAAGTCAGGAAAGTGCTATAGGAACAATCAAATAAAATAGATACAATATTGGAAACAATTCAAAACCTACAGAAAGAGGTACAAATGATTAATAATAGAATATCAGAAATGGATAATACACTGAAAGGTCAAAGGAGCAGAATTGAAGAGCTAGAAGCCAGAACTAGTGAGCTAGAAGATAGATCTCTAAACACTATTAAGATAGAAGAGCAAGCAGAAAAAAGGATTTAAAAAAACTGAAGAAGGCCAAAGATTCGTGATGGACAACATGGAGAAGAACAACTTAAGAATTATTGGCATTCTGGAACTGGAAGAATCACACAGGTCTGCAGAGGAGATAGTTGGAGAGCTTCTGGAAGAAAAATTTCCTAACATCCTGAAAAGTGAAAAGATAAGCATTCAAGAAGCGTAATGAACCCCAGGAAGGATAGACCTTGAAAGAAAATGACCAAGACATATACTAAACAAGCTCTCCAAAATCCAAGATAAGGACAGAATCCTGAAAGCAGCTAGGGAAAAGAGAAGTGTAACATACAAAGGCAAGCAAATCAGATTAAGCTTGGATCTCTCAACAGAAACCATGCAGGCAAGAAGGCAAGGGGGAGACATATATAAAACCCTGAAAGAAAAAAAATTGCCAACCAAGAATTCTTTACCCAGCAAAGATGTCAATCAAATATGAT
>NW_006408562.1:832745-843971 GCF_000296735.1 Chrysochloris asiatica | reverse complement strand
GCCTATAATGCCTACCGAGGCAGTGAGGCCCTCCTGGGAAGGACTATGTTAGTTCCTGTGGCCCCGCTCGCTCTCTGGGAGCATCCTCCCTCTGAACAGGTCCACTCAAGCCCCAAACTCCAAGCTCTGCAGTGGGCGGAGGCAGTCCCTGGAGCGGGAGCCGATTGCAGGCGGGCGGAAGCTCAAAATGCCTGTAATTCCTTAGCAGTTTGATCTTTTAAAAAGCAAGATCATAATGTTGAAGCCTATAGTCTTATGTTTGCCCAAAGGCTGTCTGTCTACCAGGCGGGGGCCTCTCTTGTGCGACACCACCCACCCGCTTTCTCCAGAGCCTGCGTACCTGTGCTGCCCAGTCAGGGAAGCGCCGGAAGTCCTCCCTTGCCTACTATTTTAAGATAGACACTTGAGTGGGATAGAAAGGAATGTTGGGAAACGTTATTACCGAAAACTTGTAAGCCCATCTTCAGCCTATAACTGATTGGAATACCTAAAAGGGTTTCTGGAACTTGCCCAGTGAAATAGCCCTCTTGCAAACCCTTTGCAGAGTATAGGACCTTAGGTGAAATCCTGAGACCCATACAGAACCTTCAGAGGTGGGACATTCCCACAAGCAAGGACAAGAAGACCAGCCTGGAATAGCTAGAGAGACAGAAATATATCTTCAAAGAAATATCATCAGGAAAAACCCCAAACAAAAATGTCAGCATGACTGGCTACTATAAGAATAAGCAAGCTGTTCACCAGGGAGCTATCAAGGGAAGCAATCAAGTGCCTTCAGGACAAATGGCCCTCTAAGACTGAAACTCAAAGGGAACACACAAACAGTAATGTAAGCTTGCTGGCGACCTCATTGGTCTACTGGTGAGTGGAAGATGGGGAAAGGTAGCAATGAAGAAATGGGCTGAGTTCTTAGACAGTCCATTGACTCCTGTTACCTGGAGATGAGAGAGAAGAGAAGGGCTGGTTGGTCCAAAGTGTGGTGAGACCTGAGGACACTTGAGCCCATGGACAAGGACATAGCCACAGAGAGTTACAGCTGAGAGTGAAGTGTCCAGCTGATATGAAGTGAGGGGAGATGCACAAGAACACCCAAACTTGCAGACAGTACCCATTTGACCTAGGCTTGATGGTCTGATAATTAGAACTCGACTAGAGTAAGATTACAAAAAATAAAAAATTATTTAATAAAAGAAACAAGGGTAAATTGCTACAATTTGATGAACCTGACCTATACTCATGGAGGTAGTAACTCTAAATACCAACAGAGAGGGAAGGAGTCTTCACATCAAGTATCAATGCTATCCCCTCTGTACCCAGGGTAGATAGGGACGGGCAACTTAGATGTTGGTGACCTAAAATGAGGGAGCATAAAGGCATGAAGTGACTGGCTTATAAGGTTTCAAGATGGAGTTCAGTATAAGAGTATGGGGGGAAAGAAAGAGTCCACTACCACCACCACCACCCCCGAATAGTTTTCATATTGTCTAGATGGGTCTGGTGAAAAGAGATGGGGATAAGATTTGTATGATTCAATAGTGAATAATTGTTATCATGACATTTTGCAACTGTCACAATTGTATAGGCAGAAGTTTTGTAACAAAAACAGGGGAGTGGTTAATCTTATAGTCCAGAAGCAGAGGACTCTAGGATCATTAAGGGAGAAGAGCACAAGCAGAATGCAGGACCTTATCCAAAGAAGCAGAAATGGAGGCAGAGATGGGGTCATGGAGAGGCAGAGTGTCTGAGTACTCTAGATTCATGGGAAGAGAGGGTCCAAGAGCTGACAGCCAGGAGGCAGACTTGCAGAATGTGCCCTTTGGAGGTGTAAATTATTATATATGCCTGAGTGTTTAAAAAAGAGAGAGAGAGAGTTAAAGTGAATAGACAGAAATACTGTTAACTGATGATACATGGAGGGATTATAATCATTGTAATGAAACAAGGTGTATGATTTGTTTAATGTAAAACTGATGATCTGCCCTGTAAATTTTCATTCAATCCACAATAAAACTTTAAAAAAAAAAAGAAGAAGAAGATGGAAGGACTAGCAATCACTCCACCAAAAGGATATGGTTTATGTTCAACCATTTTAAGACGTAGCATATAATCAAGAACCAGTGATACTAAAGGAAGAAATCCATGGTGCATTGAAGGAATTGGCAAAGAACACAGCGCCAGAAATTGATGGAGTGAAAATTGAAATCTTACAAGAAAGTGAAGTGGCACTGGAGGCACTCACTCCTCTATGCCAAGAAAGTTGGAAGACAACTATCTGGCCAACTGATTGGAAGAGATCCGTATTTGTGCCCATTCCAAAGAGAGGTGCGGAAATCATCAGACAATCTCTTTGATATCCCATGAGACTTAAGTTTTACTAAAGGTAATACAGAAACGGCTGCAAGCATTCATTGACAGAGAATTTCCAGAGGTTCAAGCTGGGTTCAGAAGAGGATGTGGAACGAAGGATATTATTGCTGATGCCCGATGGATCTTGGCTAAAGATCAGAGAATACCAGTAAGATGTTTACCTGTGCTATACTGACTATGTAAAGGCTTTCTATTGTGTGCACCATGACAAACTATGGATAATATTGTGAAGTATGAGTATTCCTGAGCACTTAATTGTGCTCACAAGGAATCTGTACATGGACCTAGAGGCAGTTGTTTGAACAGAATATGGTAACAGTGAATGGTTTAAATTTAAGTAAGGCATGCAACAGGGTTGCATTCTTTCACCATATTTATTCAACCTATATGCTGACCAAATAATCCAAAAATCTGGGTTATATGAAGAAAAATGTGGCATCAGGATTGGAGGAAGACTCATTAATAATGTGAGATATGCAGATGATACAAGCTTGCTTGCTGAAAGTGAAGAGGGCTTAAATACTTACTGATGAAGATCAAGAGCACAGCCTTTGGTATGGATTGCATCTCAATATAAAGAAAACTAAAACCTCACCACTCGACCAATAAACAATATGCTTATCAACAGAGAAAAGAGTGAAGTTGTCAAGGACTTCATTCTTCTTTGATCAACTATCAACACTCATGGAAGCAGCAGTCAAGAAATCAAATGCTGTATTGCATTAGGCAAATCTGCTGGCTCAAGACCTTTTTAAAGTGTTGAAGAGCAAAGATGTCAGTTTGAAGACTAAGGTGTGCCTGACCCAAGCCATGGTATTTTCAATAACCTCTTATGTATGCGAAAGCTGGACAGTGAATAAGGAAGACCATAGGAGAGTTGATGCTTTTGAGTTATGGTGTTAGAAGAGAATATTGAAAGTACCACGGGCTGCCAAAAGAACAGATAGATCTCTGTTGCAAAATGTGTAGTCAGAGTGCTCCTTGGAGGCCAAGATGGCCAAACTTCCTCTCTCATACTTCATACATATTGTCAGGAGGGACAAGTTGCTAGAGAAGGATATCATGTTTGGTAGGGTGGAGGGTCAGAGAAAAAGAGGAAGACCCCTATTGAGATGGATTTGCAATATGGTAGCATCAATGGGCTAAAGCGTGGCAACAATTGCAAGGTTGGCCAAGGATTGGGCAGTATTTTGTTCTGTTGTGCATAGGGTTGCTATGAATCAGTACCAACTCAATGACGTGTAACAACAGCAGGTCGGTTGTACCTTACTCTTCAAACTGAGATCTTTGCCCTTTAACATGTCAAAGAGTTCTTTTACATCAGATTTGCCCAGTACAATACATTATATGGAACCTTCCTGGAGGCTCATGTCCACAGTGAGATGAAAGGAGTTGGGGGCCTCTCGCTGCATTACTCATGGATCAGCACCATGTGCTCTGTGATGTCATGGCCTGTAGTGTACCAGCCCAGGATGAGCTCGTTTGGAGACACTTTCTTGTATAATTCATACCTGTTCTTAGCAAATAGTATGTCAGCAGTCACCTTATCTTCAGACTCACTGTGGGGCACTGTAAAGCAATTGGTAAGTTCCACAGAGTGCTTGTCGACAGTTCCCATAAGTCTAGCAGCACCCTCATTGTGTCTCACATAGCTATCCATGATGAAAGATGAAAGCTAAAATGACCCAGGTGCCACCAGACCACAAGATCACCAGGAAAGGTCCCTGGGTGAGCAGGACCACGTGCCTGGCTGTGCTCTGTCCCGAGGCTGCTGCAGTCAGGTGTGAGGATGAGACAGGAGCTGGAGCTGGTGCTGGGGCTGAGGTTCTGGCTGGGCTGGAGCCTGAGCTGGAGGCTGAATAGCAACTAGAGCTGGGGTTAGCATGGCAAGAGGAACATTCAGCGGTAGAGTGGGTGTGGCCATCTTGTGGAAAGAGAGGTTGTTATGTTTTCAATTCTATTTTTCTACTAAGTTTTTGAAGGCCCTCATAAGTGTGCCTCACAAAGGTGGAGAGATTTTAGCCCAGTCTAAAAGTACCAAAACCCACCTACAGTATTTCTCTAGAATTTTTCTGTAAACAACCAACTAGTAAATATTTTAGACTTTCTGGGTATGGTTAATGTCACAAGTATCCAGATGCTATACAGCTAACACAGATACCTAAATGAGTGAGAATATCTATGTTACAATAAAACTTTATTTTCAGATTCAGGCAGCTGATCAGATTTGTTTTGTCCGCTAGCCAGATTTGCCCTGATATCCTACTTGCTGGTTCTTTCTCTACACAATGTTGTGCAACTGAACTTCACACAAGCATGTTATATGTATGCTGTACAATAAAGTAACCACTAGTCGCATTGACTATTGATCAAGTGAAGAACTGAAATTTCATTAGTTTCAATTTAAATAGCCACAAGTTACCAGCAACTCCTATGTTAAACAGTGATATATTCTATGGTGAATCATTTGATATAGACAAGGGGGTTTTAATAAGTTCATGAGAAAAATTACATTATGTTTTAATTAATTTTTATCATGAATTTTTAGAGTCCTAGTGTGGCGCTGTGCACTAATGCATCAGACTGTAAAGTCGTTTGAACTGCAAGGTCAGCAGTTCAAGCTCACCAGCTGCTCCTTGGAAATCCTATACAGCGTCGCTATGGGTCAGGATCGACCTGATGGCACTTAACAACACAGACATCTAGATTACTAATTCCTAAAAATGCCATTAAGTAAAGAGGATTGGATCCTTGGGTTAACATATACCCAGTAGAGACCATGTTGTTGTTGTTGCTGTCAAACCCATTCCACCTCCTAGAGATCCTATGCACAACAGAATGAAACCCTATCTGTTAATGTGCCATCACAATCTTTCTTATATTTGAACTGATTATTGCTGCCACTGTGTCAATCCATCGCATTGAGTGTCTTCTTGTTTTACTGACCCACTGCTTTACCAGGGACTGACATACTTCTCCAGGGACTGGTCCTTCCTGACAATATATCCAAATTACATGATACAAAGTCCCGCAAATTTCATTTCTACGGAGCATTCTGGCTATACTTCTTCCAAGACAGTTTAATGTTCTGTAAACCCATGGCACTTTCAATAGTCTTCTCTAATAACATAATTCAAATGCATTGATTCTTCTGCGGTCTTTCTTATTCTTGTCTAACTTTCACATGCATATGAAGTTATTGAAAATACCATAGCTTGGATCAGGGGCATCTTAGTCCTCAAAGTGGCATATTTGTTCTTTAACATTGTAAAGTGGTCTTTTACAGAAAATTTGCCTACTACAATGCATTGATTGATGTCTTGATTGCAGCTTCCATGACTATTCATTGTGGATCCAAGCAAAATGAAGTCTTCAAAAACTTTAATTCTTTCTGTTGGTCATGATGTTATTTATCAGACCAGTGGTGAAGATTTTAATTTTTGGTACATTGAGGCACAATCCCATACTGAAGGCTGTAGTCTTTGAACCTCATTAGTAAGTATTTCAAGCTCTCTTCTTTTCCAGCAAGTAAGGTTGTGCTAGCTTCATATCACAAATTGTTAAATAGTCTTCCTCTAATCCTGATGCCTTGTCCTTCTTAATTTACTCCAGTTTTCCAGATTATTTGCTTATCACATAGATTGAATAATTATGAAAGGACACAATCCTGCCACATACTATTCCTGATTTTAAGCCATTCAATATTCCCTTGTTCTTTTCTAAGGAAGGCCTTTTGGTTTATGTACAGTTTACTCATGTGCTCAATTAAGTGTTCTGGAATACACATCCTTTGCAAAGCTATCCATAGTTTGTTATGTTCTGCATACTAGAATGTCTTTGCATAGTCAATGAAACAAAAGTAAATACCTTTATGATATTCTCTGTTTTTAGCCAAGATCGGTCTGGCATCAGTAAAGACATACTTCATTCCAAATCCGCTTCTGAATCTGTCTTGAATTTCGGGCAGCTCCTTATTGATGTACTGCTGAAATCATTTTTTAATCATCTTTAGCAAACTTTTATTTGCCTGTGATATGATTGGTATTGCTCAACGGTTTTCTCATTCTGTTGCATCACCGTTCTTTGGAATGAGCACAAATAAGGATCTCTTCCCTTTGATTACTAGGGAAGATGCCTTCCAAATTTCTTGGCGTAGATGAGTGCTGCATCAGTTTGTTGAAACATTTCAATTTGTATTTTGTAAATTCCTGGAACCTTGTTTTTCAACAATGCCTTTAGTCAGCTTGAACTTTTTTCTCCAATACCATCTATCTTGATGGTTAACCATCAACCAATTCTTTTTGGCACCATGAGTTTGTGTATTCATGATATTTTCTTTTGATGCTTCCAGCACCGTTTAATTTTTCAATGGAATCCTTCAGTATTACAACATAATTCTTGAAATGTTTTTTGGTTCTTTAAGTTAGAGAAATGCTGACTGTGTTTTTCTCTTTTAGTTTCCTAACTCCACGTCATTTGAATACTTTACTATTTCTTCTCTAGATGACCTTTGAAATTTTCTGGTCACTTCTTTTACTTCGTCATTTTCTTCCAGCTGCTTTAGCTTCTCTAAGTTCAAGAGCAAGTTTCAGAGTCTCTTCTGACACCATTTTGATCTTTTCTTTCTTTCCTGTCTTTTTAATGACATTTTGCTTTCTTCATCTATGATGTTCTTGATTTCATCTCACAATTCTTCTGGTCTTTGATCATTTATGTATAATCTCTTCTGCAGATGGTCTCTAAATTCAGGTGGACTATACTTAGAGTAGTATTTTGACTCTCATGGAGCTGTTTTCATTTTCTTCAGCTTCAACCTATGATTGTATATTAGCAATTGATTGGCTGTCCCACAGTCTGCCCCTGGCTTAGTTTTGACTAGTAATTTTCATTGAATATTCATTAGTCTTGCAAAATTATATCATTCAATATCCAGCATCATATCTATTACCAAGGCCATATTTTTAAACTACTAATATTTCCTCTTTCCAAATTTCACATTCCAAATCACCAGTAATTGTCAATGCATCATGATTGCACATTTGATCAACTTCAGACTGAAGGAGTTGGTAGAATTGTTTTCATTTCTTCAATATTGACTTTAGAGGTCAGTGCATAAATCTGAGTAATAGTGGTATTAACTAGACCTCACAGTAGGTATATGGATATTATCCTATCACAGACAGCATGGTACTTCAATATGGACCTTGAAATATTCTTTTTGACAATGAATGTTATGTCATTACTCTTAGTTTTGTCATCCCCAGTATAGTAAATCATACAATGATCTGATTCAAAATGGCCAATCACAGTTTTAGCTCATTAATATCTAGGACACTGATCCTGATGCATGTCATTTTATCTTTGACAACTTTCAGTTTTCCTAGATTCATACACTCTACATTCAGATTAGTTATGCATGTTTGCAGCTGTTTCTTCTCATTTTGCATTGTGTCCCGTTATCAAACAAAGACCCCAATGCTTTGCTCCATCCATATCATTAAAGTCAGCTCTACCAAGAATCCTCTACTTTGAGAAGTCCTAGTGTGGAGCCATAGGATAAGCATTCAACTTCAATGCCAGTTTGAATCTCAAGGCTGTCAGTTCACACTCACCAGGCGCTCCTTGGAAACCCATAGACAGGGTCATTATGAGTCAGAAAGGAGCTCTGGTAACGTAGTGGTTATGAGTCTGGCAGCTAACCTCAAGGTCAGCAGTTCAAAACTACTAGCCACTCTGCAGGAGAAAGATGAGGTTTTCTGCTTCCATAAATATCTACAGCCTTGGAAACCCTGTACAGGATCACTATGAGTTGAAACAGACTCCATGGCACACAACCTCCACCACCATGAATGAGAACTAACTCAACGGCACGTAACAACAGCAGTCGTAATTTGAGTGCCTTTCAACCTAAGGGGCTCATCTTCTGGCATTATATCAGACATTTTCTCAATGTTGTTCATAAGATTTTCAATGACTAAGCTTTCAGAGATCTGATGCTGTGCTGCAGGGATAAGTACTGTACCTGTAACTGAAAGGTTGGCAGTTCAAACCCTATACAGGGTCTCTACGAGTCAAATCCTATTCAACAGCACAAAGCAACAATCTTTCAGAAGTATCCTGTATCTACTACCTAGTCGGTCTTAGATTGGAAGCTCTGAAGAAACCTGTCCACCATAGGTGACCTTGCTAGTACTTAAAATATCAGTGTCATAGCTTCCAGCATCACAGCAACACACAAGTCACCACAGTATAACAAACTGACAGACAAAGTGGAAGAAGGACTTAGGATTTCTCTAAAAAAGGGGGAAGGATATTCAACACAGGATTTGGAAAAAAGGAAGCATTTTGAAGGAAGTTAGCTTTGAAAATAGAAGTGGACGGCATGAAAAGGGTGATATTCTATGAAATCAGCCTTTTAAAGATTCAACTTTTTGTTTATCTCTTTTGATCTTGAGAGCAGTCATATGAAAAATTATTTTAAGCCTTTTTCTTCTTTTGCTGTAATTCCTGTTAGTCAACTCCATTTTTCCAGTAAGCTCTTAAATTCACATCACATCAAATTATGTATAATAGTGTGAAAAAAAAAGGCAAGTAAGTACAATGAAACATAGCCTATTCCACATTTACACCTTTTCTGATAGTCAGATAGTAACAAGCCTCTTCTTGAGGGAGGATTACAGCTGCAGAACACTGGCCAATGAGCAGAGACAAGTATGGAGTTGAAAGCAAATAGAGTAGTCACAGCAAGGAATAGCAGCTTGTTGATGAATGGTGAGGTACTATTGATTTGGATCCCAAAAAATATGTGTTGTAAATAGTAGCCTGTTGTTAGAGTCCTGGTGTGACACTGTAGGATAAACACCTGACTGCTAACCGCAAGGTTGAGAATTCAAACCCACCAGCTACTCCTCAAAAGTCCTATACAGCAATAAAATATTTATTTAAAAAAAAAAATCCTATACAGGATCGCTATGCAATATTTGCTAAATATATATGGTACAGCTTGAGCTTTCCTATGGGGCAGGTTGACTCTTCCTATGGGGCTGCTATGAGTTAAGAAGTTTCAGTGGAACAGACTGAATGACACTTAACAACAACCACAGCCACGTATCTGTGGTCAGGAGCCCTGATGACACATGGTTAGGGTTTAGCAATTGGCTGCTATTTAAAAGGTTAATGGCTGGAAACCACCAGCCCCTACATAGGAGAAATATGTGACAATCTACTTCCATAAAGATTTTTTTTATGGAAAAAAATGATAAAATGTGTGTTATACTTTTGGACACACTGTGCAACCACCAGATGTTATTTTTGTAAGTACTCTTTACCAATATAGTTTTTTAATTTGTTGATGACATCAATTTCAATGTTTATTTCTGTCCGATGGATTTTATGTTAAGCCTTATGTTGGTGTGGACATTTGGTTCCCAGAAGCAGACCCTCACCAGTCTACCCTTGATTTTCTAAAGCATCCCCTGTCATGAAATAGTTCCTTCCCTGCTCTTCAAACTGCTTTCTTCGATGCATGAAGAAATCACCCTTTCCACTCTGGAAACAGTTGTCACCAAGGTAGCCAGTCCTAGGAGGTTCATGGTTCTATGCAGTTTGAGCAACCAGGCCGATGAGGCCTGTGCACAAGAGCCACACACACGCTGCCCCAGTATCAGCTTTCCACACCTGAGCCATTAGAACCTCCCACCTTGTGAATGCTGCAGAACAGGTATGACAGTCACAGGCATAGAGTAAGTAGTCACAGTCCCTCACGCTGATGAGATGGGTCTGACTGGTCACCCAGGGAGGACCGCAAGGCTGGGAGAGCATGTGCCTCTACCCACATTTCCTTACCACATTACATCAGATGGAACCAGCAACAGGAATAAGCAACAGTCCCCACTCACTATAAGACCGGCCTACACTCAGTCCTCCATTCAACCCTCGAGTTGTCTCTGGTGCAATGTACCTGGGTACAGATTTGTTGTTAAGTGCCAGCAAGTCAGTTCTGGTTCATAGCAACCCCGTATAGGGTTTCCTGGGAGCAGCTGGTGAGTTTGAACCACCGACCTTTTGGTTCAATCAGACCTTATGGTCAAGTGCTTATCCTATAGCACCACACCAGAAGGATCAAAAAGCAAAAAGAGAGAAAGGGGAACCTCACTGCTACTAAGAAAGAAGAACTGGGAGTTAAGTGCATTCTTTCTGGTACCTCTACACTGAGAAGCTCTGAGATTCAGGAAAAAATACATAGAGATCTCCAAGCATTTCCTGGCTAATATATGTTAAAAGGCAACAAGAACCTTCCCCTAGAGCTGGCACCTGGAATTTGGACTTCTAGGTGCCGAAAAATGAGAGAAAATAAACTTTTGTTTATTAAAGCCTTCCACTTTTAGCAGTTCTGTTATAGAAGCACAAGCTCACGGAGACACTGAGGTACTCAATCCATGACTACTTGACCATGAGTTCTATCTTCATTATACTACTATGATTGAAAGTAACAGTTTTGGAACTTTTAAATGAGGGAGAATGAGGCCGACATTCACTTCTGAAAATGTCATGATCCATGTGCGGTTGTATGCCTGGGTGTGCTATGCCAGAACTTTTGGACATAATTTTGTCATTTCTGCCTGCTAAATGTGTGTGCACATTATTCATGTGGATACAATATGTGTCAAGCATGTGGTACAGCCTGGGGTTTCCTATGGGGCAGTTTTACTCTTCTGACGGGGTTGCTAAGCAGCTCTGGTAGTATAGTGGTTACAAATCAGGCTGCTAACCTCAGGGTCAGCAGTTCAAAACTACCAGCTGTTCTGTGGGAGAAAGATGAGGCTTTCTGCTCCCATAAAGATTTACAGCCTAGGAAAC
>NW_006408562.1:804777-806191 GCF_000296735.1 Chrysochloris asiatica | reverse complement strand
CTGGCACCTCTCTTAAAAGCATCTAGTATTTTGAATTCTAGTGCTCAGTATTTGCTATTGCTTGTTTTCATTGTGCTGATTTTGGGTGATCAAGCCTCAGCTCCCTTCAAAGAGCCCTCTTCTTCTTACAATGATCTAGTGCACAGAAAAGTCACCTTTTCAGGACTGTGCATTTTCAGGCTTGGGACATAAGATCCACCATCGCAAATGTTCGTAGTGACTTTCCAATTGGCCCTGAAGTTCTAGCATGTGATTGCTTCACTCCTAGACTATGACTTTTAGTGGGAGATGATGGAAGTTTTCAGAGAACCGAACTGTGGAAAAATGACCTTGCCGTCCCCTGAAACTACTTTTGAAATCTGAGGGTCTGGACCAAAAGAAGAGAAATGGAGATGGAGTCGTGATGACAAATGATGAGTCATGACTAACTCCAAAGGTGGCTTCACTGAAGTGACAAAGCACTTTAAGATTAAAATAAAATCCTTACCAGAAGATCCCAGCAAAGTTCTAAATTTCTTTGTTGTTGTTATGTGCCGTGGAGTCGGTTCTGACTCATAGCGACCCTGCACAGGGTTTCCGAGGCTGTAACTCTTTACGGGAGCGGAAAGCCTCATCTTTTGTCCGCAGAATAGCTGGTAGTTTTGAACTGCTGACTGTGAGATTAACAGCCCTATTCATAACCACTACGCTACCAGAAAAATATTCATGCAGAAGTATATATAACAGAACACTACTCTTTATGATTTTGTTTGTATTTTTTGGCCTGGAATATGGGTTTTAAAAAGACATTGTATGCACCAACTCCATTAAAATAAAACAAAAATGTAGACAGGGATAGGCAATTTGGACATTGGCTGCCCAAAATGGGGGTGCTTCAAAGGCAAGAAGCTTTCAAGAGGGAACCTAGATCCAGAGGGCATGGAGGAAGGTAGAATCTCCACTGGGTAGTATCCAATTTGTCTAGGCAGGGCTGATGAAAGGAAATTCTGATAGGTCTCTTGTGATACAATAGTGAATAATTATCATCAGGACTGCTTGTTAGGGTTGGAAATGTAAAGGTAGACATTTTATAGCAAGAAGGAGAGTGATTGATTTTGTAGTCTAGGAGCGGAAGTCCCTGGGACCATCAAGCGAGAAGAGAGGAGAGCGGGACTCTACCCAGA
This sequence comes from Chrysochloris asiatica, assembly GCF_000296735.1. NCBI lineage: Eukaryota > Metazoa > Chordata > Mammalia > Afrosoricida > Chrysochloridae > Chrysochloris > Chrysochloris asiatica. Next base: position 805,028 of record NW_006408562.1, on the reverse strand, counting down.
GAAGCAGTGACACCAGAGATGGAGGCAGAGACAATGATGTGGAGAGATGGAGTGGCTGGGGACCCAGAGAGGGAGAGGGGTTGTGTGCTTACAACCGGGGGGGCAGTCTTGCAGGGCATACCCTGTGGTTGGTTGATGATACATGGAGGGGATTGTAACCATGACAATGAAACGATATATGATAGGATGCATGTAAAACTAATGTTCTCCCATGGAAACTATCACATAATTCACAAAAACATTTTTTTTTT
>NW_006408562.1:797850-803852 GCF_000296735.1 Chrysochloris asiatica | reverse complement strand
AAAAAAAAAGAATCAACAAGACAAGAAATTGGTATGGGTTAATAAAATAGACAAACCATTTTTAAGTCTAACCAAAGAAAAAAGGCGAAGATGTAAATTACAAACATAAGAAATTGGTGATATCACAAGAGAAATTAAAGGATAATAACTAGGAGCTCTGGTAGTGTAGTTGTTACGAGTAGGGCTGCCAACCTCAAGGTCAGCAGTTCGAAACTACTAGCAGTTCCACAGGAGAAAGATGAGGTGTTCTGCTCCCTTAAAGATTTACAGCCTTGGAAACTCTGTGCAGGGTCACTGTGAGTCGAAACCGACGCCACGGTACTTAACAACAACAACAGGATACTATGAAAAATTGCACTCCAATAAATTTGAAAATCTAGTAAAAATGAATATATTTTTTAAAAAACAAGATCTTAAACTAACACAGAGTGAAGTAGAAAACTTGAACAGACCTATCACAAAAGAAGTTGATAAGATTATTAAAACTCCCAGCAAAAAAAGTCCAGGCCCAAATGGTTTAAATTATGAATTTTATTCAACTTTCAGAGAAGAGCTGACACTAAATTTACTCAATTCCAAAATATTGAAAAAGATGGAAAACTCACAAATACTTTTACAAAGTGAGCATATCCCTCATACTAAAACCAAGCAAAGACATCACTAAAAAGCAAAGTGTAGACCAATATACTTGATGGATATAAATGCAAAAATTCTTAACAAAATCCTGGCCAATAGAACTCAACAATTAAAAAATATATATATGATCAAGTGAGATTCATACCAAGGATGCAAGGATAGATCAATATTAGAAAAGCAACCAATATATTCCTCCATATAACTTTTAAAAGGAGGGGAAAACACGTGATCATAGTATTTTATGTAGACAAGGCATTTGAAAAAATTCAACATCAATTCTTGAAAAAAGAAGGTCCCAACAAAGTAGGGATACAATGGAAAATCCTTAACAGAAGAGCATACATACAAATCTAACAGCCAACATTACACTCCTTGAAGAGAAACTGAAAGTATTCCCTTTGCAAACAGGAACCAAACTAGGATATTCTTTATCATCACTCCTATTCAATATGGTGATGGAAGTCTTATCAGAGATAGAAGGTAAAAAAGGGAAAGTAAAGGCATCCAAATTGGCAAAAAAAAAGAAGTAAAATTCTATTTGCAGATGATATTATAGAAAACCCTAAAGACTCGGCAAGAAAATTATTGAAACTTATTGAAAAATTCAGCAACGTGGCAGGGTATAAGATCAATATATGAAAATCAGTTGGATTCCTCTAATAAAGACAGCTCTGAACAGGAAATTAGGAAAGCAATATCATTTACAATAACCACCCAAAATATAAAATGTTGTTAAGTGCTGTCGAATTGGTTCTAACTCATAGCAACCCTGTATAGGATTTCTGAGGCGTGACTGGTAAGTTCAAACACCAGCCTTGTGGTTCAAATCAAACTTGTGGTCCAGTGCTTATCTTACAGAGCCACAAAAGATGTAATTAATACCTAGGAATAAATCTAACCAGAGAAACAAAAGACCTATAAAAAGAAAACTACAAAACACTACTACAAGAAACCAAGAGATTTACAAAAAAATGAAGAATGGGCCATAATCATGGAGAGAAATACACTGTGAAAATGACAACACTCCCCACAGCAATCTACAGATATAACACAATCCTAATCCAGACTCCAACATTCATTACTCTTTAAAGAGATGGAAAAAATGATCACCAACCTTATAATAGAAGGAAAGAGACCTCAGACAAGCAAAGCACATTTTAAGCAGAAGAACTAAGTTAGAGGTCTCTCATTCCCTGATCTCAAAATTTACTACACAGCCACAGTAGCCAAAACAGTCTGATACTTGTGCAACAAAAAATACATAGATCAATAGAATAGAACTGAGAACACAAAAGTAAATCCATTTGCATACAATCAGCTAATCTTTGACAAAAGGCCAAAACATATTAAATGGGGAAGAGATATTTTCTTCAACAAATAAATGGTGCTGGCAAGACTGGTATCTCACACCGTATACAAAACCAAACACAACATCGAATAAAGATCTAAATGGAAAACCTAGAACTAAACATCATCACTGAAAACATAGAGACAAACTGAGGAGCTCTAATATATAGCATAAATATATTGTCAAACATTACAAAGACATACAAATAGTAGAAGACAAAATAGATGGCTGGGACTGCCCAAAAATTAGGCACTTGTATGCATCAAAAGATTTTGCCCAAAGAGTAAAAAGGGAGCCCACAGACCGGGTAAAAAATTTTTTGCAATGACATGTCAGACAAGGGACTAATATCTACAATTTACAGAAAGCAACACAATCTTTACAAGAATAACACAAACAATCCAATTAAAAAGTAGACACAACACATGAACAGACACTTCATCAAGGAAGACATTCAGGCAGCCAAAAAACATATGAATGTAGGTTCATTATCATTTGTTGTTGTTGTTGTTGTTGTTGTTGTTAAGAGTCATTGAGTCAGTTCTGACCCATAGCAACCCTATACAGGGTTTCCAAGGAGCGGCTGGTAACCTTGAGCAACCAACATTGTGGTTCCAACTACCTTACAGTCCAGTGTGTTAACCCACAGTGCCACACCAGGACTGTAGAGAGATGCAAATCAAAACAACAATGAGATAACATCAGCACTAATAGCAAAGTTCAAAAACACAGAAAACAATAAATGCTGACAAGGTGTGGAGAGACTAGGACACTCCTACATTGCTGGTGGGACTATAAAATGGTTCTAGTAGTCCAGAAAACAGTATAGCACTTACTTAGAAATATAGAAACGGACATACCTTATGACCCTGCAGTTCCTCTACTTTGTGTGTGGGGCTAATGTGCTGAACTGCAAGGTCAGTTTGAACCACAAAGTCGGTGGCTCAAGCTCACCAGCCACTTCTTGGAAACCCTATACAGGGTCGCTATGAGTTGAAACTGACCTGACGCCATTTAACAACAAACAACAAATAAGAAATATGAGCCAAGACACAAGTAGATATATGCACACAGATGTCACTGCAGCACTATTTACAATTGAAAAAAAGATGGAGACAACCTAAATGTCCAACAATAGAAGAATGGATAAACAAACTTTAGTACATACATACAATGTAGTACTGTGCACGCTGAAGAATAATGATGAATCCGCAATTACCTCATAACATGGATGAGCCTAGATGGCATTATGCTGAGGGAAATTAGTCAATCACAAAAGGAAAAATATTATATAAAGCCATTATTATAAAACTAAAGAAAAGGTTTTCGTACTAAAAGAAATGTTCACTGATGGTTACCAGGGGTGGGAGGGCACAGAGAGTAAGTCACTAGCTAGAGGGAAGACACATGTGGTGGGGAGGGCAATATAAAAGAAGAGGGAGGATGGCAGAAGAATGATGAAAATAGGTATACATAAGATAAGGAGATAGAGGTAAATAGTGATGTAGACACACCCTTGGAATAATAGTGTTTTATGAATAGATACAAGGAGCTCTGGTAGCATAGTGGTTACAAATTGGGCTGTGAACCACAAGGTAAGCAGTTCGAAACTACCAGCTGCTCCACGGGAGAAAGATGAGGCTTTCTGCTCCCATAAAGATTTACAGCCTCAGAAACCCTGTACAGGGTCGCTATGAGTTAGAACCGACTCCACGGCACTTAACAACAACAATAATACATAAATATATATATATAACTTTTGTTGCATGAAAGGGGTTGTAATCATTGAGATGAAACCAAATGTAGGCTTTGTTTAACATAAAACTGATGATCTTGTCTATCAACCTTCATCCAATTCACAATAAAATGTCACACAAACTAAAAAAGTGGACTGCTAGAAAAACAAACAAATCTGTGTTGGGAAGAACTTCAGCCAGAATGTTCCGTAGAAGCCAGGATGGTGAGATGACGTCTCTCATATTTCAGACATATTATCAGGTGGGACCAATCCATAAAGAAGGACATCATGCTTGGTAAAGTGGAGGGTCAGTGAAAAAGAGGAAGACCCTCAATGAAACGGATTGGCGAAGTACCAGCAGCAATGGGCTCAAGCTGAAGAATGATTGTGAGGCTGGTACAGGACCAGGCAGGGTTTCAGTTTCTTGTGCATAAGGTTGCTATGAACTGCAACCAACTCGATGGTACTTAACAGCAACAACAACAAGGCAAAATAAACCTGGAGTTTGTTTAACCCCAAATCAAAATGTCATATATTGTATAAGGCAGAGCTACTTCATAAAAGAGTATGTTCTGCCTGATGGAGTAAGCAGTCTCCAAAAGTCCTTGATGACACCTGCCTTCTTGTATTCACACTCTTGTGTAGTCCCCATCCACCAACACAATATCACAAACGTTGTCATGTGGCATAAATTATAAAAGACACTGCAGCTTCCGTCTGGAATATTTCCAACAAGAGAGTCCCTGAGACAGAACTATAGTTATTTCACTCTTCAACTCCAGACTCTCTGAATCTGTGGAAGATAATACATTGTTTTTTATTGCAATCTAAGTTTTTGTTTTATTTTTGTTTTTCACTCCTAACTTTTGTTTTTTTAAGTTTTTATTGTGAATTGAGTGATAGTTGACATGGCAGAACATCAGCTTTACATTCATCCAACTCATTTCATTTCATTGCAATGATTACAATCTCCTCCATGCATTATCATTCGATAGCATTTACTTCCATTCCCTCTGGTTTTTTGTTTGTTTGTTTGTTTTGTTTTGTTTTGATGGACACCAAAGCACTCAGGAATATATAACTATTCAAACAACCAAAGGGTACACACCACAAGCCTGCCCCCCAGCCATCAGCACACAGCCCCTCTCCTTCTCTGAACCCAGAGTCCTTAGCCACTCCATCTGTCCACTACATAGTCTCTGCCTCCATCTCTGGCACCACTGCTTCTCTGGATAGGGTCCCGCACTACGCTTTTCTCCTTTGAGGGTCCCAGGATTTTCCACTCCTGGAATGCAAGATTAATCACACCCGTCCTTTTGTGACAAAACTTCTACCTTTACATTTGCAACATTTGCAGTCAGTTCTCATAGTAATTATTCATTATTTAACCACAAGAGTCTTATCCCCATCTCCTTTCACCAGCCCCACCCAGACAGTTTGGAAACCACTCAGTAGAGATTCTACCTTCCTCCACACCCTCTGGAACTAGGTTCCCTCTTGAAAACTTGTAAGCCAGTCATTTCTTGCCTTTGTAGCACCCCCATTTTGAATAGCCAATGTCCAAGTTGCCCATCCCTGTCTACCCTGTGTACTGAGAGGGTGGGAATGATCCTTGCTGTAAAGATTAATTACCTTTTTTGAGCTACTACATCCATAAGTATAGATCAAGTTCATCAAATTGTAGCAGATTACTCTTTTTTCCCTCTTTTTTCTTCCTCTAGTTGAGTTCTGATCATCTAGCCATTGAAGCCAGGTCAAGTGGGTATTATCTGCAAGTGTGGGTGTTCTTGTGCATCTCATGTCACTACATATCAACTGGATGTTTCACTCTCCACTCTTGTCCTCTGTGGCCATGTTCTTGTCCCTTGGCCCAGGAGTCCTCAGGTCTCGCCATACCACTGGCCAACCAGGTTGACAGGAGTCTTTTGAACATGGTTGGACTTAGCTCACAACTTCATTGCTGTTTTTCCCCACTTTCCCTTATTGGTACACAAATGTGGTCACCAGCAAGACCACACACCTGACACACCTGCTCGTGTATTCCCTTTGGTTGTTGTTTGTTTTTGTTAGTTTTCATTTCACAGAACTCCCTTTAGGATGTTTTGAAGCATTAGATTGGCTTTGATAAAATCTCTTAGCTTCTGTTTATCCTGGAATGTTTTGATTACACCATCGTATTTGATTGACAGCTTTGCTGGGTAGAGGATTCTTGGATGACAGTTTTTTTTTTTTTTCTTTCAGGGTTTTATATATCTCTCCCCATTGCCTTCTTGCCTGCAT
>NW_006408562.1:793099-794122 GCF_000296735.1 Chrysochloris asiatica | reverse complement strand
AACCAACAAGAACAGACAACAATCAGAGAATAACCGACATGGTAACACCGTCCGGAACTCAGTTGACATATAACAGAGTTCAGAACAGAACAAAATTACAACAGTAAATTCAAAGGAGCTGGGAGGTCAATCAAAGATCAAAATATTAATAATGTCAAAGAAGAGAAAACCATAGGAACAGAGATCGAGGTGGTGAGGAGGTCAGGTAGATTGCAGGATACAATACACTGTCATAAACGCAGGGAAAAGTTAACAGACTATAGGATAACCCCAAAGAACATTAATACTTCACAATTTACCATGAAAATGGAGATACAAGCAGAACAAGGAAACATTGAAACTAAGAAGAAACTGACAAGAAATAGAACAAAAAGCATGAACTCAGCACAAGAAAGCATGCAGAACAAAGCAATGAATATCACCACAAAAAATTAACAGAATGACAACAATTAATTCATACCTATAGATAATTACACTGAATGTCAATGGATTAAATAAACCAGAGAAGAGACAGAGAGTAGCAGAATGGATAAGAAACAAGACACTTCAATATGCTGCCTGCAAGAGACACAGCTTTCACACAAAGACAAAAACAGACAAAAAGCTAAAGGATGGAAAAAATATATACCAAGCTAACAGTGCTAAAAAACAAACAGGAGTGGCAACACTAATCTCTGATAAAATAAATTTTAAGGCAAAACCCAGCATAAGAGATAAAGAAGGACACTATCTTATGATTAAAGGGTCAATTGAGCAAGATGACATAACCATAATAAATATTTATGCTCCCAATGAAAGAGCACCAAGATATATAAAGCAAACCGTAATAGAGCTCTGGTAGTGTAGTGGTTACGAATTGGGCTGGGCTGCTAACCTCAGAGTCAGCAGTTCAAAACTACCAGCTTTTCCACAGGAGACAGATGAGGCTTTCTGCTCCTATAAAGATTTACAGCCTCGGAAACCCTGTACAGGGTCTCTATGAGTCGGAACCGACTCAACAGCACATAACAACAACAACAACAA
>NW_006408562.1:781905-792999 GCF_000296735.1 Chrysochloris asiatica | reverse complement strand
GTCTTCTTTCCTGAATGGTTTCTGCTAAGAAGTCGGAGCTTAATTTGATTTCCTTGCCTTTGTAACACTTCTCTTTTCCCTGGCTGCTTTTCAGATTCTCTCCTTGTCTTTAATTTTGGAGAACTTGAATATGATGTGTCTTGGTGATTTTTTGGGGGGGTCTATCCTTCCTGGAGTTCGTTCAGCTTCTTGAATGCCTATCTTCTCATCCTTCCAGATGTTAGGGAAATTTTCTTCCATAGCTCCTCAACGGTCTCCTCTGTGGATTTCTGTGATTCTTCCTGGTCCAAAATACCAATAAGTCTTAAGTTATTCCTCCTCATATTATCCAACATGAATCTTAGAATTCACTTTTTTACCCCTTTTTTCTATTTGTTTTTCTACCTTAGCAATATTAAAGAGATTTCCCTACCAGCTCGCTGGTTCTGGCTTCCATCTCTTCAATTCTACTCCTTTTCCCTTTCAGTGTTTTGTCCATTTCTGATCTTTTATTATTAATCACCTGGACCTCTTTTTGCAGGTTTTGAATTGTTTCCAATGCTATATCTATCTTGTTTGATTGCTCTTGTAGTACTTTCCTGACTTCTTCCTTACTTTCCTTCACCCCTCTGTGGAACTTTTGGATTATCTCCACTTCATTCTTCTGAATTCCTTTTCAGGCAGATCCAAAGCCTGCTCTTCTTCTAATGGGACGTGTACGTCTGCCACCAGCTCATTTGTCTCACTTACTCTTTTCTGTTTTTGGACATGTGCTGAGATCTTTTGTTGTTTTTTTTCTTGGACATTTTCAATAGTTAGATGCATTTTCAATGATTAAATGAAAGTATGTTGCTGTGTTGTTAAGCTGAGTGTCTCCTGGTGGATGTGATCTGGATAGGCTTCCCTTTTCACGTCTCTTATTACTCCCCTGTGAGCTATCTTAGCAGGTATTGGCTATCTGTGTAATGCCTAGCAACTGGTATCACCTCCTGCCTGGATGGTGGAATATTATGGGATAAACTTGTAGCTTGGCTACATGGCTATGATTGCTGTCTTTTCTTGGGTAACATAGGGAGAAAAGCTCCTACCCCCATGAAAAAAGTGAGACCAAAAACAGAAACAATATAAAAGCACAGACAAAAACCACTACACAAAAACAAAAATAGAATTGTAGCTGACTGTCCAGTAGCCTTTGCTGTGCACAGTAAAAACCTCCAGCAGTGGGTGGGGGTATCTAGTCACCCAGGACCCTCCTCTAGTCACCACAGTGGAGATGAGCGCAAGATTGTCCACTATTTTTATATCTGAAGGTGAGTTAAGTATCTGTGCATGCACATCATAATTCTCAAAATAGCTGTGTTCTTGTATATAGTAGCTGGTGTTGGCTCTTGCCATTTATGTTTGGGTTTCACAAGGCTCAAATACAGTTTTGGCTGTATGGCCAGACCTGCTGTCTCTTGTTAGGTAAGGCAGAAATAAAGGGTCCCAGTCAGATCAACTTAAGGGCTGAGTCCCAGAGTCAGACATCGTAAGAATCAGCCAAAGGATTATCTTGTTGGACCGCTGGAGCTTTCAGGGATTTCCTCTTTGTGCCATGGGAAAACTGCGGGAACAATGCTGGATCATTTTGTGGGTGCATTCCACCCATCTGAAGGTACCCAGGTGACTTGTATACCACAGGAATGCTGGAAAGTCTCAATGATCAGCTTCAGAAAATTACCACCTGCCATTTTCCCTTTTCCCACATCAGAGTGACCCTGATGGTATAAAGGGCACAGAGGTTTGGATGAGGAGGTTTTATCTGATGAGATGCAGGAACTAGAGGCCAGCTGTGAATTTCAGCAGTCAGCTTCCCACTTCACCCAAACCCCAGCTTAGCCTCTTCTTCTAACTCTGACCCTCAGTCTTCCTCACACTGGGGCTCTTCGCCGGGGCTCTTCGTTATGCCTCCTTGCAGCCATCTCTCTCTTACCCTGATGGCCACTTGGCCAAGATGACGGAGGGAGGAGATAGGGGAGGAGGCAGCGACAGGAGGGGACTAGGAAAGGGAGGGGAGTAGGTCCACAGGTTGGGGAGGTGAAGGAGGCCAGGCAAGAGCACCAACCTTGGCTCTCTGCAGCCAGGCTAGCACTCAGCAAGCTGTTTTTGTGGGTGATATATTACACAGCAATAGATGCATCAATACATCAGACAAGTTAGACAGTATTCTGGCAATGAAAACATTTTATCTGGGTAGAGATGAATACGAGTCAGGTGTGGTGTGGCGAGATCACTGCATGAATCTATAAAACTTTTGATCAAGCATGGCTGGATGGGACAATATCTAAAATACCTTCTGACACAAATATTCTAGGACACTCCCTCCCTCGTTTGTATCTGCTAAGACACCTGCCTCAGAATGAGGTGAGAAAAGGGAGGCCAGGTAATCTATGGTAGTTTCAGGAGTGCTTTAAAGTCACAGCTCAAGTCGCCACAAAGTGTAAGCATGCCCATTGGTTCTCATTTTACTCTCTCTAAGAAGGACGAATACCAAAAATGAAAACAGTCTTTCCATAGCCATTCCTTTATGCTTACTAATGTCACTATCCGCCCCTACTTAGGGGTGACATTCAAAACTGGCTGAAGTCAGTGCTGGTGGGTGATCTGCATGAATATGAAGTCATTTTCTGATGTTGGCTAGATTGAAATCTGGAATACCCACTCTTAAGTCATTATTACTTTTCAAATCATGTACCCGGAGGCTATTCTGGGATAAGTCATCTACAAAATTTAGAACAAATGTGTTTCTGTGGTTACCTCAATTATTTAAATGTTTGAGAAAGATACACTTTCTTGAGAGATTCAATTTTGAAGGGAGACTTTTTATTTGTATTTTTCATATTCAAAATTCATTTTTGATTGACTATAAAAGATACAAGACTTGCCTTTCTCTTAATGTCTAAGACACTCTGTAACGTCTGTCAGGATTAAATTGCTCTGTGGGTTGCCTGAGTACTTTGGGTATGCATGTTTTATTGGCAGTGGTAAATGACCATAACTACTAATACTTGAGATTTAATATGCAGAGCTAGACATAGTATAAGAAAGAATAACTCCTCCTTTCATTTTGCTCTAAGCTTCCTACTGGTGTGACTCGGGATGAGGACTGGCTTACAACATGGTTACTTCCAAGCACTTACAAGGAGTTTGTAAAATATTTCATAGTAATAAAATGTGATCATTAACATAAATCACTAAGAAAATATTGTAGACCCTTGAAAGAGTATAGAGATTGAAATAATATTGAAGTACAATTTTAGTACAAATCAGAAAGCAGATAGTGGTAAAGAAAGTGGCTTATTGGAAATACAGTTTGTCCTCAATGGGTTTCTAAATACTGCTTGGGACATAGGAAAGGGGAGGAAATTTAATACCCTTCTAATCTGACACTGACTCCTGGAACAGAAACCATTGTCCAACATTTCTGAGTCCTTGCTTCCTTCTCTAGAACACAGAAATTGTCATTTTTATGTGCCAGGCATTGTGTTAAAATATAGAAATAGAGACAGCGAGATGATTTACCTTCAAGAAAATCAGAAATTACAGAGAGAAATATTGTATTCAACCACAAATTTAATAACTAAATGTTAGTCCAATACATTCTTACTCATTGGAATACATGACGGAATAAAAATTAAAATGCCCTTCTGGAACTCACCAATCAATGCAGTACAGGGGGTGCAATGGTAAAGATTACAAAACAGCAGATGGGCTCTGACACTAGGCTGGCATTTGGAGACAGCCACAGTTTGTGTTCATTCACATGTTTCACAATGACTAAGTGGTAGCTCAGTGATAGAATTCTCATCCTTCACACAGGAGATCATTATTTGATTCATGGCCATATGCAGCCATATGATGCTGAACAAGCTTCAGTGGAGCTTCCATATGAAGATGAAGCAAAGGCTTGACAATCCACCTCTGAAAATCAGCCAATGAAAACCCTATGGACCTATAGAAGTTTCCTGATCAAAAAGGCAGAAATGAAGAACAGGGTTTCAAATTCTAATGGAATCCAGATTTGCAGAAGCTAGATGAACTTCCAAAACTACTGCCCTGTGATAATCTTTAACCTTCAAACCAAAAATATCCCCTGAAGTCTTTTTAAATAGGAGCAGCAGTTTAATTTAACTAGTATAGAATGTCTGCCTCAAGCACTGCACTCTTTTAAGAGCTATCTATCTGTAGATTATTGAGGAGCCCTGGTATGGCACTGTGGGTTAATGTACTGGACAAAAAAGGTCGGCAGTTCAAGTTCACCAGCCATTCCTTGGAACCCTACACTGCTATGGGTCAGAAACAACTTGATGGCATTTAACAACATCAACAACAACAATATAATATCACATTGACAGTAGCAACTTGAAATATTAGATGGAGAACTTAGCAGGCAGTAAACATGGTAGCACAATTTGAAGAATGTAATCAATGTAACTGAACTGTACTAGGGGAACACCTCTATAGGATAAGCACTGGACTGTGAACCACAAGGTCGGTAGTTCAAGCTCACCAGCCACTCTGAGGAAGAAAGATGAGGCTTTCTGCTCTGCTTTAGAAATTCTATAGAGGGCTGAGACAAGTACAAACTGACTCAACAGCACATTAACAACACCATCAAGTCAAAAATTATTGCTACAAAATCCTAGAAACTTTTATTAAACAAAAATATCAACATGTGAAACTATTGTTTCTCCACATGTCATCTACCTCTGTTGATACACTGAAGGCAGTGTTAACATCTCTCTAAATCTTTTCCGAATAATTTTGCACCCTTCAATTTACACAATGTCAAAACAGCAGTTTTAACATTCTTGAGGGACTAAAATTAGGTTTCTTTTCTTACTTCCTTAGGTTTGGGGAACAAAAAGAAACAAGATAAGAGTATAGGGTGGATGGAGTAAGGTTTTCCACTAAAAGTCCTATTGGACAGCCCTTACTACTCTTGAAGAATGAGTAGATGTGTTATCTTGATGGAAACATTTCCTCAGTGAAACTTTCCTGGTCTTTTTCTCACCAAAATAGTTTTTAGTTTTCTTAAACTTCTTCATAACAAGCCCCTGTGATCGCCCTGAATACTTAGAGAAAACCTTTCAAGATTATACCTTTGAAATCCAGTCCCCCAAAACAGACAGCATAACCTTTTGAGTTGAACTCTTTGCCTTGAATTTAACAGGGCAAGGAAATCCCCTCAGAGGCTACTATTTTGATTAGACCTTTCTTTAAATTATTTTTAAGGCATCCTAAAGAGAGTAGACAATGGCATCTAACAACAACAAAGAGACTAGATAGTGTGCCATGGAGTCAGTTCTGACTCATAGTGTCTAGGGTTTCCCAGGCTGTAAATCTTTATGGGAGCAGAAAGCCTCATCTTTCTCCCTTGAATTGATTGATAGTTTCAAACTGCTGACCTTGAGGTTAGCAGCCCAACTCGTAACCACTCCTAGTGTGGCACTGTGGTTTTATGTGCTGGAATACAAGGTCTGTTTGAACTGCAAGGTCAGCAGTTCAAGCTCACCAGCCACTCCTCAGAAACCCTATACAGGGTCGCTATGGGTTGGAACTGACTTGATGGCAATTAACAACAACAAAAGAGAGTAAAACAAATCTGTCAGTACAAGAGCTGTCTGCAGTCAATCACTGATCAGAGACATGTTTTTTAGAATAAACCCTTGCGAATAGGAACCTAGAACCCTGCTAGTTACTTACCCTTATAAATGTAGAAATTGTTACATTGATGTATATTCTGCTGTGTATATTGTCAATAACAACAAGAAAAATAAAATGAATTACTTTATTTTAAAAATACCATTGATCAAAGCAGTCTGATCTTCATCTGATCTTGAGGATGGTTCAGGCGGGACTGGGCAATGCCTCATTTTGTTCTGCATGTTGTCACCTTAAACTGGCAGATAACTAGACAACAGCTGATAACAAGCGGACTGTGTCAAGTATCAGGAGTGGATTAGAAATACCATGTTTTACCTCTTGGGATGTAGACTTTAGTTGTTAAGACAACCTTTAAACAAGGAATTAATATGAAGCAGAATAAAGCCCTGGACTGCAAGGTAGTTTGAACTGCAAGTTTGGCAGTTCAAACCCATCAGTTGCTCCTTGGAAACCCTATACAGGGTCACTATGAGTTGAAACTGACTCCACAGCACTTTAACAACAAAAATAACATTAATCATAATTAAGCTTAATTGTCAGGTTAGAAGTCATGATTATGATGATTAAATTGCATGACAAATGCCCAGTAGAGAATGTTGTTAAGTTCCACCTCATAAAGACTCTGTTGTTGTTGTTGCATGCCTTCCAATTGGTTCAGACTCATAGTATAGGGTTTCCAAGGAGTGACTGGTGAATTTGAACCTCTGACCTTAAAGTGCAGCGCATTAACCCACAGCACCACACCAGGGTTCCATGTACAATAAAATGAAACACTGCTAGGTCTGAGTTCATCGTTTCAGCTAAAATGCCCATTAATCTTGTTGAATGAAGGTCTTCCTCTTTTATGTTGACCCCCTACTTTACCAAGCATGATGTCCTTCTCCAGAACTGGTCTCTCCTGATGACATAACCACAGCACATGAGACAAAATTTCACTATACTCACTTTTAAGGAGCATTCTGGTTACATTTCTTCAAAGACAGACTTGTTTATTCTGGTTACATTTCTTCAAAGACAGACTTGTTTATTCTTCTTGCAAGCCATAGTATATTCAATCTTCTTTGCCAACATCATATTTCAAATGCATCAATTCTTATCCTGTCTTCTTTATTCATTGTCCAGCTTTCACATACTTAGGAGGTGATTGAAAAGACCTTGGCTCTGCTCAGGCACACCTTTGCTATTTAACACTTTAAAAAAGACAATCTTTGTAGAAGAATTGGCCAATGCAATTTATAATTTTATTTATTTATTTATTTTTATCCAACTTCTTCCCTATGTTTCCCATTTCTGTTCCTTCTCATTTCCTAACCCTTCCTACCTTCTGAAATTTCTCCTTGTGCAAATGCTGCCCTTTACATCTCCAACAGTTAGTTATTCCAAGGAGTACGTCCCTTCCTAGTGTTTTTGTTCACCAAAAAGACCTGTTTGTTGTTGAGTTGAAAATTGAGCCACAGGAATAACTTGAGTTACAGGCCTGAAGAGTGACTAAAGGCCATAGTCTCAGGGTCCCACCAGCCTCTAGCCAATCAGTATCATTTACTTTCTTGGCTGTTATGTCATCCATGGGCATGGATTGTGTTTTCAAATAAAATTAAATCTTTGTCAGCTTCAATAGTATCTCCGTTTATCAAGATATTGCTTACTTGTCAACTGTGATTTTTTTCTTCATGTTGAAGTGTAATCCACCCTGAAGGCTGTTTTCTTTGCCCTTCACTAGTAAGTGCTTCAAATTCTCTTCATTCTAATCAAGGAGGACTGCATCAACTGCACATTGCAAGCTGTTACAGATGAGTCTTCCTCCAATCCTGATGCTCCATTGTTCTTGTAATCCACTTTTTCAGATTACTTGCTAAACATACAGGTTGAATATATATGGTGAAAGAATATAACCCTGATGCACGCCTTTCTTAATTTATCTCCTTGTTCTATTCAAATAACTCATGGTCTATGTACAAGTTCCCTATGAACACAATTAAGTATTCTGATATTCCCATTTCACAATATTATCCATAATCTGTTGTGATCTACATGGTGGAAAACCTTTGCATAATCAATAAAACACAGGTAAGCATCTTTCTGGTGTTCTCTGCTTTCATTCAAGATCTATATGAAGCTAACTATGATATTCCTCATTCCATGTCCTCTTTTGGGTCCAGCTGGAATTTCTGACAGCATTGTGTCAATGTACTGTAGCAACTGTTTTTTGTTTTTTGGTGTATTTTAGTAATCTTCAGTAGAATTTTGCTTGGGTATGACTTTAATTATATTGTTTGATAACTTATGCATTCAAAGAAAGTTTGGGTTATCTTTCTTTGGAATGTGCATTAGTATGGATCTCGTCCAGTTGATTGGCCAGATAGTTGTCTTCCAAATTATTGGTATAGACATATGAGTGCTTTCAGTATTTCAAATATCTCAAATTGGTATTCAGTTAATTATCAGAGTCTTGTGTTTGCCAGTGCCTTCTATGCAATTTAGACATCTTCCTTCAATTACTAGGTTCTTGGTCATACATTACCAACTGAAATGGTTGAACATTGACCAGTTATTTCTGGTACTGTATTTCTTTCATCTTCTAATGGTGCTTCCTGTGTTATTTAATATTTTTCCCAGATAATTTCTTCAACATTGCTACAGGAAGTTTGATTTTTTTTTTTTTATTTCACTTCTTTCAGCTTGAAAAATGCCAAGAAATGTTCTTCTTTTCAGGTTTTCTAACCTCAGCTTTTTGCACAATTCATTCATAATACATTAGTTTATCTTATAAAACTGCCCTTTGAAATATTCTGTTAAGCTGCTCACCGCATCATTTTGTTTTTCCATTAGTGTTAGCTACACTATGTTCAAAAGTCAGTTTCAGAGTCTCTTCTGACATCGATTTGGAACTTTCCCCCATCTTTGAAATGATCTTTTTGTTTCCTTCATGGATGATACCCTTGATGTTATTCCACAACTCATCTGGTCTTCAGTCATTAGTGTTCAATGCATCGAACCTAGTCTTGAGATGATCTCTAAATTAAGTTGTGATATACTGTAGATCATACTTCTCTCACATGGACTACTTTTAATTTTCTTCAACTTCATCTTGAAATTTTATATGAGAAATTGATGGTCTCTTCTGCAGTCTGTCTCTGGCCTTGTTCTAACTGATGATAGCAAGCTTCTCCAATATCTCTTTCCATACATATAGTTGACTTGATTCCTGTGTATCCCATTTGGTGAGGTCCACATGTACTATCACCATTAATATTTTTGAAAGAAAGGTGTTTGCGATTAATCAGTTGTTAGTCTCGCAGAATTAAATCATGGGATCTCCAGTGTCATTTCTGTCACCAAGGTCATATTTTGCAGTTTCTGATTCTGCTTTGTTTCTAACTTTTGCATTCAAAACATCAATAATCATCAATGAATATTTATTGCATGTTTTATCAATTTCAGACATCAGTTGTCTAAAAAAATTCACTGTCTTCGCCTTTGACACCAGTGGTTAGTGCGAATACTTTACAACACAAAAGTCACCACAGTATAACAAACTGATAGACAAGTCGTGAAGCAGGGAGTGGATCACCAAAAAAAAATACTTATTTTTATTAAACCAAACAGTTTTGCTTGTTTATAAAGAGAACTTCTAAACAGTAGCAAAATTATAACAATATCAGGATCAAAGAAGGTTAGCACAGGAAGTTTTGATTGATCATATAACCTTGAATCAAGTACACGAGCCTTGTTTTTCATGTCTGTATCTTCCTGTTTGTCTACCAGACTAATTTTTCTATCCCAACTTCATTGTCTATGAAGACATTACAAGATTTACTGGATCAGTCTTTATGTTTCTCTCTTCAATCCATCTCATTACATTTGCAATACCCTCAGTACTGGGCTAAACATTTAAATTTCATAGCTTCCATTAATGCAAATAAAATCTCATCAAGGCCTAAAGATTCCTAGGAGAGTTGGTTTTAAATATCTTTATTTGAATGCATAAAATCATAGCATCCTCTTGGATATCTCCCTTGTTTACAATATATCCTTTGGTCAGAAGTGAGATCATCAGTGCTATGCAAAATGAATTAATAAATTTCAGATTCACTAAATACCAAAATAAACCCAGTCCCTTTTTTCATCTTCTAACCATCCAATATAATGTGTCACAATGAAAAGAGGGAGGCATTGCGCAGTAACCACTATATAAATTTTAGATCCAAATATAACTAGTATTCAAGTTAAAATGGAGAATCATAAAAGAGAAGGCAAAGTAATGAAGAGAAAGAGGGCCCTGTGGGGCCATTAAGAAACATGCTTTACTCTACTAGAGGTTCAGATGAGGAACAATATCTAGGTGTGGATTTGAATCGTCATGCCAATATATCTCAGTTATGTGACCTTGTTGGAGTTAATTAGCATCTCTTTTCTCCATGTGTAAAACAGGGGTAATCATCCTTACCTCTGAGATACAATGAAAAGTCAGAGAAATAGTAGAGTAAAAAAAAAAAAATCAAAACTCATTACAAATGGAGTCAATTCCAAATCATGGTAAGCCCATGTGTTACATATTAGAACAGAGGTTCATAGGATTTCTTGGCTATAATCTTTATGAAAGAAGATCAACAGGCCTTTTTCCACACTGTCACTAAATACATTTGAACTACTAGCCCTTTGGTTAGTTGTTGAGCGCAAAACAATTGTGCCATATAAAATGAATATGTTATATTGTATTGACAAAACAGATAAAGAACCAAAGATTAACTAGGGACTTATGTCTATAAGACTATGAAAATACTACTGCCAGCAAATTAAAAACTTAGCTGTAGAATAAAATTATCTATAACAATATAAACTAATAAAACTATCCAAGAAGAAACAGGCAGACAGAAGAGATACACTGTTATTTAAAGAAATGGAAATTATATTCAAAAGTCTATATTACACACATTAACAAAAGCAAATGTAAGAAATCAGGAAAGATTTTATTTCTTTCCTATACAAACAATCACTGATAACAATAATTGTTGTTGTTGTTAAGTGCCATCGAGTCGGGTCCGACCCATAGCGACCCGGTACAGGGTTTCCAAGGGTGTAAATCTTTACGGGAGTAGAAAGCCTCATCTTTCTCCCGCGGAGCGACTGGTAGTTTCAAACCGCTGACCTTAAGGTTCACAGCCCGATTCGTAACCACTACACTACCAGAGCTCCTTGATAACAATAATAGTAATTTAAAAAAAAAAAAACTGAAAATTAGCTAATTTAAGATGTACTAAAGACATTGGCAAATAACAAGTTTCCAGAAATTGATGGAATCCAAATTGAAATCTTTGAACAAACTGATGCAACACTGGAGGCACTTACTCATCTACGCCAAGAAATATGGAAGATACTAACCAGCCAACTGATTGAAAGAGATCCATA
>NW_006408562.1:771585-777177 GCF_000296735.1 Chrysochloris asiatica | reverse complement strand
CCTGGGCACTATGCCACACTTCAATTGCTGTGAAGTGAGTCCATTGACCCGAGGCATGCTTTATGGAATACTATGTTGGTGGATAAGACATCCTGTAAGTACACAGATGGTAGTTTAAGCAAAAGCATTATAGGCAGGGAAGGCAAATTTATATCCAGAGCAATTGTCTATCCCAGTAATCACAAAATACTGTCCTCTTGATGATGGAACTCAAATTACCATCAATTTGTTGATTGGAACAAAAATGTGTTGATTGGAACATTGCCATATCAGGGAGAGTATTAGGCTCTACTGCTTTCAGATTGGCCACTCAGCAACAGTGGCTAAAAAAAAGCCCACTTTATTCATGAGACCATTAGATCATGAAAAGAATAGCTGGGGAAACAGTCTGACTGTAATTCACAAAATGTATTATCTTATCCACTTCATTTTTAAAATCTTCCTCTAATGAGGTCACTCATTGGTGAGCATTCCCATGAAACACAGATAGCTTCATCTCTTTGGTCCAATCAGAGAGATCTATCCACATGCCTCTTCTCCATGCCTCCTCGTCACCAAATTTTCAAACATGTTTCTTCCAAGCCCTTTACCCTACAGTGAAATAACTGGACACAGTTCATGAAATTAGTATACAATCTTATATCTGGTTCTGTCTCCTTTGAAGCAAAATGAACAACCAGGTGCACTTCTTGAAGGCTGTGCGCTGGGAGGAATTTCCTTCACCACTGTCCTTTAAGAAGGGTCCAGAAAGATGCTGCACTGCTGCCACTGTCCACTTCAGAGTGGGGCCTGCATCTCATATAGAACCATCTGTAAACCGTGCATGAGTTTTCTCTTCCTCAGTCAAGTGATTATAAGGAACTCCCCATGAGGCCATAAGTGCAAAATTGAGCTCTGTAGCGAAGTGGTTACAAGTCGGGCTGCTAACCTCAAGGTCAGTCCTTTGAAACTACCAGCCATTCCACTGGAGAAAGATGAAGTTTTCTGCTCCCATAACAATTTACAGCCTTGGACACCCTGTACAGGGTCACTATGGGTCAGAACTGACTACTGCACACAACCACCACCACTACCCCATGAGGCTATAACGGCAAAATGGGAGATCATTTGACAGGAGTGAAGAAGACCATGTGCATTTGGGTCACTTTATCATGTAATTTACTTGTGCCTTCAGGTCCTACTTGAACCCGATCTCATATGTCCCACTTACATTTAACAGTGCACTGCTGCTATGCATGTCTGATTTTATGACTGTGGGCTAGACAACCTAGTTCATGATGGGCTGATCAGGCTATATACTTACTTGAATAAGCATTCAGACTCTACTAAGATCTAGTAAGAAGCCAATAGCTGTTTCTCAAAAGAAGAGTAGTTATTTAAAGAGGATAACAGAACTTTGTTCTGATAGGGGCCTGTCAAAGACTCCAAACAGCATCTTATGTGCCACAGCTATTTCAAGAACCATTGGACCAATCTGACCACATAACCTAAGTGACAGTGTGCCTTGTATGGCAGCTTCCACTTGCTGTAGAAACTTCTCTTATTCTGGGCCCAACTTAAAACTAGAAGCTTTTTGAGTCACTTGATAAATAAGCCAGAGTAACATACCCAGAAGATATATATGCTGTTTAAAAATCAGGAAAGGCCCGCCAAGCATTGTGCCTCCCTTTTAGTTGTAGCAGGAGCCAGATGTAATAATTGATCTTTTGTTTTAGAAGAAGTATCTTGACATGCCCCATACTACTGGACCCCTAGTAATTCCACTGAGGTAGAAGGCACCCGAATTTTTTGTCAGATTAGTTTACCACACTATAGCATGTAAATTTCTTACCAATAAGTGTAGAACTATTAATACTTCTTACTAAATCCAATCAGCATATGGTCACCAATGTAATGGACCAGTATGGAGTTTTTTGGAAGGGAAATGTAATCAAGCTTCTTGAGGAAAAAATTATGACTTAGGACTTGAGAGCTGATATACTCCAGAGACAGGAGAGTGAAGGTATACTTCTGGCCTTGCTAGCTGAAGGAAAATTGCTTCTGGTGCTCGTTTTGAATTGGAATTGACAAAAAGGCATTGACCCAGTCAATAGATGTATACCAGGTGTCAGGAGATGCATTAATTTGCTCAAGTACTGTAACATTATCTGGAACAACAGATGTGATTAGAACCATGACCTCACTGGGTTTATGACAATTCACTGTTTGTTTGTTTTTTGATGATCTATCTGTTTTTTTTGTTTTGTTTTGTTTTGTTTTTTTTTGCAGACTCTAAATAAGTGAGTTGAATAGAAACATCGTGGGAATCACTACCCATACATCTTTCCAGTCCTTGACAGTGGCACTAATCACTGCAATCCCCTAGAAATGTGGCATTGTTTTTTGGTTTACTGTTCTCCTAGGTAGACTCCTAATGTGATGCTGCAGGATTAGCACTGTACTGTGAACCACAAGGTCAACAGTTCAGTCCCACAAGCTGGTCCTTGGAAACACTATACAGGGTCACTATGAGTCAGAACTGACTCGATGGCAATTAACAACAATTCTCCTAGGTATGAGCTCTGGTAAAGAAGTGGTTATGAGTCAGGCTGCTAACCTCAAGGTCAGCAGTTCAAAAGTACTAGCTTTTCTATGGGAAAAGGATGAGGTTTTCTACTTCCATAAAGATTTACTGCCTCAGAAACCCTATACAGGGTTGCTATGAGTCAGAACTGGCTCTGCGGCACACAACCACCACCACCAATTCTCCTAGGTAAGGGCAGTTATGATGGCCTCTGGTTGACTTTTCTTACTGTAGTAGTCCATATTCCATATATCAGGAATCCACTATGGGATTTTGCCAGCTGCTGAGTATGTCTATTCCTATTATGAATTCTAGAAGAACTAAGGAAATCTCTAAAGAATGAGTTCTGGAACCCACTGAGAAATGGACTTGAGTTAATACTCCTGACCTCCATATGTCCCCATTCTGACTGGTGGGCTACAGTAAGGTTTTAAGTATCCTAGAATTACTATCAATTCAGAGACAATGCTAATTCCTCTAAAAGGACCTTGCGATGTTAATGACTTCATCCTTTATTACTACAGAGTTTATAGAATCAGTGAAATCTCCTTCTGTCCATCTTCACTACGTTACTTGAGAACCAAGAGAGATCATTGCCAGAGTTGGTGAGCGATTCTGGGACTGGTCTTGATTAAAGCAAACAAGTCTTGATTTAAACATTCTCTGAAAAGTAATCTAATTTTAACTTTGGGTATTTCACTTAATGCCTGTCAGTCTCAGTTTGCACCTTTATAAAATAAGGATAATTATACTATGAGTATGGTGGTTACGAATTGGTCTGTGAACCGCAAGGTCAGCAGTTCAAAACTATCAGCTGCTCCACAGGAGAAAGAGGAGGCTTTCTGCTCCTGTAAAGATTTACAGCCTCAGAAACCCTGTACAGGGTCGCTATGGGTCAGAACCGACTCGACAGCACATAACAACAACATAATATATTTATAGAGGTCCTACGAAAATTAGTTATAATTCATGTCAAGTACCTAAAAACTAGGTGGTGCAGTGCCTTAAACACTGCACTATTAACTTCAAGGTCGGTGGTTCCAATCTAGCAACTGCTTTATAGGAAAAATATGACACTGTCTGCTCCTGTAAAGATTTACAGTCTCAGATACCACGAGATGAAGCAGTTCCACTCTGTCCTATGGGGTCTTTATGAGTTGGAACTGACTTAGCGACAGTGAGTTTGGCTTTATATTTTGGTATTATTTCTTATATTAATTCTTGGCCAGGGACTTTAGCTTACTAAACTGGATAAACCAATCCATGAATACTGAGATCGTTTCCATTTTACAAAATGATTTTTTTTCCCCCTTTCTAACTTTCAATATGGCACTCTCAAAAACAATGAAATTTACTTCAGTATACATAAAGGTTTCTTTGAAGATTACTCTGTAGTTACATCCCCAACAAGGTGACTTATTTGCTCTTTGGCAAAACATGTGGTACAAATAAAAGGTAAATGAAGAAATACACTTGGCAACAATATGACCACTGAAACTTCCAAGCTGCATTACACAGTAAATAGTCTGAATAACCATGAGCGAACTGCTATGAAACATTGGTCTGAATACATGAGTTTATAACTTCCACAAGTCAGGAAAAATGAAGCTATAAATAAGAGTCCCTGGAGAAAAATTATTGGAATTGCAAGTCTCACAAGATGTGGGGCATGGTCAGCCATTGTGATAATGAATGGATCTGCCTGAGGTCCCAATGAAGGAGGCTTTTCCTCTAAGGGAACATATTCAGCCTGCTTCTGGCCTTTCCAAATGGCACTCAACAGAAAGTGTGCATACAAACTTTTAGAAATTAGGTGATTGATTTTAAATCTGGATGTATCTTCGACAAAGTGCCTAAGTATATTGCATAGGGAGGAGAGAGTCTCTTCAACAGATAGTGCTGGCAGAATTGGAAAGCGATATACAAAAGACTGAAACAAGACCTTTACCTCACACCTTATACAAAACCCAACTTAGCATGGATTAAAGACCTAAATGTGAATCCCAGAATTATGAAGGCCATCAATGAAAAAATAGGGACAAATGTGAGGGCTCTAATACAGGGCATACACAAACTACCAAACATTTTGAAAATTACCCAAACAAAGTCAACAAAATAGATTAATGGGACACACTAAAAATTAAAACTTATGTGCATCAAAATACTTCATTAAAAGAGTAAAAAGAGAGCTCACACAATCGGAAAAAATCTTTGCAATGACACATCAGACAAGAGACTCATTTCCAAAATATATAGGAACCTACAACACCTCTACAAGAAAAGGACAAATAATCCAATTAAAAAATGGGCACAGGACATGAAAAGACACATCACCAAGGAGGAGATCCGGGCAGCCAACAAACATATGAATAAATGTTCATGATCACTAGTCATTAGAGAGATATAAATCAAAACAACAATGGGATAGCATCTCACACCAGCAATAATAGCAAAGATCAAAAATGCAGAGGACAATAAATGCTGGTGAGGATGTGGAGAAACTGGGACCCTCCTACATTTTTGGTAGGATTGCAAAATGGTCCAACCAGTCTGGAAAACAATATGGCTCTTCCTCAGAAGGTTGGAAATAGAGATACCTTATGGTCCAGCAATTCCTCTACTTGGTAATTGTCCATAAGAAAGACAAGTAATAACATGTGTATATATGCACACCCATGTTTATAGCAGCACTATTTACAATAGCAAAAAGATGGAGACAGCCTAAGTGCCCATCAACTGAAGAATGGATAAACAAACTTTGGTACATACACACAATAGAATATTGTGCTACCTGTCGGGGACCCGCCTCGACATTGGGGTTCAGTTCACGAGGAGAGGATACCTGACAGCGATTCATATATATCCAGAATACACAAAAGGAGACAAAGGAGACAAAGAGAGAGACAAAGAGACACCCCAAAGCCAGGGTGGATACATCACTGATAGGCAGGCTTGGGACTACAGGCATCGTGGCCTCTGCAGGCAGCAACTCACTGCCCTGCAATCTTTACCGCATGCCTTCCAACCCT
>NW_006408562.1:759134-771020 GCF_000296735.1 Chrysochloris asiatica | reverse complement strand
AATATTAATATGAAAGCAATTTGCCATTAACTGCCAGTGGCCTCATTTGTTACACTCGGCCCTAGAGGGCCTCGAACCTCTGACTAGTCTTACACGGTCTGCAACAGCTACCCTGAAGAATAACAAGGAAGCAGCAAGCCACCGCATAACATGGATGAACCTTGAGCACATTATGCTGAGTGAAATCAGTCAGCTACAAAAGGAGAAATACAGCATAGGACCATTATTTTAAAAGATTAAGAAAAAGCACCCACACTAAAAGAGGGAAAAATATTTATTTAAAAAAAAATTTTTTTTTGTTGGTTACTGGGGCGTATGAGGTGAAGTGAGGGGAGGTAGGGGAAGGTGGAGCACAGGATAGGAAATAGACATAGGATAGTTTGGGTGCCGGGGGGTACCTATACACTAAAAGGGGAAGGGAAAGGCAAAACAAGGTGGAAGGGAGAATAGCTAGGCAGGTTTACACGGGTTAAATAGGACAGAGGTAAATACCGATGTAAGCACAACTGTGAAACAACAGGACTCAGGGATACAAAGATTGAGACATGACTCGAATGGGTAAAAAATGAGGACATGATGTTAAAATGCTTGGCTGTCTTTTGAATCTTCGTTTCCCTTTTCTATTATTGTAAAATAGACACTTGAAGGGGAGAGAGAGGAATAGCCAGAAACATCACCAGAGAAAGCTTTTAAGTCCATCTGCAGCCTATAACTGATTGGAATACCTAAAATGGGGCTAGAACTTGCCTAGTGAAGGAGGCTTCCTGCAGTCTTTGCATTGCACAAGACCATAGGTGGAATCCTGATCCCCACCCAGAATCTTCTGAGGTAAGACATTTCCACTTGAAAGGACAAGCACACCAGCCTGGAGCTTCTAGAAGAACAGAAGATACTTCTTGAAAGAAAGACCAGCAGGAAAAATTAAAAGCAATAACAGCAGTCCAATTGACTACAACAAGAACAAGCAAGTTGTTCCCCTGGAAGCCATCAAGGTAAGTGGTCAGGTTCCCTCAAGGCAAACCCCCTTCTAGGACTGAAACTCAAATGGAATACATTAGCAGGCATATGGTCCTGTTGCTGACCATGCTGGCCACTGATAAGGGGAAGTGGGAGGGAAAACAGCAATGAAATTGTGAACTAAGTCCGACCACATTCAATAGCCTCCTGTTAATCTGGATTGAGGAGACCTGGGGACTCCTGGGCCCAGGGCCTGGGACATGGCCCCAGATGACTAGAACATCCAACTGATATGAAGTGAGGGGAGATGCACAAGAACACCCACACTTGCAGATAGTACCCATTTGACCTGCATCAATGGCTGGGTGATCAGAACATGACTAGAGGAAGAAAGAAGAGGAAACAACAACAAAAAAAGAATATCCCACTACAAGTGGATGAACTTGACCTATGCTTGTGGATGCAGTATGACAAAGGAGTGGACAAATCTTTACAGTGAGGATCATTCCCACCCCCTTGGTATGCAGGGTAGACAGGGATAGGGAACTTAGATATTGGCTACCCAAAATGAGGGGACTACAAAGGCATAAAGTGACTGGCTTACAAGCTTTCAATAGGGAACCTAGTTCCAGAGGATACAGGGAAAGGTAGAATCACCACTGAATTGTTTCCAACCTGCCTAGATGGGGTTGTTAAAAGGTTAGGGGGATAGGACTCCTATGGTTCAATAGGGAATGATTGATATCAGGTCTGACAGTGAGTGTTGGAAAGGTAATTGTAAATGTTTGGTAACAAAAGGAAGGGAGTGCTGATTTTACAGTCCAGGAGCAGAAATCCCTGGAACCATCAAGGGAGACAAATGAAGTATGAGACCCTGTCCAGGGAAGCAATGACACTAGGGATGGAGGCAGAGACAATAACATGGACAGAAGGAGTGGCTGGGGACTGTGGGCTCAGGGAGGGAAAGGGGCTGTCTGCTGGTGGCTGGGGTCAGATGTGTGGGGTGTACCCTTCAATTGTTTGATGATGCATGCAGGGGATTGTGATCATTGCATTGAAACAAAATATGATAGGATGAATGTAAAGAAAATGTTCACCCATGTAAACTAATACATAATTCACAATAAAAACTTTTTAAAGATGCGATATAGGGATAGGTTCGCATTCATTGACTTGAATGTATCTTGAGAAATAAGAATTTGGAAACCCTTTGTTTCAGCCTTCTCTGACATGCAAATAATTCAATTTTACATCTTTGTCTCAAAGCTATATAACTGCACATATTTTCTATCTGTCACCAAGGGTAAAAGACATAGCTACATTTGAAGGGCAATTTCTCTTAATACTGAGACTAGACACTTAATACCAACACTGGAAAATTTAGTATTTGAAAGTGCACAAAGCACTTGTAAATCTTATTGCATGATAAAGGGGGATCTTTTGTTCCTATTGCACAGATGGATAAACTGAATCTCCAAGAAGTTAAATGACTCATCCAAGGTCACCTAGAAGCATTGCACAAAGGAATACAGGTCTTTAGCCAAATGAATTCTGCTATTTTACATAAGACCTGTTGAGACTAAATATCAAGAGGAGGCAGGGAGAAAAGGGGGACCAGAAACAGGATTAAAACCTGGATCATTTATTGACTAAAATATTGTACTAACATCCTTGAGGACTGTGAAAGGCTGTGTCATTTGCTGCTTAAATAATTGTGAGGATGTGCAAGAAGTGTCTGGTGTGCATAGCTCAGCAGTCACACCCTGAAAAAGTAAGATAATGTTTTGTGGGCTTCATTGTTGTTCTTGTTAAGTACACTGGAGTCGGTTTCAGGAGAGACTAGTTGCAGACCAGTTCTTGGAGCATGCGCAGCATCTCCAGCTCAGAGTGCTGCATGATCTCCAACTGAGAGCAACCAAGTATCTCAAGCCCAGCCCGGGAACTAACACATGCGTGCCACTCCATTAATATGTACTGCCAACAGCTCCCAGACACGTTTGCAGACAACTTCACCTTCGATGGAATCAACTCGATTCAGAACTGTACCTCATTATCCGAGCCCATCACTTTCCTAACCCCTTTCCTAAGGAGAGTCATGAATAAACATGAGAACCTTCCCTCCTTCCCTGCCATCAGGTTTTTTAAAGATCCCAAGGAAACAAAAGGTTCACAGAAGCATCAGTAGTATTTGACCTAGAGCTCTCCACCCCTCCTCTGTCCAGATCTTTCCTCTCAAATCTTTAATGTTTTTACTTGCATGAAACATTTTCTAACATGATCACTCTTGGACAGCAAAGACAAGAACCCTCTGCTGCAGGTTTACAGCCTGTCTACCACATAACAAAGCTGAAAATAATAAAATCCAAGGCAGCGAAAGAGCTTTTTGCAGCTGGAGTTGTATTCAACAGCCAAACTCAACAGTTGAGAGAGGTTGCATATAGGAAACCTTCTCAGAGAGATCTCAGATCTAAAGCTTGTTAAGATTCTGTATTGCATTAGGCAAATCTGCTGCACAAAACTGTTCAAAAATGTTGAAGAGCAAAGATATCAGCCTGAGGACTAAGGTGTGCCTGACCCAAACCATGATATTTCAGTAACATTGTACACATGCAAAAGCTGGACAGTAAATAAGGAAGACCGTAGAAGAACTGATGTTTTTGAGTTATGGTGTTGGAGGAGAATATTGAAAGGGCCATGGACTGCCAAAAGAACCAACAGATCTGTGTTGGAAGAAGTGCAGCCAGAGTGCTCCTTGGAGGCCAGGATGGCCAAACTTCATCTCTCATACTTTAGACATTTTGTCAGGAGGACCAGTCGTAGGAGAAGGATATCATGTTTGGTAAGGTGGAGAGTCAGAGAAAAAGTGGAAGACCCCAGTAAGACGGAGTGGTGAAGTGGCAGCACCAATAGGGTCAAGCATGGTAAAAATAGTGAGATTGGTCCAGGATCGGGCAGTGTTTCATTCTGCAATGCATAAGGTCACTATGAGTTGGTACTGACTCAATGGCACAACAACAACAAAAAAGGTTCTGACAGTAAACCCAAACTTTCCATACCACTCTGTCCTTGGACAGGTGCTGAGATAGGCAGGGTGGTGGAAAGAGGCACTGGGCCCCACTCCCCAAAGTACATATCTCCTTCAAGGACAGGATCCACATTCCAGGAGCTAAACAACAGACCTCCTCAGCCCCACATGTTTATCACAGCTATCCTCCTCCAGTTGCAGACTCTTCTTTTGGAAATAACAAAGCCCTCATGGTTAAAACTTACATGCTTCTGCTTCTGTAAACTCCCCACCTACTGCCTGCTCCGTACTCACCATATGAAGTAGCAAATATCAGTCTTACACACTCCCCTTCGCTCACTCTGTAATGCCCCAAAGACCCAAACACTATATAAACTAGGGTTGTTCCTATAAACGGGGCTCAGTCTCTGCATCAGAATCTGCTGAGCCATGTGTTATTCTTGTTTTTGTTAGGTGCCATCAAGTCAGTACCCACCCATAGCGACCTTATGCACAGCAGAACGAAACACTGCCCGATCCTGGGACTACCTCGCTACTATTGCCACACTTGAGTCCATCATTGCTGCCACTTGGTCAATCCATCTTGGGGGTCTTCTTCTTCTTCTCTGACCTTCCACCTTACCAAACATGATATCCTCCTCCAGTGACTGCTCCCTCCTGACAATATGTCTGACGTATGAAAGACAAAGTTTGGCCATCTTGGCCTCCAAGGACTGCACTTCTTCCGAAACAGATCTATTGGTTCTTTTGGCAACCCATGGCACTTTCAATATTCTCCTCCAACACCATAACTCAAAAGCATCAATTCTTCTACAGTCTTCCTTATTCACTGTCCAGCTTTCACATGCATATGAGGTTATAGAAAATACCATGGCTTGGATCAGGCATACTTTAGTCCTCAAGCTGACATCTTTGCTTTTCAACACTTTAAAAAGGTCTTGTGCAGCAGATTTGCCTAATGCAATATGTCATTTGATTTCTTGGCTGCTGCTTCCGTGAGTGTTGATAGTTGATCCAAGAAGAATGAAGTCCTTGACAACTTCAATCTTTTCTCCATTGATAAGAATGTTGTTTATTGGTCCAGTGGTGAGGATTTTTGTTTTCTTTACATTGAGATATAATCCATACCGAAGGCTGTGCTCTTTGATCTTCATCATTAAATGTTTTAAGTCCTCTTCACTTTCAGCAAACAAGGTTGTATCATCTGCACATCGCAGGTTGTTGTTAATGAGCCTTCCTCCAATCCTGATGCCACGTTTTTCTTCATAGAACCCAGCTTCTCGAATTATTTGCTCAGCATAGAGGTTGAATAAGTATAATGAAAGAATACAACCCTCTCACACACCTTTCTTAATTTTAAACCATTCAGCAGTCCCATGTTCTTTTCGAACAACTGCCTCTTGGTCCAGGTACAGATTCCTCATGAGCACAATTAAGTGTTCCAGAATACTCATATTTCACAATGTTGTCCATAGCTTGTCATGAGCCACACAATCAAAAGCCTATGCATAGTCAATAAAGCACAAGTAAACATTTTTCTGATATTTTCTGCTTCCAACCAAGATACATCGGACATCAGCAATGATATCCCTTGTTCCATGGTCTCTTCTGAATCTGGCTTGAACCTTGGAAGTTCTCTGCCAATGTATGCTTGTAGCCGTCTCTGTATTACCTTAGTAAACTTTACTCGCATGGGATATCAAAGAGATTGTCCGATGATTTTCGTGTTCCATTGGGTCACCTCTCTTTGGAAAGGGCACAAATACGGATCTCTTCCAATCAGTCAGCCAGATAGTCGTCTTCCAATTTTTTTGGCAGAGATGAGTGAATGCCTCCTGTGCTGCCTCACTTTCTTGAAAGATTTCAAATTTTATTCCTTCAATTCCTGGTGCCTTGTTCTTTGCCAGTTCCTTCAGTGCACCTTGGACTTCCTCCTTCAGTCCTTCCTTTGTTATAACCCCTGTGAAGCTGGCAGTGCCTTCAGAGTGATTCCAGTAACAGCACAACTTCATTGGTGATGGGAAAACAGAAATTAAAATAGCAGCATGTTGTTGTTGCTAAGTGCCGTTGAGTCGGTTCTGACCCATAGCGACCCTGTATAGGGTTTCCAAGGAGCAGCTGGTGAGCCTGAACTGGTAACCATGATAAAGATGACTGCATTCACCAAGCTGACAGTGCCCATGCACACAGGGGAAATGAAGGTCAGAAGGGTGTCCTTTAGAGGTTTTGCCAAGATATAAATATCAAAAGCAAAAACGAAAACTAGATTTTTGTATAATTAAAAAAATGACTGTAATTCACAAATGACCTGAAAGAGCTACTCATCTATTTAGTCTACAATTTCACATCAGCACCTAAAATGAGTGTAGCACGAGATCACTGCATTTGCAAATCTTGACTGCATATGGTATGTGCCTTGGAGTCGGTTCGGACTCATAGCGACCCTGTACAGGGTTTCCGAGGCTGTAAATCTTTAAGGGAGCAGAAAGTCTCATCTTTCTCCCGTGGAACAGCTGGTAGTTTCGAACTGTTGACTTTGTGGCCCGCAGCCCGATTCATAACCACTACGCTACCAGAGCTCATAATTGGAACAAATTATATTAATAGTAGGTTGTGATCTGTGTATAAGTGATAGCATTCTTTTGCCATTTTTTTTGTGTATTTCCCAGCGTACAATTTTCACAAACGGTAAAATGGAAAAGTCATTTCAGAACCTGAAACTGTTGATACATATCAACTTCTGATTTTAACTGTGAGAGAATTTAATTGGTCTTTCTTTATATCAAGTCATGAATGATTCTAAAATCTGAAATCAGGAGGAATTGTGAGATTTGGGGGGAAAAATTCCTAGATCCTGCAAATTTTGAGGCTGTCAACCACTTTTCATCTCTGGATTATCTGAGTACTCAGCAGTTTTCAATTTGGATATCAGATGGTTAGATAGCAATGTCAGGACAAACACCTTCCATTGGAGTTTAAAGTTTTTTTCATCACAACACCAATAGAAAATATAAAAACTTATAGTTGAAATGGAGTTCTGGTGCGGCACTGTGAGGTTAATGTGCTGGACTGCAGAACTGGTTTGAACTACAAGATTAGTGGTTCAAACTCACCTTTCACTCCTCAGAAATGCTATAGAGGGTTACTACGTTGCCAAACCGAAACAAGGGCCTGCCAACTGTCACTGTTATTAATCATAGAGACAGGGAGAGATCCAATCCAAGCTTTATTAGCAGAAAGCCTGTAGTCTGGAGGATGAAGAGAATGGTTTCTCAAGACCATTCTGCCCATCGTGAAGAGTGGGCACATTCTATAGCGTAAATTACGTTTGGATATATACTTAATCTAGTTTAACATTAAGATAGAATTTTGAAAAAAGAAGCAATAAACTTCTTTACACATTCTACCGTTTGGGAAAGGGGAACAAACAGGCAATAATCCTTTTAAACATTTTATCTTTTGGGAAAGGGAACAAACAGGCAATATTCTTTTTAAACATTTTAGTTTTGCCGATCTTTAACTAACCTCAAGACCTAATGACTAAACCAACTTCATTTTGTTTGGGTCAGTAGGCCCATGCTATCAACTACAAGTCAGAACCAACTCAACGGCACTTAACAACAACAACAACATAGTTAAAACTTCTACCAACTGTATATGTGCATCTAGCATTATCTCAGTCTAACTGGAGTGGAGTATTATATATTTCATCAAAGATGAAAATTAAAAATCTAGGTGTGAAACCCTGGAGTAAGAGGAAAAGACAGAGACAGCTGTTTGGAGACCCAAGTAAGTATTAACATGCCCAAATATATAAACAGATTCAGTGTGGTCTTCCAGTGTGGTGATGGCCCATTATGTTTCAAGTCACCAAAGGCTGAAGGACTGAAACCAAGAATACCATATCCATTTACATTCTCCTTCCAGAATCCATCAAGTTCATCCTGGCCAGCTGTGGTCATTCTGTACAAGCTCTCACATGGAAGAACCAGCTTAGATTCTGAAAAAAGGCCCCAGGTGAAGATTTGATTTAAATCTTTCTTTTGAATGAGAACTATTTGAATGGCTACAGTGATCATTGTATGTATCTGTTTGGCTCCTTTCAAACCAGTAAAGGCACATACTTATATAAATGAGCATTCATTGAAGAGTGTACTCTTCCCTCTAGCTCGTTGGTCAATTCAGTGAGACTAAGGATTAGTTAGAAGGTAATATGCCATTAGAAGTCCTGGTGTGGTGCTGTGGGTAAATGTGCCAGACTGCAAAGCCATTTGAACTGCAAGGTTGGCAGTTCAAGCTCACCAGCTGCTCCTTGGAAACCCTATACTGGGTTACTATGGGTCAAAGTCGACTCAAAGGCAGTTAACAACAACAATATGACCATTACCAATTACCTAGATTCTGTGAATAGAATGGCTCCTAATTTAATTGTAAAGAGTATTAGCAGGATCTATTATTGTTGTTGTTAAGTGCCATCCAGTCGGTTCCAACCCATAGCGACCCTGGATAGGGTTTCTGAGGAGCGGCTGGTAAGCTTGAACCACCAACCTTGCAGTTCAAATGGCTTTGCAGTCTGGCGCATTAACCCACAGCACCACACCAGGACTCTAGCAGGATCTATTAGCAGTCCCTTAAATCTAAGCTTGGTGAATAATGAGTTAGAACGGTCAGATTTGTCAGATTTAACAAATAAAAATATAGAATGCCCAGTTTAATTTGAGTTTTAAATAAACAAACAAAAAAAACAAATGTTACATGTTATCAATTGAATTATGTCCTTCAAAAAAACTATATTGAAATCTTAACCCCTTTATCTGCGGACATGACCCTATTTTGAAGTCATCTGTGAAGATGTCAACAGGTTAATGAGGTCATACTGGAGGAGGGTTGGTCCTAATCCTAAATGACTGGTGTCCTAATGAATGAGAAGAACAGAGTGAGACAGAGAGACATAAGTATAGCTGCAAGCCAAAGAAATTCTGGAACCATCAGAAGTTAGGAGAGAGACATAGAATAACTCTCCCGGAAAACTCAGAGGTAATCAACATGGCTGATATCCTGATCTCAAATATATCCACTAAATATATTCCAAATAGTCACAAATCTAAATATGGACACTTAGCAATCAGGACAATCATTGCACTTGTATTTTGTCTGGCAATGCTGCCAAGGTGAAGAATTTTTTTGTTTTGTTTTGTTTTGTTTTTACAAAGAAGAACTTGCATTCCTGCAGACAGGAAATGACGCCTTCAGTGTTGAAATGTCCCTTCTATTCACCAGGATCTCAGGCTGTAGCTACAAGTCTGCAAATGGGAGCAGAGTCAACGCAGTAATTGTTGTTGTTGTTGTTGCTAGATGCCATCGAGTTGTTACCCACTCATAGTGACCCTAATGCAGCAGCAGTCACAGTAATATACCTTCATGTGTGAGAGAATCAAACTGATTCTTTGTTAACTGATATACTATCCATCAGGTAGCTAGTAAACTTCAATGTTCAAAATTGACGCTGGAATCAGATCTCATCCCATTCATGTTTTTCAGGGATTGTTGCCACTTTCAGCATGGTACCTGGAGACCTGAAAAGGTCAAACATTACATGAATTTCTGAGAGCTCTGAAACAAAATACCATGAAATGGGTTCTTACAGGAAAAGACAGTTACTGCCTCACAGTTCTGAAGACTGAGAGTTCAAAATCTGGGTGTCAGCTCTGTTGATTCCTTCTGAGCTGAGATTTGAAAGAATCTGTTCCATGCATCTTTCAGCTTCTGGTAGTTTCAGGCATTCCTTGGCTTCCTTCCCGTCTCCCTGCCTGTATATTTGTTTGAATACAAATTATGTAGGATTAAGACCCACCCTACTCCAGTATGACCACATGCTAATCTCACTGGTAACTTTTTAAAGTTTTTTGTTTTTTTTTAAAGTTTATTTCCAGATAAGGTTATAGTCAACATATCATTTTGGTGACAAAATGCAACCCGTGTCAAATGCTCACATATTTATCTTTTAATTCCCTTCAGAATCAAATCAAGAAACTCAA
Source organism: Chrysochloris asiatica (assembly GCF_000296735.1). NCBI lineage: Eukaryota > Metazoa > Chordata > Mammalia > Afrosoricida > Chrysochloridae > Chrysochloris > Chrysochloris asiatica. The sequence continues at coordinate 761,000 of NW_006408562.1, read as the reverse complement.
TTTTAAACTACCAAACTTTCAGTTCTGTTGCAAAAAATAAAAGACCACTGATACTGAGAAAAAGAGTCAAAACTAGCCCAGCATGCTGTTCTGAAAATCTGTGTTGTATGCCTGAGTCACTGAGGGCAACAGCAAAGCTGCAAATTTTGTATGTGTTGTGTCATCCTGCCCAAATGTGCCTTGCACATACATTCACACATGTGATAGATTAGGGGGCACTTTGATTATAAGGGGTGACATAGTATTATAAATTCTTCAGTCAGTATATTGATTATTTTTGGAGTCACTCTAGTTTATCTAAAATATTACAAAAGCAAGACACTGAGCTGGAGCTAAAAACATGGATCCTTCTGACACTCTTCTACAGCGTTTAAATGAAACACAAGTGTCCCCAAGCAACGTATGATTTGCCAGGAAGCTTAGAGTTAACCTCTGGTGGCACTGAAGTAATTCTCTTTTTCTCACCTGGGATTTCTGCTAAAGGCCTCTCTTCTAGACTCTTTTAAATGCAATCTTAAATCTTTCCTTCTTGAGGCAATTATATCCTTATTAGAACTTGCCTCAAGTCTTTTATTCAAACATATATGTTGTACTACTCATGATTTTTTTTAAAAAGCTGATTCTTTAAAAAAAAAGAATACTCTCTTGATAAACTAAGAGTCCTTCAAGGATACATTGAAATAAACCAGCAAGTGATTTTGGAGGTGCCAACAGATGAGCTGTCCCATTCTCTGCTTGTATGAGCCATCCTAAGGGCGATGAGTCTCAACTCAAGAAACAAAGGCCAGTCTAGCCAAGTGGGGCCCAAATAAGGATATTCCAAAAGAAGGACAAATTGCAGTGGAAGCACTAAAGTGAAAATGTTATTAGCTGACCTTTAAAGAAGACAGAGCTTAGTTAACTACTGATAACTCTCACTAAAAGCCTCTTGTGTAGTGCCAGCAATCTCCATGATGACTGAATCCCATGTGGGAGCTCTGGGGCTGGAGTGCTAATGGATCCCTGTTACCATGGGAATGTCAATTCTGCTTCCTGGGGAAACACTTTAGAAGGGGATATTCCCCAAACTGGGACAAAAAAGGTACAAGAACAATCAGAGAGCTCTCATTCTCCTGGGTCTCCAGAAGGAGGTACCCTGGGGTGTCTAGGGTCCTGCAGAGAAGCACAGAGATTGAGACTGACCTAGGGGTCATGCCTGCCAGCTCCAGAGGCCATTGGATTAGTGTCCTCAGGCTGCCACCACTGGGTTCTACCAGCATCCTCACTTAACTTCAAATCCAGGATTCTACTCAAGAATTTGCTTCTGGCCAGACTGAGGTACATACATGTCTTTGGGGGCTTTAAGGGGTAACAGAGAAGAGATAAATGAGAAAATTCAAGCTACCCAGTTGCAAACCATCTTTATATAAATATCCCTGGATTTTAATGAATTTGCCAAGTTAAATTTTAATATATTCCCTTCTAATATTTTGTCCTTTTGAGCATAAAATTTAGCTGTGCATTGTGTACGTCTTGTGACTTACCCCTCGTGCTGATCTTTTAGTATGGTGGTTCTCACAGAGTAGTCCCCAGATCACAACCTTAAAAATGCTAGAGATACAAATGATCAGGTTGTTGCCAAACCAAAATAAGGGTTTGCCACCTGTCACTATAGTCAATCACAGAGCTGGGGAGAGACCCAATCCAAGCTTTATTAGCAGAAAGCCAGCAGTCTGGAGGACGGAGAGAATGATTTTTCAAGACTATCCTGTCCATTCTGAAGAGTGGGCACATTATATAGGGCAAGTTACATTTGGATGTACACTTAATCTATCTTAATATCAAGATAGCATTCTTTGGAAAAAGAAACAATAAACTTCTTCAAAA
>NW_006408562.1:753452-754232 GCF_000296735.1 Chrysochloris asiatica | reverse complement strand
CACTTTGGACTTCCTCTCTGAGTATCATTGGCTCTTGTTCATATGGTATCTCTTGAAATGGTTGAACATTAACCTTTTGGTACACACTACACCAGTAGGGCTTGGAAATCAGTTTTATCAGCCTTCCTGTGTGATTTTGAAGTACCTACCTATGTGGTGCTGTCAAAGACAGGTTAGGATCCCTGGACTCTGGGCCTCTCTGCATATCCTTTCCTTTGTTCTGAGTCCTCTCCTACTAAACAGGGACCAAGAAAGTAGGGAGGACATCTCTAGTCCAAAAAGAATAGTAACAATGAGAAGAATATCCTAGAGACAGAAATAAGAATATCAGGACCTTAAACCCCAACAGAGAAACTAACAACTGCTGAAGGCACTCCATTTCCAAGAAGCCCATACCCCTTTACTAAAAATGATGAATATTCAACATACCACTCTTCCTAGTCAAATTCATTAGCCCACTCTTGGAGGAAAAGACCCCATACCTTTATAAGCCAGTACAACCCAACCCCAAAGTGTCTTCTCCACTCGCAGACAGACCCACTTCTCTCTCTGCAGTGTACTTTCACTTTGCAATAAAAAGCTTCTAAGTGAATGCTTATTGTTTGTGAGTGACTGAGAAGTGGAGACTTGGTGGGACTAATTCTTTAGATCCCCCGGGAGTGAGAGGGACCAGAGGAAAATGTGACAGTGCTGGGAGTTGATGCACTGGACTGCAAGGTCAGTTTAAAACACAAGGTCAGCAGTTCAAGCTCACCAGCTGCTCCTCAGAAACCCTATACA
>NW_006408562.1:741691-752637 GCF_000296735.1 Chrysochloris asiatica | reverse complement strand
TTCTGAGGAGCAGCTGGTGAGCTTGAACTGCCAACCTTGCAGTTCAAATGGCTTTGCAGTCTGGCGCATTAACCCACAGCACCACACCAGGACTCGAATAGAGGCATATAGTGACAATTATTTTCTTCCTACTAAAACAACTACCTCATCCCTTTTTCTGGTTTCATTGTCCTCTGCATTGTTCAATATCTAATACATGTTTTGGGTGCAGGATGGAGTGTCTATGCTAATGCTTTCATCATCCGTCATCAACACCAGTTGCCACCATGTTGATTCTGATTCATGACAATCAAATATGTGTCAAAGTAGAACTGTGTTCCATAGGGTTTTCAATGACTGATTTTTTTCAGAAGTAGATAACCAGGCCTTTCTTTGGAGGCACCTCAGAGTGTTCTTGATCCTCCACCCTTTTAGTTAGTAATCATGTGTGTTAACTATTTGAGTCACTCAGGGACTTCAATGCTTTCCTAATCCTACAAAAAAGAAGTAATGTCTTCTTCTAGCCAAATCACTGATAGAATTTTAACTCATATTAACTCCTATTTTATTCTATGGTCATGAAAGAGGCGCCTCAATTATTGCTTCGGTAGCAGGAGTTGCATTTTGATTATCTCTGTGTGTACTGCTGCGCACAAGACATACAAGTGTCTTTAACCCCTGCTGGTTTGCAATGCAAATTATGAGGCAAAGCCCAGATACAAGCTTAAATCCGGCTTCCTGCCTCAAGTAAGGAAAACAGGTGTTTCATTAGAACTCCTCACAGAAAACACTTCCGTGCCCTCCTCTAGAATGGAGGATACCATATAAAGGATCAAGGTTTTGATCGAGTCCCCATTCTACTGAGGACAAGGATCATTGGTGGTGGAGTGGATCATGAGCTGGACTGTGAACCAAAAAATCAGAAGTTCAATTCTACCAGCTACCCACTGGAAGAAAATTAGTCTTTCTACAGCTTCGGAAACCCTGTACAAGAACTCTGAGTCGGAACTGACTCAGTGGCACACAAGCACCACTACCACCACCTACTGAATACAGGGTTTACCAGTTGTTCACCATGTCTCCATCCCACTCTTTATCACACACATAAATACAGACTCTGAGACCAGGAACCAGCCTCAGGTCTGTCCAGAGGGGAGATGGAAGTAAAGAAGGCTGGTCTTATTCCTTGCAGGGCATTTATGATGTCGTGTCCTAATTTTATAGGAGGGATGAGGAGACAGTAAAGAACAAAACCAACTCTTTTCCAGATTGATCTTAAACTTTAGCATGAAAGATGAGATATGTTAAAGCACTAGGGACTATTCCCTCCAGTCCCCAACTCTCCAACTAGTCCCTGATGTCTTCAGGGTTCTCTCCTCTCTAGCAAATTCCCCAGAAATAACAGTCCTCCTTTTCTAGCCACTTCTTTCCTTTGGGGGCCTCCCTCCCAGTAGTCTATTTCCCTGCCCCATTCTCTATCCATCATTTATGCGTCAGTACATTTCTGTCTTGACTAGCTGTGTTCTTCCTCTGTGGGTCCACTGTAAATATGACCTCTTTTTTTGGTGGTTATGTGCCACTCATAGTGACCCTGCACAGAGTTTTCAAGGCTGTAAATCTTTACAGGAGCAGAAAGCCTCATCTTCTCCCATGGAACAGCTGGTAGTTTCAAACTGCTGACCTTGCAGTTCGTAGCTCGATTCGTAACCACTGCGCTACCAGAGCTCCTTAAGATCCTAATATTCAACACTATTCATTTGTCAGTTTGTCTCACTGTGGTGACTTTTGTGTTGCTGTGATGCTGGAAGTTATGGCACTGGTATTTTAAAGACCAGCAGGGTCACCCATGGTGGACAGGCCTCAGCAGAGTTTCCAGGTTAAGAGAGACTAGGAAGAAGGAGAGGCTGGCTAGTTCGGAATGTTTAGTCACTGAAAACCTCGTGAATAGAAGCAGAACCTAGTCAGATAGAGTTGTAGACTATGAGCCCCTCAGGTTGGAAGGCACTCAAAATACTGGACCAATAAATAACATCATGATTTTACTTGAACCCACAAAAACACTCATGGAAGCAGCAGTCAGGAAACCAAATGATAAATTGTATAAGGCAAATCTACTGCAAAAGAAATCTTTAAGGTGTTAAAGAGCAAAGAGGTGAGTTTGAGGACGGAGGTGACCTAAGCCATGGTAATTTCCAAGGCCTCATATGCATGTGAAAGTTGGACATGAATAAGGACGACAGTAAAATAATCAAAGCACTTGAACCATCATATTGGAAGAGATAACTCAATGCCAGAAGAACAAACAGATCTGTTTGGAAAAAGTACCACCAGAATGCTCCTCACAAGCTAGGATGACAAGACTTCATCTCTTATACTTCAGACATGCTATAATGATATAAGAATATGTAGAAGACTATCACATTTGGTAAAGTGGAGGGTCAGTGAAAAACACATAGACCCCCCAAGAAGGTGAATTGACATGGCAATGAGCACAAACATAACCTAACAACAACATAATCCAGCATTCACACTTATATTTTACAGTCTGCCATTTGTTGTTGTTATTAAGTACCATCAAGTAGGTTCCAACTCACAGAGACCCTATAAGTTGGAGTAGCGGCTGGTGAGTTTGTTCTGCTGATCTTGCAGCTCAAATGACCTTTCTGGACAGTAGTTATCCTATAGTGCCACACCAGGACTCCCAACAACAACAACAACACAATGCAATGTTCACACATTATTTTTGCTGGCTATCATGTTGTTGTGGAGTCCTGGTATGGAGCTGTGGGTTAATGCGCTAGACTGCAAAGTCTATTTGAACATGTTGTTGTTGTTTCTTAGTGCCGTCAAGTAAGTTCTGACTCATACTGACCCTGTATAGTGTTTCCAAGGAGCAGCTGCCAACATTGCGTTCTAGTGTTTTATCCTGTAGCACCACACCAGCACCTGTCATATTCTACATTGTTGTTAGGTGTTGTCAAGTTGATTTTCAATCATGACAAGCCTACACAGTGTTTTCTTTACTGTAATTTTATGGAAGCAGGCTGCTAAGTCTTTCTCCTATAAGCAGCTGGGTGAGTTCGAACTGCCAGCCCTTCTAGTAGCAGCCAAGTGCTTAATGATGGTGCCACCAAGGCTGCTCTAGATTTTCTATTTCCTTGTTGTGCACTTGTCTTCAATTATTACACACTGAGGTCCTTTAAAGACTTATCTCCTTCACCATCCCCAAGAGCAATGACAGGCTACTGAAGTGTTCCAGAAAAATGCTTTCAATTTGATGGATACAGTGGAGTCCTGATGTGGTGTTATAAAACAAGCACTGGTCTGCTAACGACAAGGTCGGTGGTTCAGATCCACCAGTGGCTCTTTGGAAACTCTGTACAGGGTGACTATGAGTTGGAATCAAGTTGATGGCATTTAACAACAACAACAATGGTGTTACTGCAGTCCTAGGAGAGACATGTGACCCAAACAGCCCCAAATATATCTTTGCCATTGCTGTTATATGGTGGTGGTGGTGGTGGTTATGTGTCATGGAGTTGGTCTCCACTCATAGTGTCCCTGTATAGGGTTTCTGAGGCTGTAAATCATTATGGGAGCAGAAAGCCTCATCTTTCTCCCATGAAATGACTGGTAGTTTCGAACTGCTGACCTTGAGGTTAGCAGCCCAACCCATAACCACTTTGCTTAGTTTTAAGTAGAATAAGAACTGTTTACTGCAGAATCCTAAAAATTTGATGAGCTACAGAGAGAGACTCTTAAGGCTATCATCTGTTATGACACAGATGATTCTCCTGTAAGCCAAGGCTCAGGCTCTGTGTACCACTGCCAGGGCAAAGTCAAGTCTTGTTACCATGGGGCTTATTCATGGTACTATGCATAGCAAGGCATCTGCTTCTTTCACCATGAACAGGAATCCCTGCGGGACTTGTTAAACACTGTGACCAAGGAAACCAAGTTTTCACACCATGCAGGGCAACATCTAAGGGAGGTGTTGTTGTTAAGTGCTGTTGAGTTGGAAGAAAGTGAAAAAAAATTAAAAAGTGTATCTAATTAGGGGATACATATTTATTTTGGAATCTCAGGTATTCCCTTTCAACCTATATCCCTGTCCCTTCATCTCCTCCTCCCCTGTGTGCCCAACATATAGACAATAATAAAGAGGACACATTTAGGAGAGGAAAAATGCCACCACCGACCACCTCTGTTGTCAGAGTAATTGCTTGCCAGGTCTTGGTATCACCTGGGTATTATGTTCCTGACTTGCAAACCCAGTGGTATTCTAAAATAGAAAAAGTAAAGGATGTTTTGGCAGGTTTTGATTGTCATGGTATTGAGCTTCACCATTTAAGAAAACAAGTGCCACTGGTTTTCAAATTGAACCTAATCTGTCTCATTAGGATTCAGGCATGTGTGGGCATAAACCCACAGAGACCTATATAGTAGGGGACTTCAAAATATTCATGGAAACATTTCATTATCTTTTCATTCCATCTTCCCACGAACCTTTGAAGCCCCCTAGTACATGTGGCATTCACACAGACACACACATCTGTACCTGTATATTTATAGACAGACACACATTACATTTAAGATATCAAATAGATCCAAATATACATACCTGTGTGTGTATATATTCATATATGCATGTCCTTATATACCTGTGGTGGTTGTTTCTTGTTAGGTGCTGTCAAGTTGGTTCCAACTCATTGTGCCCCTATGTACAACAGAATGAAACACTGCCAAGTCCTGCATCATCCTCACAAATGGTGATAGGTTTGAGCCCATTGTTGCTGCCACTGAGTCAGTTTACCCTGTTGGAGGACCTCCTCTTCCTTGTTGAGGCTCTACTTTCCCAAGCAGGATTTCTTTCTCCAGGGACCGGGCCCTCCCTCCAAAGTATAAGAGACAAAGTCTAGCCATTCTGATTTTAAAGAGTATTCTAGATGTACTTCATCTAACACAGATTTGTTTGTTCTTCTGGCAGTCCATGGTACTTTCATTGTCAATACTATAATTCAAATGCATTGATTCTTTTATGGTATTCCATATTCCATTGTCAATACTATAATTCAAATGCATTGATTCTTTCATGGTATTCCATATTCACTGTCCAACTCACATTCATATGAGGCGATGGAAAATACCATGACTTGGGTCAGGTGCACCTTAATCTCCAAACTGACATCTTTGCTCATAAACACTTACCTTAGAGAGGTTTTTGCAGCATATTTGACCAATGCAGTGTTGTTGCTGTTGTTAAGTACCGTGGAGTCAGATCTGACTCATAGTGACCCTGCACAGGGTTTCCGAGGCTGTAAATCTTTACAGGAACAGAACGCCTCATCTTTCTCCAACAGAACCACTAGTAGTTTAGAACTGCTGACCTTCAGGTTAGCAGCCCAATTTGTAACCACTACGCTACCATAGCTCCATATGCAATAGGTCATTTGATTTCTTCACAGCAAGAGCATTGATTTGGAATCCAAGCAAATTGAAGTCTTTGGCAACTCCAGTCTTTTTTCCACTTATAATGATGTTATTTATTGGTCCAGTTGTGAGAATTTTTATTTTCTTTACACTGAGGTACAATCCATACTGAAGACTATAGTTTTTTTTTTTTTTTATTTTATCCGTAAGTATTTCAAGTCTGCTTTGCTTCCAGCAAGTAAGGTGTGTCACCTGTAGGTTGTTAATGACTCTTCCTCCAATTCTGATGTCACCTTTGTCTTCACAGAATTCAGTTTCTGGGATTATTTGCTCAGCATACAGATTGCATAAATTTAGAGAAAGGATACAAACCTGATGCACACCTTTCCTGATTTGAAACCATTCATATCCTTTATTCTGTTTGAATGACTGCCTCCTGTTCAATTTGAAGATTATATTACGTACAGATTATATTATATCAAAGGAGTTTTGGTAGCAGAGTGGTTCCACATTGGGCTGATATATCAAGAGACCTGGTATGGCACTGCGGGTTAATGTGCTAGACTGCAAGGTCATTTTGAACTGCAAGGTCAGCAGTTCAAGCTCACTAGCTGCTCCTCAGAAACCCCATACAGTGTTGTTATGAGTTGGAACCAACTCAATGGCACTGAACAACAACAACATACAATATCAAGTTGATTACAATGCATAGCAACCCTTCATTGGGCTTCTAAAACTGTACATCTTCGCAAGAGCAGATAACCTCATCCTTCTCCTATGAAGTGACTGGTGGTTTTAACTGCCAACCTTGTTTGTTATCAGTGCGACCAAGTCTTTGACACTTCCTCATATGTACATACAAACACAGACACAAACGTTAGTGTTGTTGCTGTCGCTCTTGGGTGCTGTTGAGTCAGTTATAATTCATAGTAACCCTATGAACAACAGAATAAAACATGCCCAGTCCACAGCCATGCTCACAATTATTATTATGCCTGAGCCCAATGCTGTTGTCATTTTGCCAATCCATCTCTTTGGGGGTGGTCTTCCTCTTTTGTGCTGACCCTCAGTCAAGCACGGTATCTTTACCAAGCATGGTGTCCTTCTCTCGGGACTGGTCCCACCTGATAGCATGTCTGAAGTCTGACAGACAAAGTCTTACCATCCTGGCTTCTAAAGAGCTTACTAGTTGCACTTCTTCCAAGATAGATTTGTTGGCTCTTCTGGCATTGTGTCAAAAATTTCATGAAAATATTCCATCATGGGTTGTTTTTTTGTGTGTGTGTGTTTTTATTTGAGACAGGAAGTTGAATTTATTGGAGGCCACATGTCAGATAGGGCAGTGCTACCAAGATCTTCATGAATGCAGGCACTGCCACTGGTCAAAGGGCCGAGGTTGGGGAAGGATTTGACTCCACAGCTATCTGGGATGAAGTGTTTCTCAGGCACCATGCCCTCAGACTCATCAGCATTGAACTTGGTTAAGCCCAGTTCTTGAAGATGTGGATCTCCTGGGGCCCAGAAAACTTGAACATGGCCCTGTGTAAGGCTTCAGTCACATGCTTCTTGTTTTGAAGCTCAGTGCAGATAATGACTTGGCTAATATGGACCCTAGCCACAGTACCCTGCCTGAGGCTTTTCAAAGGCCCCTCGCATCCCCATCAGCCCCAGAACAGGACAACATCTTGTTGATGTGGATACATGGAACAGACACAACTGCATTCAGACATGAAAGTCTTCTTTACCACAACTTTGCACCACATACTTGCTGGCATAAATACAAGCAGCCCCCAATGCTTCTGTTGAGAGCTGCTCATTTCCTCTGATACCATGTGGCCACAAAATGGGAACTCAATTACTTTTGGCTTCTTCCAACCCAGGTCAAAAATGTTAATCTTGGCATCAGGGACTCCTCGGCAGAAATGGGATTTCAGGTAGGGCTTGTCTTACAATACCGGTCATATCTGGCAGGGCAGCGGCCCATGGTGACACCAGGATCGTGTGATACCCTGGAGGAAATGACTGGCATTAGCTTTTGATTTCATTTTTCTACAAACTACTTGAAGCCCCCTCATGTGCATGTATGTGTGTGTGTGTATATATGTATGAGCTGATTTTTTAAAAGTTCATGGAAAAATTCATTACCTTTTAATTCAATTTTTTGTGTGAACTTTTGAAGATCCTTTGCACTCTTTTAATAATTCAAGCTGAATACTGAGCAAAGAATGCAAGAAATTGGATTATATCAAGAAGAATGTGGCATCAGGATTGGAGGAAGACTCATTAATAATTTACAATATGCAGATCATACAACCTTACTAGCTCAAAGTGAAGAGGACTTAAGAAACTTACTGATGAAGATCGAAGACCAAAGTCTCAGTATGTGTTGCATCTCAATGTAAAGAAAACAAAAATTCTCACCACTGGACCAATAAATATCATTATAAATGGAGAAAAGATTGAAGTTGTCAAAAATTTCATTTTGCATGGATCTACCATCATTACTCCTAGAAGCAGCAGTTCAAAAATCAAATCACATATTGCATTAGGCAACTCTACTGCACAAAACCTCTTTTAAGTGTTCAAGAGCAGATATGTCAGTTTGAGTACTAAGGTGTGCCTAACCTAACCTAACCTATAGTGTTTTCAATACGGTCGTATGCATGAGAAATTTGGACAATGAATAAGAAAGATCATAAAAGAATTGATGCATGTGAGTTATGATGTTGGAGGGGAATACTAAAAATTCCATGGATTGCCAAAAGAACAAACAAATCTATGTTGGAGGAAGCACAACCAGAGTTCTCCTTAGAAGCCAGGATGGCCAGACTTTATCTCTCATACTTCAGACATAATATCAGGAGGGACCAGTCCTTGGTGAAGGGTAGCATGCTTGGTAGAGTGGAGGGTCCGAGAAACAGAAGAAGACCTCCAATGAGATGGATGGCACAGTAGCTCCAGCGCAGTAGTGATTGTGAGATCAGCACAGGACCAGGTAGTGTTTTGTTCTGTTGTTCATAAGGTTGCTATGAGTCAAAACCAACTCAATGACACCTAACAATAACAACAATAAAGGGGTTGAAAGGTAAGGGAGGGTAAGTTACTAACATATTAACTTGGGTGAAGGGGAAGACAATACGCAATAAGAGGGAGGTCAGCAAAAAATGAGAAAGGCATGGGAAGAGTACAAGAGTTAAAGGCAACAGAGGCCAATGCTATTATACACACAATTCTCCAATCACAATAATCTATGAGTAGATGCATAGATAGACACACAGGTTGAATAGCTGTGAGAAGCAGAATGGTACTATACCCATGAATATATACAGAAAGAGGATATTTCTACATATGCATTTACCCAGGATTCAAATATAGCCACAAAGTAGAGCACACAGAGTGCAAAGTTATCAAAACTTCTTACACATAACCAAACACTTTGATGGAATAAGTCTCCAGGCCTGGGACCACAGGACCATAGTCTCAGGGAACAACAAGATAATCTACAAAGATTATAAATGCCAAAAAATGAAATGTGTATAAATTGTTGAATAGTGACTAGAGTCTTAAAAACAGTCATCTAAGGGTCCTGGTGTGGCATGGTGGGATAAAGCACTGGACCACAAGGTCAGTTTGAACCACATCATTCGTTCAAACTCACTAGCAAACCATATACAAAGTGACTATGAACCAGAACTGACTCAATGGCACTTAACAACCACAACAACAAAGTGTAACTATTCATCCTTACCTGACCATAGAAAAAAGTATGGAAAAAATCAAAGACACACATAAACAATTAGTTCAATGAACTAATGAACTATATAAACATCAGCATTCATGACCCTGAAACCAAAAAAATTAGATGGTGCCTTGGTACCACAACAAAGAGCTCAATGAAATGGATTGCATTAGAAGAGTCTCGATATAGTGAGAGAAAAGTGTGGAACAAAATTATTTATAAAAGACTACGTTTACTCTCTGAATAGAGACTGGTGGAACTCCAGACAATGACCCTTATTCACCCTTCAGTCAGGAACAGAACTCACCCCCATGGCTCAATTTTCAGCCAAAAAATGCTTAACTCTGTAGAGGAATAATAATACTAAGAAGGTATACTGTCCTTAGAATAGTCAAGGATTTGTGATCAAAAGGACAGTATTTGCTAAGGACAAAGTTCAGAAGGGTCAGGAAAGAGAAAAAAAGTGGTAATGAGAAACACAGGGATGAAGTAGGAAAAGTGCTATTACATTGCAGGAATTGCAATAAATGACATAAAATGAAATATGAGTCGGTGGTTGAATAAAAAACTGATTTTCTCTGTAGACTTTTACCAATTCAAAATAAAGGTTTTTTCAAAAGATAAGGTCAAATGAAATGTTTTTCTTTGCCATTCTCCAAGATTTATGTTTCATAAAGATGGTAGTAGGCTGTCACCGAAAGGTTTTTAACAGGGAGATAAAAAATAACTGAACTTAAGAAAAATAATTCTCAAAGGTAGAATCCCCACTGAATAGTTTTCATCTTGTCTAGATGGGTCTGGTGAAAGGAGATGGGGCTAGGATTCTTTTGACTCAATAGTAAGTGTTATTATGAATAATTGCAATTGCTACAACTTTAAAAGTAGAAGTTTTGCAATGTAAAGGGGAGGAGGAGGAGTTAATCTTACATTCCAGGAACAGAGGACCCTAGGACCATCAAGAGAGAAGACCGTGAGCAGAATATGGGATCTTAACCAAAGATGCAGCAACACCACAGATGGAGGCAGAGGTGATGGCATGAAGAGGTTAGAGCAGCTGAGGACTCTGGACTCATGAAAGAGAAAGGCTGTGTGTTGGTGGTCAGGAGGTTGGCTTGCAGAATGTGCAATTTCGTTGTTTAAATTATTATATATTCCTGAGTGTTTTTGTGCACATTAAAAAAAAAAAAAAAAAAAAAAAAAACCTAGAAGGAATAAAAGCAAATACTGTTAAATGATGATGCATGGAGGGATTGTAATCATTGCAATGAAATGAAACACAATAGGTTGAGTGCAAAACCCATGTAAACTATCACTCAATTCACAATAAAAGCTTTAAAGAAAATAAATAAATAAAGTGAAGAAAGGTAACTCTTTCTGAAGTACTGTAAGTGGACATTCAGGATTGGAGATTAAGGTGTGGAAAGACAAGCCAGGGCTTCTGCCCTGGCTAGAAATCTTGGAGAGAGATGGTGGTGATTAGAATTACTACATGGAGTTAGAGCCAAGTGGACAGATTGGAACCATGGGTATATGACTAAGGACACATAAATTTTTGGCCTTGAACTAGAGAGTGTATGATTGTTGAATTAAAGAAAACAATACACTTTATGCAAACAGTTGCTGACTGAAACCTGATCAAATCATAGGAAATAACAATATAAGTGTGGTGGCTTCATGCAATAAGCACTGTACTACAAACCACATCGCTTTGATATCTCAAGCGAGCAAAGTTTTGCTAAAGGTAATACAGAAACGGCTGCAATCATACATTGACAGAGAACTTCCAGAGGTTCAAGCT
>NW_006408562.1:738948-740598 GCF_000296735.1 Chrysochloris asiatica | reverse complement strand
AACAAACCACACTGTAAAGATTTGTTCCTTCTTTTGAACTACTGCATCCATATGTGTAGGTCAAGTTCATCTAATTGTATCAGATTACTCTTTTTTGCCTCTTCTTTCTTCTTCTAGTTGAGCTCTGAGCTCTGATCATCCAGCCATTGAAGCCAGGTCAAGTGGGTATTATCTGCAAGTGTGGGTGTTCCATACATGCCATCTCTTCTTATCAGTTGGATGCTTCACTCTCTACTCTAGTCCTCTGTGGCTATGAAGGACATTTCTCTTATACTGATATGCTTTTAACCAATTAAAGTAGTCAGATAGAGGAAATATCGGCAATGAAAACATCTCTGTTTTCAAGTTTTAAATGTTCAGGCCTTAATGTCTTTCCCACTGAATCAACTTGAAATGTTAGCTTTCAAGTAAATGTTGTAAGTCCTGTCATTACAGATTACAATAATGTGAAGAAAACAAAATTGCTCACAACTAGGCCAATAAGCAACATCATGACAAGCAGAGAACAGACTGAAGTTATCAAGATTTCATTTTACTTGGATCCACAATTGACATCCATGAAAGCAGGCAGTCAAGAAATCAAATGATCTCGAGGCTGCAAGACGGCAGATTAGGCAGAAATGCTATATAAACCCTTTACAACCAAGAAGAAGAAAAACAAATGGAGCAGATGCAGATGATAGTCCTGGAACCCTGAGCTTCAGATGACGGGATAGAGATGTGCATTTCAGGCTTACCAGGAAACAAAGTAGAACAGATATGGCTGAAAAGGAGAGAGACTGGTGACCTATGCTTGCCCACCAGACTCAGCGCAGCCATTTTAAACATTTGTGAGTGGCTTCAGAGACAAGAAGTGGAGCCAGACTTCCTTGGAAGTCAGGATGTCCAGACTTTATCTCTCATACTTCAGACATATTGTGAGGAAGGACCAGTCATTGGAGAAGGATATCATGTTTGGTAAAGTGGAAGGTTGGAGGAAAAGAAGAAGACATCCAATGAGATGGATTGGTTCAATGGCAGCAGCAATGGTCTCAGGTATTGCAACGATTGTGAAGTTGGCCCAGGACAGGTGATGTTTTGTTTTGTTGGACATAGGGTCACTATGAGTCAGTATCCACTCGATGACACCTAACAACAGACACAAGACAGCATATTGGTATTGGATAAACATACCAGTGACTCACAGAGATAAAAGCATGATTTTGTTCATATTCTCAACAAACATGAACCTGGTGACCAAAGGCATTTTCAGCCGCCTCTCCTACACTCCCAGCCAAACTCCTATAATCATAGCCATGTGGTGGTGAATGCTGCAGTTGAGATCATCATCTAAGTGAGGAGCTACCTACACCAACAATGGCACCCGGATTCAGCTGAGCCCTGCTCCAAACCTAAAGAGCCAGCCCTTATTAGCCCTGGACTAGTGCTAAGAGAAGCAGCTGAAAAGACATGGGGCTTGGGATGAGGTGGGGGGGTGGGGTGGAGGGAGGAGGTAAATGATCTGTGCTGGCTGGCAAGGTGTGGCATGGATGTCTTGATATTTCAAAGGTGGTTTTCATGACAGAGGGTGATTGGTGAGGCAGAGGCATACTGCTTATTGATAGAGAAAAAGGTGCAATTTTTTTCTTGTACCCCACAGCACCCTGGTAA
>NW_006408562.1:735433-737698 GCF_000296735.1 Chrysochloris asiatica | reverse complement strand
CTCAAAGAAAATTAATACACTTTCACATCAAATCCAGAAAAAGGAAAACCATAAGGTTTAGTAAACATTAAAACAACAGCAATGAAGAAATTTACAAGAAAACACACAAACAAAATGAACTCAGCACAGCATACTAAGTGGAACAAACAAGTAGCACAACAAAAATACACACAACAAAATGATTGCAATCAATTCATACCTTTCAATAACTGCAAAAAAAAAATCACTGGATTAAATGCACCAGTCAAGAGACAGAAGCAGCAGAATGGATAAGAAAACATGATCTTTCAATGTTCTGTCTATAAGAAGGACACCTTACACATAAAGCCAAAATAGACTGAGAGTCAAAGTATGAAAAAAATATATATCAAGCTAACAACAGTCAAAAATGAGCAGGAGTAGCAATATTAATCTCTGATAAAATAGACTTTTAAGGCAAAAACCAACATAAGAGACTAAGAAGTATGTTATCTCATAATTAAAGGTTCAATTGAACAAGAAGACATAATGATAATAAATATCTTTCAAACCTCAAAATACATAAATCAAACTCTAATAGAATTGAAGAAATAGACAACTCTACGATAATAGCAGTAGATTTTAATAAACCACTTTTAATAAAGGACAGAACAATTAGAAAAAACTCAACAAAATATGTTAGGCTACAAAGTAAGTCTCAATAAATTTTAAAACATAGGGATACTACAAAGTATCTTTTCATATCACAATGCTATAAAAATAAAATCAACAATCAGAAGATCAAGGGGGAAAAATCAAATACATGGAAATTGAATAACACCCTACTTAAAAACCATTGGGTTATAGAACAAATAAAAAATTAAATAAAAACATTTCTTGGATCAAATGAGAATGAAAACACAATGCACAAAAACCTTGGGAACACAGCAAAATCAGTGCTTAGAGGGCAATTTACAGGAAGAAATGCACATATCCAAAAAGACGGCAGAATTAAAATCAAAATATTAATGAAACAGCTTCAACAATTAGAAAAAGAGCAGCACAGTAAGCCTACAGTCACCATAAGAAAAGAAATATGAAGATTGAAGAAGAAAGAAATCAAATAGAAAACAGATAAACAAGACAAGAAGTTGGTTCTTTGATAGGATTCATAAAATTGATAAACCATTGGAAAAATCTAGCAAAAGAAAAGAAGGGGAACATTCAAACAACACACATAAGAAATTATACAGGTGACATGGCAACAGAATCAATGGAAATAAAAAGGAAAACAAAATAATACTACAAAGAATTGTATTCCTTTACAAATTTGAAACGCTAGAAGAAATGGACAATTTTTTTAGAAAAACATAAACTATAGAAACTAACACAAAACTAGATAGAAAGCTTAAAGAGATCTATAAAAAAAAGAACAAAACTGATCAAGTCATTAAAAAATTCCCAACAACCAAAAAAAGTCTGGAACCAAATGGCTTTACTGGTGAATTCTACCAAACATTTATAGAAGAGCTGACATCATTTCTACTCAAAGTATTTCAGAAGCTAGAGAAGGATGGAAAACTCCTGAATATATTTTATAAAGTGAGCAAAACCCCATATCAAAACAAAGCAGCAAAGACATCACTAAATAAAAAAATTATAGACCAATAAAAAAAAAAAAAAAATTCCTTGAACACAACATACCAAGCCTTTGAAAGAGCAAAATCAGTTCTTAAAGGACAATTGTAGCAATAAATGCACATATGCAAAAAGAAGACAGAATATAAATCAACACATTAATAAATCATCTCCAACAATTAGAAAATGGGCAGCAAAGTAGGCACTAGAAGTAGAGAAATGAAAAAGATAACAGGAAAAAAAATTTTAATCATCAGCAGACAAAAAGTTGTTTCTTGGAAAGGATGTAAAATTGACAAAACATTGTCAATTCTAACAAAATAGGAACATACAAATAACACATATATTATATGGGTGATGTCACGCCATCAATGTCATGAACACAGATGCAAACAAAAGAATTCAACATCATATCATAAAATAATAATAGTATATTACGACCAAGTGGGACTCATCCCAGTACTACAAGGATGGTTCAATATTAGAAAAGTAATCAACATAATCCCCCACATAAATGAAACAAAGAAAAAGAACTACATGGTTATATCAATTGACACACAAAAGACATTTGACAAAATAAAACATCAATTTCTGATAAAAATACTCAACAAAATAGTAATAGAAGGGAAATTCCTCAACATAATTAAGAGTATATATACTGGTGTGGCA
>NW_006408562.1:733760-734986 GCF_000296735.1 Chrysochloris asiatica | reverse complement strand
CTCTCTACTTGCATATGATATGATCCTACACATAGAAAATCACAAAGGCTAAGCAAGAAAATTATTGGAACTCTTTGAAAGATTCAGCGAAGTGGCAGGGTACAAGATCAATATATAAAAATAAGTTGGATACCTTTGCACTAATAAAGACAGCTCTGAAAATAAAATCAGGAAAACAATAACATTTACAAAACCACGAAATACTTAGGAATAAATCTAATCAGACAAACAAAAGTTTTATACAAGAAACCAAAAGAGACAAACAAAATTGAAAGAATATACAAAGCTCACAGATAGAAAGACAACATTGTGAGAATATCAATACTACTCAAAGTAATCTATACATGTGATATAATACCCATTCAGATTCCAACATCATTTTTTAAAGAGATGGGAAAACAGATCATTAGTTTTATGTGGAAAGGAAAGAGACTCTGGCTAAGCAAGGATCACCCAAAAACAAGAACAAAATTTGAGGCCTCTCACTCTCTGATATCAAAATATACTACACAGCTACAGTGGTCAAAACTGTGACAGATGCATTGATAAATGAAACCAAATTGAGAACCCAGAGTAAATCTGCCCACATACAGTCAATTAATCTTTAACAAAAATCATAAAATGGGGAAGAGATAGCCTCTTCAACAAATGGTTCTGGCAAACTGAAAATTCATTTGCAGAAAAATTAAATAAGATCCATATCTCATACCATATACAAAAACAGACTCATCGTAGATTAGAGACTTTAATGTAAAACCAAGTGTAGTGCTGTGGGTTAATGAGCTGGACTGCAAAGTCAGTTTGAATGGCAAGGTCGGTGGTTTAAACTCACCAGTTACTCCTCAGAAACCCAATACAGGGTCGCTATGGTTTGAAACCAACTTGACCAAACTTAACCACAACAACAAAAGCATCATCAATGGAAAAGGGACAAACAGTGACTCTGATACATGGCATAAACATACTTTCAAACATAGCTAAAAACACATAAACAGTAGAAGACAAAGTGCATGAATGGGGCTACCAAAAATTAGACACTTGTGTGCATTAGATGATGCCACCAAAAGAGTAAAAAGAGAGCCCATAGACTGGGAAAAAACTTTTGCAATGAGATATCAGACAAGGGACTAATCTCTAAAATTTATAGAAGAGAACAAACAAGATGGCGGATCGGGTGGACGTATAGCAGAGAGTTCCGCCAACAACAACATAGAATACCTGACCAA
>NW_006408562.1:710371-730711 GCF_000296735.1 Chrysochloris asiatica | reverse complement strand
GAAAAAGACAAACAAGTTAATTAAATCTTTGGCAGAGGATATTAACATACAATTCACAAAAGAAAATCCAGGTGGCCAACAAACATATGAAGAAATGTTCAGGATCATTAGTCATTGTGGTTGATATTATTTGCCATTGAGTCCGTTCCAGCTCATAGAGATCCTATATAGGGTTTCCAAGGAGCAGCTGGAGAGTTTGAACTGCCAACCTCGTCATTCAAATTGACCTTGTGGTCCAGTGCTAATCCTACATTGCCACACCAGGACTCCACTGTTGTTGTTGTTGTTGTTAAGTGCCATCAAGTCAGTACTGAATCATAGTGACACTATGCACAACAGAACGAAACACTGCCTGATCCTGTGCCAACCTCACAATACTTGCTACATTTGAACCTATTGCTGCTGCCACTGTGCCAATCCATCTTGTTGGGGTATCTTTCTCTTTTACTTTCACTCTCCACTTTACCAAACATGTATCCTTATCCTTGGACTGATCCCTCCTAACAAAATATCCGAAGTAAGAGAGATGAAGTCTGACCATATTGGATTCCAAAGGAGAATTTTAGCAGTACTTCTTGCATTAGAACTTCATCGGTGGTATTGGTTTTGTGCCATGGAGTTGGTTCTGACTCATAGCAACCCAGTATAGTGTTTCTGAGGCTATAAATTTTTATGGGAGCAGAAACCCTTATCTTTCTCCTGGGGAATGACTGCTAGTTTCAAACAGCTGACCTTGAAGTTACCAGACCAACTTGTAACCACTCCACTACCAGAGCTCCTGTAGAACTTCATTAGAGAGATCAAATCCAAACAGTGAGATAACATCTCACCCCAGCATTAATTTGTTGTTGTTGTTCTTAGATTCCATCAAGTCCATACCGACCTTATGCACAGCAGAACAAAACACTGTCCGATCCTGGGATAACCTCACTATTGTTGCCACGCTTGAGCCCACTGATCCTGCCACTTGGCCAATCCATCTCGGTGGGGGTCTTCCTCTTTTTCTCTGACCCTCCATCTTTCCAAACATGATATCCTTCTCCAGCGACTGCTCCCTCCTGACAATATGTCCGAAGTATGAGAGACGAAGTCTGGCCACTTTGGCCTCCAAGGAGCATGCTGGCTACACTTCTTCCAACACATTGGTTCTTTTGGCAGCCCATGGCACTTCCAATATTCTCCTCCAACACCACAACTCAAAAGCATCAATTCTTCTACGGTCTTCCTTTTTTACTGTCCAGCTTTTGCATGCATATGAGGTTATTGAAAATACCATGGATTAGGTCAGGCGCACCTTAGTCTTCAAGCTGACATCTTTGCTCTTCAACACTTAAAAAAGGTCTTGTGGAACAGATTTGCCTAATGCAATATGTCATTTGATTTCTTGACTGCTGCTTCCATGATTATTGACGGTTGAATGAAGTCCTTGACAACTTAAATCTTTTCTCCATTGATAAGAATGTTGTCCAGTGGTGAGGATTTTTGTTTTCTTTACACTGAGATGCAATCCATACCTAAGGTTGTGGTCTTTCATCGTCATCAGTAAGTATTTTAAGCCTCTTCACTTTCAGCCTGCAAGGTTGTATCATCTGCATATCTCAGGTTGTTTATGAGTCTTCCTCCAATCTTGATGCCACCTTTTTCTTCATATAACCCAACTTCTCACATTATTTGCTCAGCATGTAGGTTGAATATAAGTATGGTGAAACACTACAATCCTGTCGCACACCTTTCTTAATTTTAAACCATCAGTGTTCCCATGTTCTATTCGAACAACTGCCTCTTGGTCCATGTATAAATTCCTCATCAGCACAATTAAGCGTTTCAGAATACTCATACTTTGCAATGCTGTTGATAACTTGGCATGATCCACACAATTGAAAGCCTTTGTGTAGTCAATAAAGCACAGGTAAACACCTTTCTGGTATTCTCTGCTTTCAACCAAGATCCATTGGACATCAGCAATGATATCCCTCATTCCAAAGCCTCTTCTGAATCCGGCGTGAACCTCTGGAAGTTCTCTATCAATGTATGCTTGCAGCTGTTTCTGTATTACCTGGGTAGATACATGAACAGATGTACAGGCTGAACTGGTATGTGAGGAAGAATGGGAGTTGTTGTTGATTGCCATCAAGTCAGTTCCAACTTATAGAGACCCTATGTAAAACAGAGTGAAACATCACCTGGACCTGTGCCATCCTCACAATTGCTGCTACCTTTGAGCCCATTGTTGTTGCCACTGTGCCAATCTATCTCATTGGGGGTATCTCTTTTTCTCTGTCTCTCCACTTTACCAAGCACGATGTCTTTCTCCAGGGACTTGTCCCTCCTGATAATGTGTCCAAAGTAAGAAAGACTAAGTCTGGCCATCTTGGCTTCTAAGGAGCATTCTGGATGTACTTCTTCCAACACAGATTTGCTTGTCCTTCTGACAGTCCAAGGTACTTCTAATATTCTCCAATACGATAACGCAAATGCATCAATGCTTCTATGGACTTCCTTATTCATTGTCCAACTTTCACATATATATGAAGCTATCAAAAATACCACAGCTTGGGTCAGACACACTTCAGTCTTCAAACTAATATCTTGCTCTTGAACACTTTAAAGAGGACTTGTGCAGCAGATTTGCCAAATTTGAAACCTTCATTTGATTTCTTGACTGCTGCTTCCATGAGTATTGATGGTTGATCCAAACAAAGTGAAGTATTTGACAACTTCAATCGTTTCTCCATGTATCATGATGTTAATAATAGGTCTAGTTGTGAGGATTTTTGTTTTCTTTACATTGAAGTGCAACTCATACCAAAGGCTGTGATCTTTGATATTCATCAGTAAGTATTTTAAGTCCTCTTTGCTTTCACCAAGCAAGGTTGTATCATCTATATATCATAAGTGGTTGATGAGCCTTCCTCCAATTCTGAAGCCACATTCTTCTTCATGTGATCCAGCTTCTCAGATTATTTGCTCAGCATATAGACTGACTAAGCATGGTGAAAGAATATAACCCTTGCACACAACTTTCCTAATTTTAACCATTTAGAGTCCCCTTGTTCTGTTTGAATGACTGCCTCTTGGGTTATCTACAGATCCCTCATGAGCAAATGTTCCAGAATACTTATTCTCCACAGTGTTGTCCATAGCTTGTCATGATCCACACAGTTTAAAGTCTTTTGCATAGTTAATAAAGTACAGGTAAACATCTTTCGTGTATTCTCTGCTTTCAGTCAAGATTCATCTGACATCAGCAATGATATCCCTTGTTTGACATCCTTGTTTGAATCCAGGTTGAACTTCTGGTAGTCCCCTGTCAATGTATTGTTGCAGTCATTTTTAAATTAACTTTAGCAAAATTTTACTTTTAGGTGATATTAATGATACTGTTCAATGATTTCCACATTCTGTTGAGTCACTTCTCTTTGGAATGGGCCAATCAGTTGGCCAGATGAGTAAGTGCTTTCGGAACTATGTCCGTTTTTTGAAAGATTGCAACATGTAGTCCATTAATTTCCAGAGCCTTGTTCTTTGCCAATGCCTTCAGTGCACACTGGAATTCTTTCTTCAGTACTATTGGCTCTTGATCACATATTACCTTTGATATGGTTAAATATCCACCATTTCTTTTTGATCCAGTGATCAAAACGATCCTTCCATCTTCTTTTGATGCTTTTTGCATCATTCAATATTTTACCTAAAGAATCCTTCAGTATTTCAAATAGAGGCTTGAATTTGTCTGCAGTTCTTTCAGCTTGAGAAATGCTGAGCATGTCTTCCCTTTTGGTTTTTTAACTAAAGATTTTTGCACATTTCATTATAATATTTGATTTTGTGTTCTCAAGCTTTGAAATTTTCTGTTCAGATCTTTCACCTCCTCATTTCTTCCATTTGCTTTAACATCTCTATGGTGGAAAGCATGTTTTGGAGTCTCTTCTGACTTCCATTTTGGTCTTTTGTTTCTTCTTTGTTTCCTTACTAAATTTTTGTTTTCTTCCTGTAAGATATTTTTTTATGTCATTCCAAAACTTGTCTAGTGTCTGAAACCTCAAACATATTCTTGAGATGATCTCTAAATTCAGGTATGTTATGTTCAGCATCATATATTTTGCTCTCAAGGACTTTTTAAATTTTATTTAACTTCAACCTGAACTTTCATATGAGCAATTGATGATCTATTGAACAGTCTGTCCCAGGCCTTGTTTTGGCTGATGCTTTCCACAGATGTAGTCAATTTGATTTCTGAGTACTCCATCCTTTCATGTTGTTTTAAAAAGTTATTTGCAATGAAGAAATCCTTGATCTTGCAAAATTCTATCATGCAATCGCCAACATCATTTGTATCACCAAAGCCATATTTTCCAGCTATTGATCCATTCTCTTTGCTTCCAACCTTTGCATTCCAATTGCAAGTAATTATCTTGATTGCATGTTTGATCAATTTCAGTCTGAAGAATTTGATAGAACTCTTCAATTTCATCATCACTGGCTTTAGTAGTAGGTTTGTAAATTTGAATAATATTAGTATTAACTAGTCTTCCTTGTAGGGATTTGGATATTATCCTTTCATAGACAGCATTATACTTCAAGATACCTTGAAATGTTCTTTTTAGTGATGAGTATGATGCCATATCTATCCAATCTGTCATTCCTGACATAGTACATCATGTGATTTTGAGATTCAAAATGACCAATACCAGTCCACTGATGTCTAGGATATTGGTATTTATGTGTTCCATATCACTTTTGATAACTTCCAATTTTCCTAGATTCATACTTCTTACATTCTGTGTTCTAATTACTAACAGATGTTTGCAGCTGTTTCTCCTCATTTTGAGTTGTGCCCCATCAGCAAAGGAAGGTCCCAAAATCTTTACCTCATTTGCTTTATCACAGTCAACTCTACTTTGAGGAGACAGCTCTTTCTCAACCAATCTGAGGGGTTCATCTTCTGGAACTATATTTGACAGTATTCTGGTGCTAGTCATCATGTTTCAATATTCAATATGTGGGTATTATCTGAAAGTGTCTCACTGTTACTAATAAAGTTTTCAGTGGCTAAACACTCAGAAGTAGTTTGCCTCTCCTTCTTCCAACTCTTAGTCTAGAAACTCAGCTAAAATTTGTCCACCATGGATGACCCTGCCGCTATTCAAAATACTGGTGACATACTTTCCAGCATCACAGCAACACATAAGCCACCAGAGTACAACAACCTGACAGAAGAATGGTCTTCATCCGTCAGTATTTAAAGTATAAAGTTTTTAAAGAGAATATTTGTACATGGTTATTTACCTTTGCTACAAATAGACCTATGCATGTGGTAGAGAATATGGGAGGCAGAATGATGAAAAGTTCTTAGATATCATCAAACACGTTAGGATAATTAGTTGCTGGGCCTGAGGGTTCAGGACCATAGTCTCAGGGAACACCATGGTTAATTGGCATAACATAGTCCACAAAAATAATGTTCCACATTATACCTTGCTGAGTAGAGACTGGGATCTTAAACACTCACAAGCAGTTATCTAAGGCGCAACTATAAGTTTTCCATGTGCAGAAGAAAGAAGAGTAACAAAACTTTGAAGGTGCTTGGAGTCAACTAATCCAATGAACCTATGGAACCATGTGATCATCAGTTACCATGACTCTGAGACTAGAAGAACAAGATGGTGTCCAGCTATCACTATAAACTGCTCTAAAAAGGATCACAATAGAAGGTGCCGGGTTGAAAGGTAGAAGTTGTGGAATAAAATTCAAAATTGTAAGAAACAATCAAACTTATTGATCAGAAAGAGACTGGCCCTTAACTACCCTTATCTACCCTTCAAGGAAAAGAACTCACCTAATGGCCAATTTTCAACCAAGCAGTAGTTAGATATATAGTGGTATATAGTGAGGACAACAACACTCTTAAGGTATGCTCATCATGGAATTGTCAATCATTCCAAATCAAAAGGGCAACATGTACCTAAGGATGAAATTGAGAAAAGATGGGAATGATGGTGGAACAGAACTAAGGACAGGAAGGAAGTGGGAAATCTGTTGTTAAATGGAGGAGGTGCAATCATTGAGATGAAACAAAGTGTATGATGTTTAAATGTAAAATTAATTATCTTCTTTATAAACTTCACTCGTTTCACAATAAAAAATCTAAAAAAAGAAGACATCAAATGATGTGTTGCTTTAGGAAAATCTGCTTAAAACAAACAAACAAACAAAGACCTCTTTGAAGAGTTAAAGAGCAAAGATGTCAGTTATAGGACTAACTTGCACCTGGCACAAGTCATGGCATTTTCAATCATGTCATATGCATGTGGAAGCGATACATGAATAAAGAAGGCTTGTAAAAGAATTGATACATCTGAATTTATGATGTTGTCAAAGAATATTGAAACTACCATGGACTGCCAGAAGTGCAAACAATCTGTCTTGGAAGATGTATAGCCAGATGTTCTTTAGAAGCCAGAATGGTGAGATGGACTCTCCTATTTTGGATATACCGTCAGATGGAGTCAGTCTCTGGAGAAGGACACAATGCTTGGTAAATTACAGGGTCAATGAAAAAGAGAAAGACTCCCAATGAGACAGATTGACACAGAGGCAACAACAATGGGCTCTAACATAACAACAATTGTGAGAAGGCTCAGGACAGGGCAGTGTTTCATTCTGCTGTGCAGAGGGTCAGTATGAGCCAAAACCAACTAGAAGACATCTAACAATAGCAACAAGAACTTCAAATCTTCAATAGCTTCAAATCTCCTCTAAAAACTCCAATACCATATATGCCTTTAGCAATGTGAATACTCAAGGACTTGTTTGAAGTTGAGAGAAAGCATACACATACACAGGAAGCACTGAATTAGTAAATGTGCTTCCTTATTACTCTACGGCTTCATTTCACAAACCATTTTCCAATGAAATACTCTTCTGAGCGATATTAGTATGTATGGAAGGGGAAAAAAAAGGCTTCATTGTCAAATAAATTTGAGAAAAGCCACATATAAAATCCTCCTCATGAAAACTCAAAATGCACATGTGCAGACTCCTCTCCATGTGAAGGCAAACAGGGCAGGAAAGAAGCTTGGTCAATGGATTCAGTGCGGCTTTCCCAGATTTCTTTGAATATCAAATTCATTTTTCACAAAGCATCTATTAGTAACCAGCAGATTACTGTTTCCCAGAGCATCAGCAGTGTTCTGAGCTGAAAAGAAAATTAAGACTCAAAGAAGTTACATGACCAAATTCAATGTCACCCCCAAAAATGTTATTTGGCAATAAAAACTGAACTCACGATTTCTGATCCCAAATTCCTCTGTTCTCTATATCACAATGTTTCCTTGTCCATAGCTCACTTATGCTGTTTCAAATATGAAAACTTTGCACAAAAATACAAGCTACCAGATTGTACCTAGTCCCTGGCTTCTTAAAACTTCTACTTCCCAAACTGTTGTCCAATGATATTCTCTCAACCACCCAATAAACAACAGGCTTGATTACTTTACATTTCTTAGGGCATATCCTAACACAATCAAGAGAATTAAGAGTCCTTAGCCACATGTTCTGGGCTCAACACCAAGTTACTAAGACAACTGGCCTGGCCTGGAACTTGTTTCCCAGCAACAGGGCTCTTGGCTTTTTGCCTGATTTGGAGTTTCTACACTATTTCCCTGTTCTGAACTTCCAAGTGTGTCTAGAGAGAGCTGCCTTGCTCTTTCCAGGCATCTGACTGGTCCCCAATTCATATACTCAAGGACTTCTTTAGTCAAGGACTTGCCTATGATTGCTCAGACTAATTTCTTTAGCTCAGCTTTACCAGTCTGCTGGACCAACCATTATCACACTGAGGACTCAAAGACCTACAGCTTACCTGGATTTCATCACCTACTGGATTATTTCCTCCCTACCTAACTGATTGGTAGGTAGAGGGTCAGAGAAGAAGAGGAAGACTCCCAATGAGATGGATTGGCCAAGTGGCAGCATTGATGGACTCAAGCGTGGCAACGGTAGTGAGGTTGGCCCAGGATTGGGCAGTGTTTCGTTCTGCTGTTCATAAGGTCACTATGAGTTGGTACTGACTCAATGGCACCTAGCAACAACAACAGCCTAACTGAACTTTTCCCCACTTCCTCTGGAACAATCTGTCTCCCCACTTCCTGACTTACCTGACAGCCAAATCTAGTGCCTGTCAGAAAATCTGTTCACCTTTTCAGTGAACTAATAATAAGCACATGGCACCCAGAGATAGTCATTTGTTTAATAAGTACTTAGTGAATGCCTTCTCTGTCTAAGTACTAAGGGCAAGACAAAACCCTGTCCTTGTGAATTAATGTATAACACAAGGTCAGGTACTAGAAAGGAAAACCAAGCAGGATAAGGACCAAGAGTATGACCAGTCAGGAGGGACTATTTGAGATACTACCTGAGTCAGGGAAGGCAACTCTGAGGAGAACTAGACATTGGAGCAGGGACCTGAATAAATAAAATATAGTGGGAAGAAAGTTCTAGGAAATAAATCCTTAGCTGCAAGGGCCATGAGGTGGTGGAAATAACAAGTAAACTAATGTGGGTAAGCAGTGTATGCTAACATGAGAAGGAACTCAGAGGGCAGAAACGTAGCCTGATGCCAATACATAGAAGGTCTGGGCATTGCTCAAAATGTGAATGGAGTCATTGTTTCCAAAATGAGAAGAACGTACTCTTAGGTGGCACCAATTAAAAGGTCACTTTGTCTTCTGACTGTAAGAAGGTCAGGGAGCCATTAGGCCTGTTATTAGTCATGGCAAGAAAGGCTTGATGAGGGCACTGGTGGAGATGAGAAGAGTTAGAAGTCAGGGTAGAAGGAATCTCTGCATGACAGTGCCGTGAATTACCCTGAGGAAATGCAGTTTGGCTGCGGAAATCAAGAGTTCATCTTTAGGCATGGTACGTGTGTGATGGCTACTAGACACCCAAGTGGAAATTTTGAATATATAGATAGGGAGTTTAGGGTGAATATCAGGGTTAGAAATGAAATTAGATGTGACCTGGGAGAGAGAGGATTCAAATAATACCATTGTTGTTGTTGTTGTTGTTGTTAAGTGCCATCGAGTCGGTTCCGACCCATAGCGACCCTGTACAGAGTGTGCCACTAGGAAGTTAAAAATGGTATTTGCCACAGAAAAGTGAATTCTAAAATAGTCAATGCTCCCAACTTTGAGGTGTTGAATAGAACACAAGGAGTCAATAAAGGAGCCTGAGACAAAGTGGTCAAACAAGAAAGAAATCCAGTAGCATGTGGAGTCCAGAAGCCAAGTGAAGAAAATGACAAGTGCTGATCATGGAGGAAGACTATGAATCCACCATTTGATATTAGCTCAGAAAGTTTGTTGGCGTCACTGGCAATCATAAAATGACGACCAAAACTTGGCCTGAGTGGATTTAAGAAAGAATGGGAATTGATGAATTAAAAACAGAATTGTCTTCTCCTTGAGTTTCAGATACTGAGGGGAGGGAAAGCATAGGAGATTGTATACATATTCACATGCCGTAGTTGTGAATAAGTATACCAATGGTTGTGGTGGTGGTAGTGCACCATAATTTCCATTCAGACTCATAGAGACCCTGCAGAGATATTCTGAGGCTATAAATCTTTATGGGAGCAGAAAGCCCCATCTTTCTCCTGTGGAACAGCTGGTAGTTTTGAAATGCTGACTTTGAGGTTAGCAGCCCAAGTCATAACCACTACACTACCCAAGCTCCTAAGTATAACAATAAAGGGCGGGGATTATTAATACAGGACAGGGGGACATTAAAAGAATTAAGTTCTTAATTTGGCCAGAGGATGGTGTCCGGGTGGGAAGTTACCTTAGAGAAGGGAGACACATTTGTTCATAGTCACCTTCACCAGAGGGCACTGAAGGTCAAATAGAGGCACCAGACGCAGATAAATGGATAGATCCGATAGTGTGAAAATAAGACTATCTCTTCAACCTGATTTTATTTTCTCAGTGAAATAAGAAGAGAGAATATAGCGTGAGGTAGGAGTTGTTATTGTTGTTAGGTGCCATCAATTCAGCACCAACTCATAATGACCTTATGCACAGCACAACGAAACAATGTCCGATCCTGGGACAACCTCAATACTGTTGCCACACTTGAGTCCATTGATGCTGCCACCTGGCCAATCCATCTCGCTGGGGGTCTTCCTCTTCTTCTCTGACTCTCCATCTTACCAAACATGATATCCTTCTCAAGCGACTGTTCCCTCCTGACAATATGTCCAAAGTATGAGAGACGAAGTTTGGCCATCTTGGTGAGGTAGGAGAGGCATGTTAAAGTTCTGACAATGGATGTGGTGTGAAACAATCTCCTTAGAGAGTGAATGAGGAGCTGCATAGGGAATAGGGGAGGACTGTCATTTGGATGAAATATAGCAAGCACATGTCTTTCCATGATCTTGCATGTGTTTTTACCTTAAAGACACAAAAAACAATAGGAAACAACCTAGGGATAAAACATTCAGATCTTTGTTGTTAAGTGCCCTGGCTACTCTGTAGAGGGTTTCCAAGGAGCAGCTGGTAAGCTTGAACTATCGACCTTGTGGTTCAAAGCCACCTTGCAATACAGCGCATTAACCCACGGCAACACACCAGGACTCTATTCAGAGCTTTAGAAGTGTATATAAACACTCTGTTAATACATTTCAAACATGTGCCAACATAGAAGAACAGCAAATATTGGATATCAAAAGATAAGGTAATCCTCTTTCTATCTTATTAGCCTTCTTCTTTTCAAATGTTTTGCAATGGAAGATTAAGAGTCGAGCCTTCAATTACATTATGGCTACAAATATCCAAAGTGAGTAAATCTCAGAAAAGCAAGCATTTCAGACATTTAAAAATCTGCATTTGTACAAAATGAAAGGAAGTAATTTCTTTTCTAGCCGCTCAAGAAAGGATGCAGTTGGTTAAAAGGGTCAAGGAAATAATAACCTTAGGTTTTCAGGATAAATAACATTTCAGTTCATGTTCCAGTTCATAATATCAAGATCACAAATGGATATCCTGCTTCTCTTCCCAGGAGCTTAAAGTGCTTATACGTGTTGTCTAATTTATCAGTATAATAAGGCAGGAGTGAATATCTTAAAGTCTGTTTTGCAGACGGGGAAGGCATACTGCAAAAGGGCTGATATTGTTCAAGGTCATATAACTCCTCAATAGCACAGTTCCAAATAGACATAAATATCTGCCTGTAGAATGAAAAACAAAATGAAAATAGGTCTTTAGTCAGAACCCAAATCTTTCACTAGCACTTTGAAATACAAATGTCTGGGGTTTTTTTCTATATAAGAAATTATTTATAATTGTGTTTATAAAGGAATTGTATTTCCTTATCCATCATGGTTCTCATACACGTTTATGAATTTCTTTGAAGTGATATTCCAACACAAAAGAGAAAAAT
Source organism: Chrysochloris asiatica (assembly GCF_000296735.1). Taxonomy (NCBI): domain Eukaryota; kingdom Metazoa; phylum Chordata; class Mammalia; order Afrosoricida; family Chrysochloridae; genus Chrysochloris; species Chrysochloris asiatica. The sequence goes on along the minus strand of NW_006408562.1, from coordinate 719,275 downwards.
TGATTGTGATATGTTTGAGAGAATTAGGTCCCCAATTTAAAAAGCAATTATTCTCATTGACACATTCTTTGGCAGGGAGCCAGGGGATAGCATTCTGGGCTGAATTAATAGAGTCACAGTATGGACAGGGCAGCAAGAAGGGCTCTGAATCAGGAGGCAGAAGCAAACCTGAGTTCTGGTCCCAGCCGCAATAACCAGCCATGACAATGAATTAGTTGCTTCCTCTCTGAATTCCTGGCTCTTCTCTACAAAATGAATCTATGCCCTCAGATCAGGTGTAGTCAGAGCTAGAAATTTTCCAATGTGTACTGGCAATTAAGATTATTATATGGTATCTCAAAAAAATCTTAATTTTATATTGTGATTTGTGTGAAAGTTTATAGAGCAAATTGGTTTTCCATTCAATAATTCATACATGTTTTGTTTCATGACATTTACTGCAGTTTCACTTCCTTCCTGTGTTTATCGTTTTCATTCCGTCAGTCACTCTTTGTTATCCATTCCAGTCTTCTGTGTTTTATCCCTTTGTAAATTCTGTCCTTTTGATCTCATATGGTTGATTGCTCTAAGGAGTGCTTAACTCCCTGATGTTACAGTTCATGCTGTTTGGCACACCCATGAAGGTGGCACACCCATGAGGGTGGCCTGAAGATTTACCAAAAGTCATAGTCTTGATGGTTCCATCAGCCTTTTTCAGACCAGTAAGCCTGATCCTTTTTATGATGTTGAGTTTTGTTCCACATTTTCCTCCCACTCTAGTTCAAATCTACTAGGTGTTCCTTGGAAACCTTGTACTGGATAACTGAGTCTGAACCAACTCAATGGCACATAATAATTCAGGAAGCAGTGGTATCTGGTACCATTTAATTCTTCTGGTCTCAGAGCCACATAAACTGAATCTCTAAATGTTCAGTGCTGTCAACGCTTTCCATTCTTTTCCAATTCACTCTATCTATATGGAAAATTTATGGGACTCCAGTTTGCTAAATCTAGGTATAGTAAAGAGTCCCTGGGTGGTATAAACAAACAGTTAAGTACTTGGCTGCTATTAGAAACATTGGAAGTTTGAGTACATCCAAGGTGCCTCGAAATAAAAGCTTGGTGATTTGTTTTCAAAAGGCCTAGCCTTGAAAACCCTATGAAGCCTAATTCTACTGTGACACACATGGGGTCACTTTGAGCTGGAATCAACTTAAGGTGACTAGTTAGCTAGTGCTAGATTAATTCCCACTTAATGTTCTTTGATTGATTTTGTTGTTTTGAGAATCCCATGATGGTAAAGGGAGCTATCAACCACTCTCATGTGTCAGTCAGGGAGATTCTGTAGTGTCATGTTGGCTCTGAGACTAGATGTAATAGAGATGAGCATTGGAGAGCCCCAGTGGTAAGACCAGAGTGTGTGCATCATGCATCTCCCAAATATCTATGTTCCAATTGACTTCACAATCGCCTGAGCAGAGTCTGCTAGTGTTTGAGTGAGACAACTACCCTGTGCAGGAAGCCTTTATCATTCACAGTGAATTTGTTTCCTTCTCCTGTGGCTTTAGGAAGGCTTCCAGTCATGAGGCTTCCAAGATATGCCATACTCAGTGGTTTGTTACAAATTAAAAGTTAACTATTCACTGCATGATGTTATCTTCAACTTGCTGTTTTGGGGTTTCCACCAAGTTCAATCTGATTCATGGTGAACCCATGTGGCAACCCCATGTATAGAACATATCTGCTTCATAGGGTCTTCAAGGTTGTGATCATTGGGAAGCAGATATCCAGAACTGTCTTCCAACATGCCTCTGAGTAGGTTCAAACCACCAACGCTTTACTTAGTTATTGGGTGCTTAAATGTTTGCTCCATCCAAAAATTTCAACTAGAGAAATGTAAAAGGTATGTTATTTCAACAGAAGCTGTTGTTGTTGTTAGTCGGTACTGACTCACAGCGACCCTATACACAACAGAAGGAAATACCACCCGGTCCTGGGCCAACCTTATAATTGTTGCCACACTTGAGCTCATTGATGCTGCCACTTGGCCGATCCATCTCTCTGGGGGCCTTCCTCTTTTTCTCGGACCCTCCACCTTACCAATCATGAGCTCCTTCTCCAGCAACTGGTCCATCCTGACAGTATATCTGAAATATAAGAGATGAAGTTTGGCCATCTTGGCCTCCAAGAGACACTCTGGCTACACTTCTTCCAACACAGATCTGTTGGTTCTTTTGGCAGCCCATGGCACATTCAATATTCTCCTCCAACACCATAACTCAAATGCATCAATTCTTCCACAGTCTTCCTTATTCACTGTCCAGCTTTCACATGCATATGAGGCTATTGAAAATACCGTGGCTTAGGTGTTTTCAATACTAAAGGGTCTAAAATAGGCAGATGGCAACACAATGACTGCAATCTAGTGGAAATTTCAGTCTTGTGTTGACAGGCAGATGACAGTAGCACAGAACCTTATCTATTCAAGTCAGACCAAACAAATCTTCTCAAATTCTTCTTATACTTTAATTCCATCTACTCTTACTTAGAGCCCTGGTGCGGTGCTGTAGGATACACACTGGACTGCTCATTCAAAGGTCAACAGTTCAAAACCACCAGCCACTCTGAGAAACCCTAAACAGGACAGCTATGAGTCAGAACAGAGTCAATGGCACATAACACCAACTCACAGATGGCCCTTGGCAGCCTCGCTATGATTATTGTTGTTGGTAAGTGCTGTTTAGTCAGTTCTGACCCATGGTGACCCTGTATAGGGTTTCCGAGGAGCGGCTGGTGAGCTTGAACCACACATCTTGCAGTTCAAACCGACTTTGCAATCCAGTGCATTGACCCGCAGCACCACACCAGGACTCCTCTCTATGATAATGCCTCCCTTTTATTTTCTCTTTCTTGCCACTTGTGGTTTTCTCCTATTTCTGTATTGCATCCCCTATTTTTTCTACACAGTTAAAAAACTAACTGAAGAAAGGAATGAGAAAGCAAGGAGTAAGGGTCTGGGCAGAGCCCGTGTGATAAAGAGGGGTCTGGCAATCAGGTGGAATTTTGAAAGATACCCAAAGTGCCCTCCCTTATACAGCCTTCATTCCGCCTCCTTGCAATCCCAGGTGTGTGTAGTAGAACTGCTCCACAGGGTTTTCAATGACTGATTTCTTCATAAGTAATCAGCAGCCGTTTCTTCTGAGATCCCTCTGGGTGTACTCAAACCGCTACTTTTTCATTAGCCATGAGCATGTTAACTGTTTGTACCACCCCGGGATCCACTGTTGTGGTTGTTGTTAGATGCCATCAAGTGGATACCAACTCAGAGCGACTTTATGCACAACAGAATGACCCACTACACACTCCTGCATCAACCTCACAATCGTTGCTATGCTTGAGCCATTGCTGCCGCCACTGTGCCAATCCATCTCACTGGGAGTGGGGGGGATGTCTCCCTCTTTTTCTCTGACCCTCCACTTTACCAAGCATAATGTCCTGCTCCAGAGACAGGTCCTTCCTGATAATGTGTCTATAGTATGAAAAACAAAGTCTGGTCATCCTCATTTCTAAGCAGCATTCTGGCTGTACTTCTTCCAAAACAAATTTGTTTGTTCTTTTGGCAGTTCATGATACTTATAATATTCTCCTCCAACACCATTACTAAATGCATCAATTCTTCTATGGCCTTCTTTATTCACTGTCCAACTTTCACATGCATATGAGGTTACTGAGAATACCATGGCTTGGGTCAGGGGCACCTTACTCCTCAAATTGACATCTTTGCTCTTCAACACTTTAAAGAGTCTTGTGCAACAGATTTGCCTAATGGAAAACTTCGTTTGATATTTTGACTGCTGCCTCCATCTGTGTTGATGGTTGATATGAGCAAAATGAAGTGTTTGACACCTTCTATCTTTCTCCATTTATCTTGATGTTATTTATTGGTTCAGTGGTGAGGATTTTGTTTTCTTTACATTGAGGTGCAACCATACCAATGGCTGTGGTCTTTGATGTTCATAGTTAAGTATTTTCAATCCTCTTCACTTTCAGCAAGCAAGGTGATATCATTTGCATATCACAGATTGTTAATGAGTCTTCCTCCAACTCTGATGCCATGGTTTGCTTCATATAATCCAGCTTCTCAAATTATCTCCTCAACATAACAGATTAAATAAGTGTAATGAAAGAGTACAGCCCTGGGGCACATCTTTCCTAATTTTAAAATCATTCAGCATTCCCTTGTTCTGTTTGAACACCTGTCTCTTAGTCTATGTAAAGGTTCCTTATGAGCATAATTAAATTTTCAGGAATAATCATTTTTGGCAACATTATCCATAGCATGTTATGATCCACACAATTGAAAGCCTTTACATAGTTCATAAAGCACAGGTAAAGATCTTTCTTGTATTCTCTCCTTTCAGCCAAGCTCCACCTGATATCAACAACGACATCCCTCATTCCATGTCATTGTCTGAATCAGGCTTACACTTCTGGAAGTTCTCCATCAATGTACTAAAGCAGCTAATTTTAAATTATTTTTAAGAAAATTTTACGTACATGTAATATTAACGATACTATACAATGATTTCTGCATTCTGTTGGGTCACCTCTCTTTGGAATGGACACAACTATAGATTTCTTCCAATTAGATAGCCCCTAGCATTTCATAATCCAGGGAAACCAGTATCACAGATACCCCACAAACCAATACATATAGAGTACTTACCATTTACCAAGAATGTTGTAAATGGAGCAGAAAGGTTAGAGGGGGTCTTGCCTTCATGAAGCTCCCCTGCCTCTGATGGAATCTCAGACTAGTACCTAATCCTAAACCAAGCACTGTGCTGACAGCATGCCTGAAGGACATTTATGATAAGAGTGATTCTTTGCATACTTATTTCACATATGAGAAATTAGAGTCTCAAAAAGTAAGTGGTAGAGCTTAGACAGTATGTCTCTTATCATGTATGTTCCTCCAGGGTAAGGACACTGTCTTATTCCTCCCAGTATTCCAATATCACTAAGACCTCACAGAAAACATGTGCAGTGAAGAGATCGGATTATACTTTGTCCCCCCATCAAATACAAAGATAATTCATCCACAAAAATAGAGCAGTACCTTTAAATAATTTTTCTTAAGCATTTACCTCTTTTTGTTACTTGACACTAGCCTTATCACATACAAGATCCTGCCTCATGTGATCATCAGCACTGCCTTCTACTCTAATTAGAGTGGTCTCCTGTCTATTCCCCTCTCAGTTGTTTCCTTTGCACAAAAGGAGCATGTGTCTCCACATTCACATACGTGCATGCACACACACACACACACAACTTATCAGACTCCTTTCTCTTCAAGTCCAGTTCACATGATACATCCTTTCAGAAAGTAGAAGGTTTTTCCAGGCCTTCTCTGAACTTAGATCTTACAGAGTTTCCTTATAATGTATAATTTACCTTTTAGGACTGTCTTCTTTTTCTAAAAAAAAGTTGTAATCTCTAAAAGCATAATCCCTTAGCTATACCCCTTGTACTTTCTGCTTCCATAACCAATGTTAATTTGTTAAGTACCATGAGTCAATTATGACTCATAGTGTGATCCTACATAGGGTTTCCTAGGAGCCGTGGGTGGGTTTGAACCATAGACCTTATAGTTAGCATTCCAGTATTTATCCTACAGTACCATACCAAGGCTCCTCATATAGGTAAATGCAGAGGGTTTGAGCTAAGTAATGCATTTGGTAATGCATCATGTTTTAGAATCCCATAATGCAGCATTTCTTATCATGATTTCTGCCTACTTCATTCATTCATTCAATAATCACAACGTTCTTTCTATAACACAGACATGAAAGAAGAATTCAAACTTATCACTGTATAATATATCCTACGTGGACACTGATTTGATCAAGCAACTGGACCAAATCTGTTTCATTTACTTCTATTAGAAAATTCTCCTGAATTGGGTCTTTAATTGGTTATCTCAGGGGGAAAGAAACAAGAGGGATTATTTGAGACTGTTGTTGTTAAGTGTTATCGATCTCTTCTGACCCATAAGGAACCCTGTATAGGGTTTCTGAGGAGTGGCTGGTGAGCTTGAACTGCTGACCTTGCAGTCCAAACTGACTTTGTGGTCCAGTGCATTAACCACCAGAATCACACCAGGTAAAATCTGAGATTCACTTACATGGAGCCAACATTTCAAATTATTATAGTCTACACAGTATTGGAGTACTGGAGTAGTGCTATAAGATAACCTCAAGGTCAGCAGCCACCAGATGCTCCTTGGAAACCCTGCATCACCATGAATTGACTCGATGATACACAACAACAACAGCCACACACAAGTACTCTCCAGGAATGGGCATTCAATAGAGAATGGCCACATGCAGACACATGGAGTTTCAGTCTTAGTCCAAGTTCTAAGTGTCTTTAACTAATGTCCACTTCTTTATACTTTTTTGTTTGCGGTTTCTTTTGTTCTTTTTTTATAGGTGTTTGTCTTGTAAAGGGCTTACAAATACCTTCTGCATTTATTTAATGTACAATCGTACTTTAATACTTAATATACAGTAATCATTTTGAGTTGATTTTGGATTTGGCTGTCTCCGTTCCACCATTCTCCCTTCTCTTACTTTGTTCTAGTGTTTCCTGTGCTGCTCTTTTTTCTGCATCCACATTCTTTTTTCTGCATCTACATTCCATGTTGTCCTCACCTCCCAGCCCCTTATTTCTCACAGATCTATGACATAATGGGAGTCCTGGTATGGTGCTGTGAAATCAACACTGGATTGCTAACATCAAGTTCAGCAGTTCAAACCCACCAGCCATTCCTCAGAAACACTATACATGATAGCTATGAGTTGGAACCAACTCAATAGCACTTAACAATAACAACAACATAACATAATGGTGGAAGTGCAGTTCATCACTCAATTACTTACCAAAATACTGGCTACTTGGGCCCACTGAGTGCCTTGGAAGAAAGGCCTGCCAATCGGTTTCCTACAGGTCACAACCTTGAAAACCCTATGGAGCAGTTCTACTCTGACATATGGGATTACACTGAATTGAAATCAACACTATGACAGCAGATTTGGTTTGGGTTTTAACAATGATAAGAAACAAGTACCATGAACATTGACTGCCCAGGTTCAAGGTTAACTCCACCACTGAATAACTATCCACTAACATGGCTGATTTGACTCATGCTAGTTACTCTCCCACACCTAATTCCACATCTCTCAATATGGAGAACAGTAATAGTTCCTTCCTAGGATTCTGTGTGGGGCGATATAGAAAGTATCTTTATTACCTTAACTGGCCATCTACCCCTCAGGACAGGTCTAAGTTCTATAAATATATCCACATGGCTGCCTGACTGGAAGCTAAATGGCATTATCTGTCACACTGATCGCCTGGTTTCCTTAGCTAACATGGCACAACACTGACATTCATTGCAAGAACTCAGCTTCCTCTGTCTCTCTGTGTTCCAGGGTGAGAAATAATTCCCAGTCTAGGGCAATTTCTCACTACCAGACAGACTAGCCATAGAATCTATCCTCTTCTTGTTATTCAAAATGTTTACCTTGCTGGAGCAATACAAGAAAAGGTTTCATACCCATCCCAAAATCTATTCCTTTGTTCTTATGACTGAGACCAAAACATTAAAAATGTCCCATATTTTAAACTATGTTGTTTAAAATATAAATTATTATATTTCTACCTTTATTTTTATATTTCTGTTCATGTGCTCCACCTTTGTTCAGAAAGGATGACAATGTGTGATAGTTAAGGTTTTATGCCAAATTGGCTGAACCAGGGTTCTTGGAGGTTTGACAGTTAGGATATAATAACCCCCCATGATGAGATCTGCTATGAGCAGCCAATCAATTGAAAGGAAGTTTCCTTGAGGGTGTGGCCTGTTCCAAATATATATGAACATTGTGGGAAAACTGGCTTGCTTTTTCCTGGGTATGGATCCTACATCTGGCTGGTCATCTGACCTACTGCTGTATTGTATGCCAATCCTGGAATCATCAACAACTTGCCATGTTACCTGCTGACCTTGGATTCATTCACATCTACAACCAGAAGCCTGCCATCTGATCTTTCCATCTTAGTTTCTATTAGTTTCTATCAGCCCCTGCAGCTATGAGAGTCAGGAAAATCCTCCAGGCTGAAATCTGACCCCACAGACTTGGAAAATGCCCACCTCTACAATTGTGTGAGTCATTTCCTTGATAGACATCGAATCTTTTTTTTTTTTTTTTTTTTTTTTTTTGTCCCTTTTAGTGTGGGTATGTTTTCTTAAGCTTTTACAATAATGGTCTTATGCAGTATTTCTCCTTTTGTGATTTACTAATTTCATTCAGCTTAATGTCCTCAAGGTTCATTCATGTTTTGTAGTGGCTTGCAGTGTCCTTGTTATTCTTTAAGGCAGCATAATATTCCCATTGTGTGTATGTACCAAAGTTTGTTTACCCAATTCTCCATTGATGGGCATTGATGGGCACTTAGGCTGTCTCCATCTTTTTGCTATTGTAAATAGTGTTGCAATGAACATTAGTGTGCACGTATCTATTTTTGTTATGGCTTGTATTTCTTGTGGGTAAATACCAAGTAGAGGGGCTGCTGGAGCATAAGGTATTTCTATTTCCAACTTTCTGAGGAAGTGCCATATTGTTTTCCAGAGAGGTTGGACCATTTTTGCATTCCCACCAGCAGTGTAGGAGGGTTCCAGTCTCTCCACATCCTCACCAGCATTTATTGTCCTCTTCTTTTTGGAACTGCTGTTACTGCTGGTGTGAGATGATAGCTCATTGTTATTTTGATTTGCATCTGTCTAATGGCAAGTGATCATGAACATTTCTTCAAAAGTTTGTTGGCAAGTGATCATGAACATTTCTTCAAAAGTTTGTTGGCTGC
>NW_006408562.1:697803-710271 GCF_000296735.1 Chrysochloris asiatica | reverse complement strand
AACTTCTGGAACTTCGCTGTTACTACTGGTGTGAGATGATAGCTCATTGTTATTTTGATTTGCATCTGTCTAATGGCAAGTGATCATGAACATTTCTTCAAAAGTTTGTTGGCTGCCCGAATCTCTTCCTTGGTGAAGTGTCTGTTCATGCCCTGTGCCCATTTTTTTATTGGGTTATTTTAGATATTAAATCTTAACTATAACATATTGTAAGCTGTATTTAATGCCAAACGTGATGGAAAAGAATACAAGGATTGGTTACACAGGCTGTTGCTGGAAGACTTGTCTGGCCTGATCTATTGTCTTAAGGGAATAGGCTCACCACACATTGGAACATACCCTTGAATTAGCAGCATTTAGCTGTGAAAAGTTTCAATTATTTTAGTAACAAATGTGGTGGCTAAGTGCCATTGAGTTGGTTGCGACCCTGTATATGGTTTCCAAGGAGCAGCTGGTGAGCTTGAACCACCAACCTTTTGGTTCAAACCAACTTTGCAGTCCAGTGCATTAGCCCACAGCACCACACCAGGACTCCTTAGTAACAAAAGAGGTTCATAAACTTAGTAATGTTAAGTGCCATCCAGTCAATTCCAACTCATATTGACCCTGTTTAGGGTTTCTAAGAAGTGGTTGGTGAGCTTGAACCACCAACCTTGTAGTTCAAACCAATCTTGCAGTCTAACATATTAACCCACAGTATCACAAGGTCCAAATATAAGCAGAAGTAATACAGTAGATAGAAGACCCAGCATGAACATGGCCAGGTTATGGAGGGGAAATATCTTTTGTAACTATATATCATGGGTGAGGACATTTCTCTGTTCTTGTAGCCACTTGCTGCTTTCTAGGATGTGTGTACTTTGTTATAACTTCTGTTACATTTATGCAAGTGCAGCAGGTTGTATTAACAACTGCACAGACCCTCCATAGGGTTATGGAGGCTATGTGATGTTCCATTACCATATTTATCAATGAGTCTAATGATTTTCTGAATGGTCCTCAGTGATTGTCCTTCCCCAGTTCCTTCACCATTGATGAAGCATTTTGGATACCTATATGGTTATTCATGATTCTGTATGTGACAGATTAGAAAAGTAAGAAGTTCCTTTTTTCTTCTATGGGGAGGTGTATCTGTGAAAATCGGGTAGATTTCAGATCTTGGATTATTTGGAATCCCTCAGAAGACAGGAGTCACAAGTCCAAGAGTACAGATTCTTCACAGCTGAGTTGCATTTAGACACAAGAGTGCTCAGGTTCGATTGCTCTTACATTGACCGAGAAACCATAGTCTCCCTTCCAAACACAACAAAAAGGAGAGATTTCCCCAGTTATTAGAATTTTCAGGATCTAAACCAGAGTACCTAGAAAGTGGGATAGTAAAATATTCAGATACTCCAGGTAATGGTGATTACTCACCAGGGGACCCACACATACACATACACACACTGCCATGAGGATGATTTTGAAGAGTTTAGACCCTGCATCTAATTATATCAAGAATCATAAACTAATCCTGGTATCTACCCAATACCTGTGCAATTATATGCATATAAGGAGTTATCCTCCCTAAAGCATGAAAAGTTGTACTGAAAATCTTTGGTGCTGGGCTTGACTGAAGTTCACCATGTAAATGAAATTGGTTGACAACATCTATAGTTACTAGATGAGTTTATCGATTTAGGGATTATTTTAAGATGGTTATCTTAAAGTCCTTGGTTGCTATAGGTATGTTCTGTGATTCGTTTCTTTACAATGGATTCCTGTGAAACTAAAGCTTTGGATTTCCTCCATGAGGGGAAGGTCTCTCACACACCAGTAATTTGTTAGGCTCCCTCCTTTATGTAATGCCCTAGTCAGTTTAGCTAGGTAATTTTAATCCCAGCTGGGATCTTCTGGACTGTAGGGATTATACCTGGGATTTTCTGCCCAGGATATGATAAGTAACACTATGAAAAATGTGAAACAGGACATCATGATGGTTCCAGTGGGTTCATTTTCACAGACCCAGTAGTGGCAAAGCAGATTCTTTCCAGTTTTTTAGTAGCCATCCCAAAGGGGAATTTTCCAGAATCGAGGGCACCTGTCACCTATGTAGAGAGAGAAAAAAATGGGTTTCTGGGCAGGGTGTCCCCATTTCCAGAACTATCATGTAGGAACTAACGGCAGTTCCCCCTACTGGAGAGAGGTCAGGGCATCCCCTAGAACTTCTCCCCAGGGATGTTAATCTCTGTTTTTTCCAGAGACCAATTTGTGGTCTCCACTCCACCCCAGGCTGGAACGCCCTTTAGGGGCTCTGTTGCCTCTCCAGTAGGTAGTCTGTTTGGCATTATTAGTCAACAATGTGTAGGAAACAGTGTGGCAAAAAGAGATGGGTTGGTCAGCGTTCTGATGCCTGTTCTAAGTTTGTGCTAAAATTTAGGCAAATTTCTCCATGTACAAAAACTATAAATATTTCCACTCACAGCTAAACTGAACTATAAGCTCAGTTTGAAGTTGGAGGCACAAAGATGTCTTAGAATATCCCCCAAAAGCCATGGAGTAGAGATTTCCAAAGCAAAGGAATCCTGCAGCAGAAACTGAGCACAAAAGGGGCAGGGGTGCCTGGACCACTTCCATCTCTGAATACCTGTCCAAGCAGCCCTGAAAAATAGAGAATACAACGTTTGAAAGAAGTAGTGGTCTAGGGCAGCAGTGGTCAAGCAAACAGACCTGGGGTCCAAAATAATAGCGGCACGGTTCTGCATCTGTAAGACAGAGGACCTCTGACAATTGTGTTTCCAGTCAGAGTTGATGATTATGGGTAAGGCCTCCTATGGGAAGGTACTCCTCTAGTCACTCCCTCCCTCTCTTGGTTCTTCCTGGGCACTCAGTGGGTACTTAAGAGGGGTCTGGAGGAATAGACCTTATATGGCACTCCCAAAATCCAATTTTTACAGTATGTTCTGGTAGGGAAATTTTTTCTGAGATGACCACACATCACTGTTAGTACAGCAACACCTCTGAAAGGTTACCATTCATATGCGAACATCCAAAGTCCTGGATTGCAGAAAGGAAATAGAACATCATATAAATGATGTCTGTCTGTCTTGAGATGGGGTCAAAAACAGAAATATAAAATCAGAGGAAAGAGGAGAACCCAGGAAAGTGACATTGACTCAGGGAAATATATCAATTGCACTTACATTTCATGTGGTGTGCGAGAGTTCCCAGGGTTCGCCACCAAAAAGATGACATGTTCTGGTTGATTCCTACTGTCCCTCCAAAGAACTGGAAGGGTGTAGGTTCAGCACATACACCAAATAAATCAACTAGACAGAAATTTCAACAAGTGAAGAGCTTATTCGAGCATGGTGGTAGTGATGTGCCGTGGAGGGTTTCCGAGGTTGTAAATCTTTACAGGAGCAGAAAGCCTCATCTTTCTACCATGGAACAGCTGGGAGTTTTGAACTGCTGACCTTGAGATTAGCAGCCTGACTCTAATCACACAGACATTCTTATTAGAGTGATTGAATGAGGACAGCACTGAGTGAGTTCTTGGTTTCACTTTTTCTGCTGTGACCCTCCAGGATGGGTTCTGGATCTCTGATAGTTGTCACCTGATCCTTATATTTTTCTGTCATAATGTATGGACCATAATTAGTTCTTTCTTTCTGAGTCTAATGTAAGTCTTCCCATCACATCAGGTCAGCATTAGTCTTCCCGGGGCATGATTAATTTGGGGGAAAGCCCCTTTACCAATCTTCCGCTTATTTGAGCTTTCTGATTGGATGAAACACATCTGGTGTTTGCTGTGGTTGATCTGTGGCCAAACCCTTTTCTCTGTTCTAACCACCTAGCAAAAGGATGCTGTAAGTTTGGATTTTCTAGGGATGCTATAACAAAGTACCACCAAGTGAGTAGCTTTAAAGAATCGATGTTTATTCTATCAGAGTTCTGGAGCCTAGGAGTCCAAATGCAGGGTGTTGGCAAGGCCATGTTCCTTCTCTATCCCTTATAGTGAAAAATTGTTCCTTGTTTCTTCCAGTATCAAAGAGCTCCATATATTTCTAGGCATTCTTTGGCTTGTTGATTCATTTTCTCATGGCATTCTCCCCCAGTGTGTCCCTCTGTATTCTCCTCATGTATATGGATGATGTACAGATTGGATTAGGACCTAAACTATTTTGATTTAAATAAAATGAAAACATCTTCAAAGATCCCTATTTCCAAACAAGGTCATATTCACAGGTACTGGGGATTAGGACTTCAATGTATCTAACAATGTCATTAATATAACATGCAAGCTTAATTTTCCTGTCCTGATGTAGTGCTATGGAATAAAGCATTCGATCGAAGGTTGATTTGAACTATAAGGTAGGCAGTTCAAAATCACCAACTGCTCCTTGGAAACCCTAGACAGGACCACTATGATTAGGCACTGACTCCATAGCACTTAACAGCAACAACAACAACAACTCAAAAGCAGCTGCAGACAGACATTCATCAACAGAAATTTAAACTGGATTTAGAAGAGGACATGAAATGAATATCATTACTGATTAGGTGGATTTTGACTGAAAGCAGAGACTAAAATATAGTTACCTGTGTTTTACTGACTATGCAGTAAAACTATGCAGTGTGGATCATAACAGTTTATGGATAACAATGTAAAGAATGAGAATTCTATAGCACTTCTGTGTGTTCATATGAACCCATACGTAACTCAAGAGGCAATCATTTAAACAAGAGAATACTGTGTGTGTTAAAATTGGAAAAGTTGTGCATCAGGGTTGCATCCTTTCATTATATTTGTTTGATATGTATTCTGAACAAATAATCCACATTTTTTATTTTATCCTACACAGTGGCACTGTAGGATAAGCACTGGACTGTTAACCACAAGATTACTAGGTTATCTGTTCAAATCCACCAGCCATTCCCAGGACCCAATACAGGGTCATAATGAACTGTTGTGGAACCAACTGGAAGGTATTAAATAATAACAACAAAATCTGAAGACGAATATGCCATCAGAATTTTAGGAAGACTCATTAACAACTTGCAATATGTAGATGATACAACCTTGCTTGTTAAAAGTAAAGGTGGCTTGAAGCAATTACTGATGATGATCAAAACCCACAGCCTTCAGTATATATAATAATTCAACATAAAGGAGATGAAAATCCTTACAAATGGGGCATTATAGATGACAAAGAAATCGAAGCTATCTAGGATTTCTTTTTTCTTGGATCAACAATTAATGCTCATGGAATCAGAAGTCAGAAAATCAGACAATACAATCTGCTGCATAGTATTTCTTTCAATTGCTAAAACTCAAAGATGTCATTCGATGACTAACATGCATGTGATAGTTAAGGTTTTGTGTCAATTTCACTTGGCCAGGATTCTCAGTGGCTTATCAGTGAAGATGTAGTTATCACCTCCAGGATGAGATCTAATGGTATGCAATCCCCCTCCAGTGACATGATCTAATGTAATCAGCTCTGAGCTGATGCAATTTTCCTATATGTTGTAAATCCCCACTTCTATAATATCAATGAGGCCAATAGAATTTACAGGATTTGGTTGCATCTTGAGTCAAAACTTTTTTGAGATACAAAAGGAGAAAGAAGTGAGCAAAGCTCAGAGAGACCTACTATCTCCAAGAAAGAAAAGTCAGAGTAGATTACATCCTTTGGAACTGAAGTCCCTGCACTGTGAAGCTCCTAGATCCAGGGAAAGATGCCAAGGTGTGGACTTACAGATGTTGAAAGGAGACAAGGACCCTTCCCCAGAACCAACAAAAAGAAAGCCGTCCCCTGAGCCAGCACTCTGAATTTGGACTTCTAATCTCCTAAACTGTGATTGTTAAAGTAATTTACTTGTGGTATTTCTATTATAGCATCATTAGCTATCTAATACAGTATACTTGATCCAAGCCATTGTATTATCAATTGCATAATATGCATGCAAAAACTGTACAATAAAAAGTAGAAGACCAAAGGTGAATTAATATATTTGAAATGTGGTGCTGAAAAAGAATATTGATTGTACCATGAACTGCTTGAAGAATAAATCTCTTGGAAGAAGTACAACCAGAATGCTCACTAAAAGCAAAGATGGCAAAACTTGGTCTCACCTACTTAGAACACATAGTCAGGAGGGACCAAAAAAGGGGCAGGAGTGCCTGGACCACTTCCATCTCTGAATATCTGTCCAAGCAGCTCTGAAAAATAAAGAATACAAGGTTTGAAAGAAGTAGTGGCCTAGAGCAGCGGTGGTCAAGCAATAAGAAGGCCATCATGCTTTGTAAAGTAACAGGTAAACAAAAGCGAAGAAGTCCTCCAATATGATCGATTGGTGCAATGACTAGAACATTGAACTTAAACATACTTATTGTGAAGATGGCACAGGCCTAGGCAACTTTTCATTAATTTATATACGGAGTTCCTGTACGTCAGAACCAATGTGGAGGCACCCAACTATAACAACAAAAACACCATATTTGGGTAGAGGATTAAAAAGAAAAGAAAAGAAAAAAACAGGCAAAAATCTTAAATTTTTTAGAAAAGAGAATTATGCAGAGACACAGGAAAAATTACACTTGCTTTATTATTTTGATTTTAATAGTTTTAGAAAAGAAAGTGAAACAGTGTTTTTGTTGTTATAATTGGGTGCCTACACATTGGTTCTGACTTACAGGAGCTCTGGTAGCATAGTGGTTACGAATCAGGCTGCAAACCGCAAGGTCAGCAGTTCAAAACTACCAGCTGTTCCGTGAGAGAAAGATGAGGCGTTCTGCTCCCGTAAAGATTTACAGCCTCAGAAACCCTGTACAGGGTCACTATGAGTTGGGACCAACTCCACGGCACATAACAACAACAACCATATTTTGAGGTTGTCTTTTTTGTTTCTATTAATATTGTTCATTTTCCAAGTTAGACAACAGAGACATTAACTTTTGAGTAGGAGGTTTTCAGGATGTATTCTGGATAAGTAAGCTATTCTCCTAATTTCAGTATGTGTGGGCATTTTTCTCATGTTCTCCTGTATTGTCTCAGTAAGTTTCTCTGTAAAGAGAAAATAATGACAACAAAGAAATAAATACATTCTCTAAAATCTGATTATTAAATCTGTTTCTATGTGCATTTTGATATTTAAATATCAATATCATTCCGCTCTCTCAAATTCCCTAATTTCTTTAGGGTTAACTCAATGCAGTATTGATAAACAAATATAGAATCCACACCTAGGAAGACAGTCTTGTGATGGGATTTTGTTGCTCACAGGTGATTTCTAGAATCAGATAATAAATATATTTTTTAATTCAGACTTTAAATTGTAGTATTACATAATATTCCTTGTAATACTACAATTATTAGCATTATTTAAAATCATTTTCTCTTTTATTTTTCATTTATATGCACAATTTTATACCCCAAAGATAAATAGCCACATCTACTAAGAATCTAAGACTGAAAAATAGGAAAATAAAGAAAAATTGATTATTAATTTATGCAAATTTAAAAACATATTCCTCATTTTTAAAATTGCAGCTCACCGATGGCCTTAGCAGTGTGAAAACTGCCCACCCAGTCATGGACACAGTTGACCAAACTTCTGTCATTCAACCAGACCCTCAATCCTGTGGTTTATGAAGACATTCTTGTTGAGCAAGCAATTAAGTGTTTCCAAGTGAAGTACTCTGTAAAAGCATAATTAAGGTGTAGTGTGTTTGTGGGGGTGGAGTGGAGAAAGAATGAACTTTCAGGCTTCTTGTGGTCTAATAGTGACACCCAGTGGCCAAAGAACACTTAAATGTACAGAATTAGTATTACTGAGTTTGACAAAAATGTATTTGGAGATTATCTCTGGAAAAGACTCCATGGGAAGGAAAGTGACACATATAAGTCACACAGCCATGTGTGGGGAACTATAGGGACATTCTGGTTTCAGGATTCCATTCATTTGGTTCACATAAGGAGCTCTGGTAGCATAGTGGTTATGAGTCGGGCTGTTAATCTCAAATTCAGCAGTTCGAAACAACCAGCCATTCCACATGAGAAAGATAAGGTTTTCTGCTCCCATAAAGATTTATAGCCTCAGAAACTCTATCCAAGGTTGCTAGGAATCGGAACTGGCTCCACAGACCACCACTACCACCAGTGCCTAACATAGGTTTAAAATGAGTGATATTTGAAGCAGGAGGAGGATCTTGCTGCCATCAAAGAAGAAAGACCTGGAGTGGATCATGTCTTTCGTACTCCAAGCGCCCTGCACATTGTACCTGCTTGACCCAGGGACAGAAAGCTGTGACACTGGAGGAGTGGCAGAGGAGGAACAGCAGCAGAAGCAAGGGTTCTGAAGAGAGGGCTTTCCAACCCATGGAGCAAGTAAAGAATGACTCTGACCAGAGGCTTGCTTGTATAGTGAGGTTCCTCCAGACACTTAAATGGGGAAGCTAGGTTCCCTGACCCACAGAGTTAGGGCTAAGTACATTCAGGCTGAGGCTTATGGTTGAGAGGCGTGTCTTGTGGGCATTTATTGTTGTTCTTAGGTGCCATTGAGTTGGTACTGACTAATAGTGAATCTATGCACAACAGAACGAAACACCATGTGGTCCTGGGACAACCTCACAATTGTTGCCACACTTGAGACCATTGATGCTGCCACTTTGCCAATCCATCTTGTTGGGGGTCTTCCTCTTTTTCTCTGACCCTCCACCTTACCAAACATGATATCCTTCTCCAGTGGCTGGTCCCTCCTGAAATATGACCCAAGTCTGAAAGACGAAGTTTGGCCATCCTGGTCTCCAAGGAGCACTCTGGCTGCACTTATTCCAACACAGATCTATTGGTTCTTTTAGCAGGCCATGGCACTTTCAATATTCTCCAACACCATAACTCAAATGCATCAATTCTTCTACGGTCTTCCTTATTTACTGTCCAGCTTTCATATGCATATGAGGTTATTGAAAATACCATGGCTTGGGTCAGGCACACCTTAGTCCTCAAGCTGACATCTTTGTTATTTAACACTTAAAAAAGTTCTTGTCCAGATTTGCCTAAGGCAATACGTCATGTGATTTCTTGACTGCTGTTTCCATGAGTGTTGAGAGTTAATCCAAGAATAATGAAGTCCTTGACAACTTCAATCTTTACTCCATTGATAAGACTGCTGTTTACTGTTCCAGTGGTTGGGATTTTTGTTTTCCTTACATTGACATGCAATTCATACCAAAGGCTGTGCTCTTTGATCTTCATCAGCAAACATTTTAAGTCCTCTTCACTTTCAGCAAGCAAGGTTGTATCATCTGCATATCGCAGGTTGTTAGTGAGTCTTCCTCTGATCCTGATGCCACGTTTTTCTTCATAGAACCCAGCTTCTCGGATTATTTGCTCAGCATACAGATTGAATAAGTATGGTGAAAGAATACAACCCTCTTGTACACATTTCTTAATTTTAAACCATTCAGTATTCTCATTTACAGATTGCTCATGAGCACAACTAAGTGTTCAGGAATACTCATACTTCAAAATGTTGTCCATAGCTTGTTATGATCCACACACAATTGAAAGCCTTTACATAGTCAATAAAGCACAGGTAAACATCTTTCAGGTATTTTCTCCTTTTAGCCAAGCTCCATTGAACATCAGCAGTGATATAACATGTCCTCTTCTGAATCTGCCTTAAACCGCTGGAAGTTGTCTGTCAATGTATGCTTGCAGTAATTTCTGTATTACCTTTAGTAAAACTTTACTCGCATGAGATACCAAAGACATTGTCAGATGATTTCTACATTCTGTTGGGTCACCTTTCTTTGGAATTGGCACAAATACGGACCTCTTCCAATCCGTTGGCCAGATAGTTGTCTTCCAAAGTGCTTGGCAGAGATGAGTGAGTGCCTCCTGTGCCACCTCACTTTCTTGAAAGATTTCAATTTTTATTCCATCAATTCCTGTTGCCTTGTTCTTTGCCAATTCCTTCAATGCACCTTGGACTTCCTCCTTCAATATCATTGGCTCTTGATCATACGCTAGCTCTTGAAATGCTTGAACATCAACCATTTCCTTTTGGTACAGTGACTATGTGTACTCCCTCCATCTTCTCTTGATGCTTTCTGCATCATTCAATAATTTGCCCAGAGAATCTTTCAATAACGAAAGTCAAGGCTTTAATTTTTTTCTTCAGTTCCCCTGCTTGAGAAATGCTAAATGTAATCTTCCCTTTTGGTTTTCTGACTCCAGATCTTTGCACATTTTGTTGTAAATATCTGACTTTGTCTTCTCACACTAACCTCTGAAATTTTCTGTTCAGCTCTTGTACCTCCTCCTTTCCCCCATTTGCTTTAACATCTCTACACTGGAAAACAAGTTTCAGTGTCTCTTCTGACATCCATTTTGATCTTTTCCTTCTTTCTTGTCTTCTTAATGACATTTTGCTTTCTTCATGTACGATGTTCTTGATGTCATCACACAACTCTTCTGGTCTTTGGTCTTTAATGTTTCGTATATCCAATCTGTTCTTCAGAAGACCTCTAAATACAGGTGGGATATATTCAAGGTCATATTTTGGCTTTTGTGGACTTGTTTTCATTTTCTTCTTCAGTTTGAATTTGCATATGAGCAATTGATGGTCTGTTCCATAGACCTGGCCTTGTTTTGGTTGATGATCTCTTTTCCATTATCTCTTTCTGCAGATATAGTCAATTTGATTTCTATATATTCCATCTGGTGAGGTCCATGTGTATTGCCACCTCCTATACTGTCTAAAGAAGGTGTTTGAAATGAACAAATCATTGATTTTTCAGGATTCTATTATGTAATCTCCAGCCTCATTTCTATCACCAAGGCCATATTTTCCAACTACTGATCCTTGCTCTTTGTTCCCAACCTTTGCATTCCAATCATTTGAATACATTTGAATAGTAGTGCTATTAACTGGGCCTCCCTGAGCATTTGACACTGAAGTTCAACCTGGTAACTTTTCAACACACCCCATAACCCTGAGTTCAGTATCTGAAATCTGTATCACCACTGGAATTAATATTCTCACCTAGATGAGAAGCAGGGAGTGCTGTGTTGAAGGATCATTTTTTTGGTTCATTTTTTACAGGAAGAATCAGAGGAGAATGTAGAATGTGGGATATTATTGCTGACATCAGATAAATCCTAGTTGAAAGTAGAGAATAACAGAAAGATGTTTATTTGTGCTTTATTAACCTTCTCTGGAGGGTCAGAGAAAAAGAGGAAGACCCCCAACGAGATGGATTGGCCAAGTGGCAGCACCGATGGACTCAAGCGTGGCAACAATAGTGAGGTTGGCCCAGGATTGGGCAGTGTTTCGTTCTGCTGTGCATAAGGTCGCTATGGGTTGGTACTAACTCGATGGCACCTAACAACAACAACAACTATGCAATGGCATTTGACAATGTGGATCATATAAAACTATGGATACCATTGTGAAGAATGGATATTCTAAAACACTTAATTGAGCTCATGAGAAACCTGTACATAGACTAAGAGCCAGTTGTTTAATAAAATAAGGGGATACTGAATGGTTTTAATTCAGGAAAGGTGTCCACCAGGATTGTATCATTTCAATTTACCTATTCAATCTGTATGCTGAGCAAATAATCTGAGAAACTGGGTTATATGAAGAAGTACATGGCATCATGATTGGAGGTAGACTCATTAACTATCTGCGATATGCAGATGACACAACTTGCTTGCTGGAAGCAAAGAGGACTTGAAATACTTAATGATGCAGATCAAAGACTACAGCCCTCAGTCTGATTTGCACCCCAATGTAAAGAAAACAAAAATCCTCACCACTGGACCAATAAATAACTTCATGATAAATGGACCAATAAATAACTTCATGATAAATAACTTCATGAGAAAATATTGAAGTTGTCAAAGATTTCACTTTGCTTGGATCCAAAATCAACACTCAAAGAAGCAGCAGTCAAGAAATCAAGCAATGCATCACTTTAGGCAAACGTGTTGTAAAAGGTTTCTTTCAAATGTTAGAGAGCAAAGATGGCAGCTTAAGGATTAAAGTGCACCTGACTCAAGCCATGGTATTTTCAATTGCCTCATATGTATCAAAAAGTTGGACAATGAATAAGAAAGAACATAAAATAATATATGCATTTGAAATAGTGTGCTGGTGAATATTAAAATTATCATGAACTGTCAGAAGAACAAACAAATCCATGTTGGAAGTACAGCCAGAATTCTCCTTAGAAGTGAGGGTGGTGAGAATTTTTCTCTGACTTTGGGCATGTAGTCAGGATGAATCAGTCCCTGGAGAAGGAAATCATGCTTGGTAAAGTGGTAGTTCAAAAATAAGGGGAAGAGCCCCAACAAGATGGACTGACACAATGGTTCAAACATAACAAGTGTGAGGAGAGTGCAGAACTGACAGTGTTTCATTCTGGTGCGCAAAGGTTTGCTGAGTTGGAATCAACTCAATGGCACCTAACAA
>NW_006408562.1:691974-697608 GCF_000296735.1 Chrysochloris asiatica | reverse complement strand
GCTGCGAGTTGGAACCAACTGGACAGCTCTTAGCAGCAGCAATAGCATTGGCTGATGATCCTGAACATTGCCTCCATCTGTTTGTTAGCTTCCTGAATGTCTTCTTTGGTGGAGTGTGTCCTCTGCCTATTTTTTAATTGAATTGTGTTTTCCTTGTTGAGTTGTTGAAGCTTTATGTACATTTTCAAGATGAGTCCCTTGTCTGATATGTCATTGTCAATATTTTCCCAATCTATAGGCTCTCCTTACTCTTCTGGTAAAATCTTTTGATGCACATAAATGCTTAATTTTTAGGAGGTTCCAGTGATGCTGTTTGTCTTCTGCTGTTTGTACATTTTTAGTTGTATTGGCTAGACCCAGGTACAGTGTCACTATGAGTCAGAACCGACTCCATGGCACATAAAAACAACATACCCTGTCACTTTACTAAATCTTTCTATTAGTTCTAGTAGTTTTCTTCCTGAGTCTCTGGAATATTGGGTATATTGGCTATCACCTGCAAACAGATAGTTTGACTCCTTCTTTGCCCATTTACTTCCCTCACTTGCCTTATTGCTGTGGCTTGGACTTGCAATCCAGTATTTGAATAACGGGAGTGATTAAGGGCAACACCCTTGTCTGGCTCCTATCTAAAAGGAGAATGCTTCTCTCTCCATTGAAAATAAGGTTAGCCATTGGTTTTGTGTTGTTGCTGTTGCTATGTGCTGTGGAGTCAGTTCTGCCTCATAGCAACCCTGCATAGGGTTTCTGAGGCTGTAAATCTTTACGAGAGCAGAAAGCCTCATCTTTCTCCCTTGGAACAGCTGGTAGTTTCGAACTGTTGACCATGAGATTAGCAGCCTGATTCATAACCACTATGCTACCAGAGTGTTGTTGTTATTGTTAGGTGCCATTGAGTCAGTGCTGACTCATGGTGACCTTATGCACAGCAGAACGAAACAATGTCCAATTCTGGGCCAATCTCACTACTGTTGCCAGGCTTGAGTCCATCAATGCTGCCACTTGGCCAATCCATCTCATTAGGGGTCTTCCTCTTTTTCTCTGACCCTCCACCTTACCAAATATGATATCCTTCTCCAGCGACTTGTCCCCCCTGACAATATGTCCAAAGTATGAGAGGTGAGGTATATGCTTTTAAATTACGTTGAGCAATTTCTTTTCTATTCCTATTTTGCTGAGCATTTTAAATTAAGAATCAGTGTTAGATTTTGTCAAATGCTTCTCTTGCATCGATTTATGTGATTATATGGTTCTTTTTCTCAGTTTAATTTTATGTGGTGGATGGAATACATTTAGTTTTTCTGATGTTGAGCCATCCTTTTATACCTGGTATGCATCCCAGTTGGTCATGATGTATTCTTTTTTGGGTAGGTTATTGAGTTCTGTTGGCTAGGATTTTGTTGACAATATTTCTGTCAGTGTTAATTAAGGATATTGTTAAGTGCCATCAAGTCAACTCCAATTCATAATGACCCCGCACAGGGTTTCCTAGGTGGCTTTGAACTGCTGATCTGGAGATTCAAACCCCCTTATGGTCCAGCACATTACCCTGAAGGGCCACACCACGCTGGTCTATAATTTTCTACTTTAATGATGTTATTCTCTGGTTTTCATATCAGCCTTATGCTTGCTTCATAGAGTGAGTTTGGGAATACTCCATCCTTTTCTATGCTCTGAAATAATTTGAATAGAATTGTTGTCAGCTCTTCTGTGAATATTTGGTACAACTCACAAGTGAAACCCCAGGGCCAGAACTTTTTTGTTGTTGGAATTCTGTTTGTGACCTGTTCAATTTCTTATTTTGTGATGGATCTTTTCAAATATTCCACCTTGGATTGTTTTAGTTTGGGTAGGTAGTGCATAGTATGTATCTAGAAATATATCCATTTCTCTAGGTTTTCAAAGTTGTGGGAATACAATTCTTCATAGCATTCTGTTGGTGGTTGCTGGTTGTGTGCGTGAAGTCAGTTCCGACTCACAGCAAACCTACACAGGGTTTCTGAGGCTGTAAATCTTTACAGGAGTAGAAAGCCTCATCTTTCTCCAGCAGAACTGCTGGGTAGTTTCAAACTGCTGACCTTGAGGTTAGCGACCTGACTTATAACTACTATGTTACCAGAGCTCCATTAACAGTATTAATGAGTCTTCCTCCAATTCTGATGCCACATTATTCTTCATATAATCCAGTTTTTCAGATTATTTGCTCACCATACAGATTGAATAAGCATGGTGAAAGAATACAACCCTAGTGCATACCTTTCCTGATTTTAAACCATTCAGTTACTCTTTGTTCTGTTTGAGTGACTGACACTGGGTTATGTACAGGTTCCTCATGAGCACAATGAAGTGTTCTGGAATAGCCATATTTTACAATGTTATACGTAGCTTGTCATGATCCACACAATCAAAAATCTTTGCATAGTCAGTACAGCACAGTATTCTCTGATTTCAGCCAAGATCCATCTGATGTTAGCAATGATGTCCCTCATTCCGTGTCCTTGTCTGAATCTGGATTGAGTTTCATGAAGGTCCCTGTAGCTATACTGTCATAGCCATATTTGAATTATTTTTTCACAAAAATTTACTTGTATGTGATATTAATGATATTGTATGATGTTTTCCTTATATCATTGGGCTCATCTCTCTGAAATGGGTACATATATGGATTTCTTCCAATCAGTTACCAGGCAGCTGTCTTCATATTTTCTTAGCACAGAAGTGTGAATACCTCCAGTTCTGCATCAGTTTGTTGAAAGATTTCAATTTGCATTCCAGCAATTACCAGAGCCTTGTTCTTTGCCAATGTCTTCAGTGCACTATGGAATAAGGGACATCATTGCTAACATCAGAGGGATCTTGGTTGAAATAAAAAAAAAAAATGCAAGAAGGATGTTTACCTGTGCTTTATTGACTATACAAAGGCTTGTGACTGTGTGGTTCATGACAAGCTGTGGACAATATTATGAAGTATCGGTATTCCAGATCGCTTCATTGTGTTCAGGAGGAGCCTATACATAACCAAGAAGCAGTCATTCAACCCTAACAAGGGATTACTAAATGATTTTAAATCAGGAAAGGTGTGCATTAGGGTTGAATTCTTTCACCATACTTATTCAATCTGTATGCTGAACAAATAATCTAAAAAACTGAATTATATGAAGAAAAATGTGGCATCACGACTGGAGGAAGACTCATTAACAACCTGCGATATGCAGGTGATCCACCTTGCTTACATAAAGTGAAGAAGACTTAAAATACTTGCTGATGAAGTTCAAAGACCACAGGCTTCAGCATGAGTTGCACCTCAATGTAAAGGAAACAGAAATCCTTAGTCATCATGAAGACTAAGGTGCTGTTGACCCAAGTCATGATATTTTTAATGGCCTCATATACATGTGAAAGTTGGACAGTGAATAAGGAAGACAATAAAAGAATTGATACATTTTAGCTATGCTGTGAAGGAAGAATAATTAGATGTAGCTTAGGCTGCCAGAAGAACAAACAAATCTGTGTTGGAAGACTTACAGCCAGAATGCTTCTTGGAAGCAAAGGTAGCTAGACCTCATCTCTCATATTTTGGATATGTTATCAGGAGGGGTCAGTTCTTGGAGAAAGACATGATGCTTGGTAAAGTAGATACTCAGGAAAAAGAAGAAGATCCCTAACTAGATGGATTCACTCAGTGGCAACAGCAGTGGGCTCAAACATAGCAACAACTGTGAGGACAGGACAATGTTTCATTCTGTTGTGCATATGAATTAGAACTGACTTTACAGTACCTAAAACAAACAGCAATAACAATTATATGGGTTGTTAGAATAATAGTCAAATTACAGAGCCTCCTTGTAGGCATATGTATATTATCCTATGACTAACAGATATTGAAATGTTCTTTTTAACAAAGAACGTCAATGTCATTTCCTTATGCTTTAATTGTTACTTTTGACATAGCAGAAGATGATTGTACAATTCAAAATGATCAATGTTTGTCCAGCTGAGCTCATTAATGCCTAGGATATTGACCTTTATGCATTCCATTTCATTTTTGATGACTCTCAATTTTCATAGATTTATACTTTGTACATTCCATGTTCCATTTATTGACTGTACATTCCATGTTCCATTTATTGACTGATGTACACAGGAGTTTCTTTTCATTTTTAGTTTGACCACATCAACAATCAAAGGCCCTGGGAGCTTCGCTCAAGACTAGGCAGTATTTTGTTTTGTTATACAGACAGAGGGTCCCTGAGTCAAAACTGACTCGGCGGCGTCTAACCTATTTGTATGTAAGTTATTCCTCTTGATGGTCTTCCAAATAGTTTTTAAGCTTTATTTTGTTTCTTTCAGTTTAATCTTGTATCACTTTGCTTTTCTTACTTTTGGTGTTTTTTTGTTTTGTTTTTAAATTCTTCTATATTTTTGTCTGTTTCCTTGATTCTGTCTATGGTTTTCTCAAAATTTCAATCTGTAGAAACTACCTTAATATAATTCTTTTGAATTCTTTTTCAAGGATTTCCAATAGTATTGCTTCCTCTGGAAGTTTTTCTGGCCCTTTATGTTGGTCACTTTTTTGCACTATATGTCCTTTTTTTATGTCCAATTGTGTATATTTGTCACATTTGTAGAAACAAGTGTTCTTTCCCCCAGAGAATCATTTTGGTAACCTACAGCTATTGTCTGAACCATTGCAATACTATTGCATTAAATTTTGGTTGCATGTGGATTTGTTTCACCCTAATTTTTTGTTTGTTTGTTTTTGTTTTAAGATATCCAGACAACAGAGTAAGAATATAACTCTGGTCACTAATTTGGAAGCACCTGTCTCTGGGTGGATCTGGTAGTAGGTGGAAATGTGGACACACAGAAGCTAAGGGCAGGCTGGGTGAGCACTGACTTTCATCTGTCATTGCTTCAGTGGTGCTGGAACATGTCATAGCATTTTACCAGGGGGGGGGACAACAGGTGTGGTAGGTGGAGCTGGATATGGTCACTGATACATTATTGCTGGAGAAAGAAAGGAATAAAAAAGGGGAAGAGAAAGAAAAGAAAAATATGGGCAAGAGGTAGGGAACACCTAAGAACAAAAAAGAAGAAAAGAATTACAGAAAAACAATTGCAGTCCAGAATTGGTAGTAGCCACTAAGCATGGTTATGGCAGAAATGTAGTGGTCACTCCATGGAAGAGTGGAGGATCAGATGTGGTGATGGCTGAGGCACCCGCTCAGCTCGATTCTAAAAGGTGGGGAGGTATAAGAGAGGAAGAAAAAGTGGTCAGTTAGCAGAGCTGAGGAGAAAGGGTAAACAAACAACCCCCAAAAAAATAATAATAATGCAAGTGTTAGCTGCTAAACACAACTACAGCAGGAACACAAAGCTCACTCCAGAGGAATGTGCATGGCTGTCCATAGAAGGGTAGGTGCTAATGTTGACTACCATGGTGGCATTGGAGAATTGAGAACCTGTGCCACAGGATCAAATTAAAAGAAACAAACAAAACAAAAAAAATCAAGGGGAAGAGAGAAATGAGAGAGAAGAGGAAAGAACTAAGAATAAAGTGGTGAAAGTGCTAGCCACCATTCTAACACTAGAATGAAACATTGGCCGGTTCTGCTTCATATCTTGATTCTCATT
>NW_006408562.1:689575-691592 GCF_000296735.1 Chrysochloris asiatica | reverse complement strand
GATGAGGCTTTCTGCTCCCGTAAAGATTTACAGCCTCGGAAACCCTAGTATTGCTTGGTCACTATGAGTCAGAACCAACTCCACGGCACATAACCACAACAACAACTTCTCTGAAATTCCATCTCACTGAGATGGCCTTCTACTTTACCAAACACACCTCCTCCTCTCACAGCTAATTTCTCCTGATGAAGTGTCCAATGCAAACTAGTTAAACAACGTGCTCTTGTGTTCCATAGCACCTTCATGGGCTAATTTTCTACAGTAGATGACCTGATCTTTCTCTTAGTTCAGAGACTCTGCTGAAACCTGTCCACCATGGGTAACCTTGCTGGTATTTGAAATACCAATAGCATAGCTTGTAGCATCACAGCAACACCGAAGCTACCACAGCACAACAAACTGGTAGACAGGTGGTGGACCCCATATAAAATGGATCCAAAAAGACCCAGAAACTTTGTCACATGACTGGAGACCTTACGTAAAGTAGGATTGATAATGTTAAGTGCTGTCAAGTCAGTTCTGACTCATAGCGACCCTCAAGTGTTAATTAATCAAGAATTAATTGATAATTCTATCCCCAAATATATACCTTCTTCATCATTGTTTTCATCTTGGTTTCTAAGAAAGGATTGTATCTTAAAAAATGAGAAAATTATACACATGTACAACCCAATCCAAATATAATGATATCATAGAGCATTAGCAACAACTCTGGAATTATTTTTCACTTCATTTATTTAAAAGTCTGCCACCAGATGGCATTAGTAAATCATCTTGTTGCTCCTCATTACAAAAATACAACTTTTTGTTAAAATCAAATATGTAAAGCATAATCAACACTACTTACACTTAGAGATTGTTGTTGTTGTTAAGTGCCAAGTCGGTTCCGACACATAATGGTCCTGTATAGAGTTTCTGAGGAGTGGCTGGTGAGCTTGAACCACTGACCTTGCAGTTCAAACTGACTTTGCAGTCCTGTGCATTAACCCACAGCACCACACCAGGACTCCAAATAGGTAAATTAATTGAATCTTGGAGAAATCCACAGAGGAGGTGGATTAATTTATGAAAGACAGAAGAGACCGAATACTTGGTTCTCTTCTAATCTCTTTAAGTCAATGTTAGCTGAGAGTGTAAGATCAAAGCTGTAGATGATGAGAATCTAAGTACTGGCTGTAGAATGCCGATTACATAATCACTTCCCCAAAACTGGTGATGTTTCATAAGGATCAAAGAAAACACCTTCACTTAAATTCAGAAGTTAATTGCCCAGCATCCAGAGGGGTTGATGGCTTGCACATCATCCTTTCAAATTCTAATTTGAGTTGAGAAAGGAATGTGAAAATTCTGAAGAAACCTATATCTATCAGTACTAGATGGTCAGAAATGGTATGATCCACGTGAAAAAAAACATTGAAGAATATTTTAGAATAGTTATTTTAAAAGTTAGAAATATGTTGTAAAGGGACACTAGACTACTCACTATTTTCTTTAATAAAGTTTATAATGACCTGGAAACCAAGAAAGATCATATCAGTAATCGGATAAAATGAAGTTATAGGCAAAGGGCATACAGCTTAAAGACCTTCCACTGAATGTGTTATTAAACAGTGCAAAGAATTGTGTTGAAGTCTTTCATTGATATATTCAAGAGGATATTAAAAATAAAAATTCATATAGCAGACAAAAGTTAGAAAGGATAAGCGCTTTGCAAAGCATAGGATTGCACCATTGGTGAGATCATTTTAGGAGGTGCCTACACATGTTGAATAAAAATAACACCTGGGGGCAATCAATTCTGAAAAACTAGTTGATGGAGCTTTTCAGATCGTGACTCATAGGCCAAAATAGCCCCACAGTCCAAGAAAAAACATGAAAAATGTTCTCATACTTACCCTAGAAACATTTCTCACAATTAAAATATTCCTTACTTCTCCTAATCAATCAACTCTAACCATTCCCCAGTCCTACAAGATCTGTTTAAAACTATCAACCCAAGGGAGCTTATTAACAGTGT
>NW_006408562.1:687841-689160 GCF_000296735.1 Chrysochloris asiatica | reverse complement strand
TTTTTTGTTTGTGTGTTTTTTTAAAAAAAGCTAAAGTGGATAAAGAGAAATACTTTTAACTGATGGTATATGGAGGGGATTATAATCAATATAATGAAACAAGTTATATGAATTGTTGAATGTAAAACTGATGATGTGCCCTGTAAACTTTCACTCTATCCACAATAAAAACCTTAAATTAAAAAAAAGAAGAAAAAAAAAACCTATCAACCCAAGCCTGATGCTCTCCAAAAGCAATCCCTGACTTCCTCAGATGTAAATACTCATAAGCTTTCCTGTAGAGTGTTCTCTCTTGTTGTTAAGTGCCATAGAATTGGTTTCAATTTACAGCAATTCTGTATAGGGTTTCCAAGAAGTGGCTAGTGAGTTTGAACTGCCAATCTTGTGGTTCAAACTGACCTTGTGGTCCAGTGCTTTAGCCCACAGCACCACACCAGGACTCCTCTTCTTTGTTACAGCTAGCTAAATAAATGTCCCAGCGTAATGACAGGCAAGCCACCCTCAGGATTTCTCTGCGTATGCTTCCACAATCCCTCTGTTCCTCTATCACAGACTGGCTGACAATATCAAGGAGAAAGTCAAGGTTCCATGAGAGTTAGGTTTTCAGGGATCTCTAGCACTTTATATTTTCCCCACTTTACAATGAGTTACTTTGGGCTTGAAGCTGTGGACAGCAACAGTATTTGATATTATGGTTTTTACATCAAATAATGATGTATATACACTGAAAATAGTGATATAAATTCTTCTTATTAAATAAATGTTTGTTGCTGGATGCTTTTGAGTCAGTTCTGACCTTGGCACACAGAACAAAACACAGCCCAGTCCTACACCATCCTCACAACCATTGTTATGCTTGAGCCCACTGATGCTGCCATTGTGCCAGGCCATCTTGTTGGGGGTCTTCCTCTTTATACAGACCCTCCATTTTACCAAGTATGACATCATTCTCCAGGAACTAGTCCCTCCTGGTAACATGTCTGAAGTATGAGAGACAAAGTCCTGCCATCCTGGTTTCTAAGATGAATTCTGACTGTATGTACTTCTTTCAGTACAAATTTGTCTGTTCTTCTGATAGTTCGTTTGATTCTTCTGACAGTAAATATTCTTCTCTAATAACATAAATTTTAAGAATACTTAAAATATTTACTGATGAAGATCAAACAGCACAGCATTCAGTATGGATTGCATCTCAATATAAAGAAAACAAAAATCCTCACCACTGAACCAATAAACAACATTCTTATCAATGGAGAAAACATTGAAGTTGTCAAGGACTTCATTCTTCTTGGATCAACTATCAACACTCATGGAAGCAG
>NW_006408562.1:685815-686946 GCF_000296735.1 Chrysochloris asiatica | reverse complement strand
GTGCATAAGGTCACTATGAGTCAGTACCGACTCCATGGCACCTAAAAACAACAATAACATAAATAAATGTTTTAAAGTAAAAGCATTTAGGTAAAATTGCTGATGTTGTTGTTTTTAAGTGCCACTGAGTCAGTTCCAACCCTTAGCAACCCTGTATAGGGTTTCTGATGAACAGCTGGTGAGTTTGAACCGCCAACCTGGCAGTTCAAACTGCCTTTGAAATCCAGTGCATTAACCCACAGGACCACACCAGAGCTCCATTTAAGTAAAACAGTATGAATCAATTTAAGGAATATTAAGTAAATATTCTTTATTTACTTAATGTTTTGACTCTGTAGGATAAACCATTGGACTGCAAAGTCGGTTTGAACCACAGGTCTGCAGTTTGAACTAATCAACTGCTCCTTGGAAACCGTATATAGGGTTGCTATGAGTAGGAACCAACCCAAGGGAACTTAGCAATGAGTAAATATTAGCTACATTATGATTTGAAATATGAAGTAAACATGAATGATAAAAAAAAATTGCAGGGATACTAAAGTGTATATGATTGTTTCAGTGAGTTTTTTAAAAAAAAACATTTGGTCAAGGGAGCAAGAAGAGCACATTGGTGTGGCCGCTGGTCCAGTGAACTCTACACTGGGCCTAAGGCTGCCCAGAGGGTCCTGAACCAAGTCTTAAAGACCTACAAGTAAGCATGGAACTGCTGAAACCCAGAGGCAATAAAAAGACCAAGGACATAAAGTCAAATACATGGAAACTGAACAACACCCTGCTGAAAAGCGACTGGGTAAAAGAAGAAATTGAACATGAATTCACAAAGTTCCTAGAAACAAATAAAAATGAAAACAAAACATACCAAAATCTTTGGGAAACAGTGAAAGCAGTTCTGAGAGGACAATTTATTGTGATAAATGTGCACATCCACAAAGAGGAAAGAACCAAAATTAACACATTAACACAACATATCCAACAGTTAGAAACAGACCAACAGACGGAATCTACAGTCACCAAAAGAAAAGAACTAATAAAGATATGAGCAGAAATAAATGAGATAGAAAACAGAAAAACTATAGAAACAATCAACAGGACAAGAAGGTGGTTCTTTGAAAGGATTAATAAAATTGACAA
>NW_006408562.1:671775-678704 GCF_000296735.1 Chrysochloris asiatica | reverse complement strand
GAGAGATTGAGTGGCTGGGGAGTATACCCTTTGGTTGGTTGATGATGCATGGAGGGGACTGTAACCATAGCAATATAATGCTCTACGATAGATTGAATGTAAAGCTAATGTTCTCCCATGTAAACTATCACATAATTCACAATAAAACAGTTATAAAAAGAATATGCACAACAGAATGAAACACTGCCCAATCCTGGGCCAGCCTCATAATTGTTGCCCTAGTGATGCTGCCACTTTGTCAATCCAATGATGCTGCCACTTTGTCAATCCATCTCACTAGGGGTCTTCCTCTTTTTCTCTGATCCTCCACCTTACAAAACATGATATCCTTCTTTAGTGACTGGTCCCTCCTGATAATATATCCAAAGTATGAGAGACGAAGTTTGACCATCCTGGCCTCCATGGAGCACTCTGACTGCACTTCTTTCAACACAGATGTTGGTTCTTTTGGTAGCCCATGGCACTTTCAGTATTCTCCTTGAACACCATAACTCAAAAGCATCAATTCATCTATGGTCTTCCTTACTCACAGTGCAGCTTTCATATGCATATGAGGTTATTGTGTAAGGGGTGGCAAATGACAGAGAATGAATAGTTGCAGCAAAAATAAAGAGGTGAAGAAAAGTGAAGCCTTCAACACTCAGTGAGGCTGTGAGGTCAGGGACATCTGGTTGAGCGTTTTCCTGGGATCAGGAACAGCGTGGTGCTGGTAGGGGCAAGGAGATCAGAAACAACCTTCGTAGCATTTGGGGATATATTCTTCATCAGTACCAAATTAAATAAGTTAATAAAACTACTCAAACATCCTAAACAAACAAACATGAAATTTGCAGTCATGACATGACTGAGAAGTTAAGACAAATTGTTGTGAGCTGTAGAGTTGATTTGGACTCAAAAACCAGACTCATTGGGGTAGTTTCAATTTTAACGCATAGCAACCCTTTGTTGTTAAGTGCTGTTTAGTTGGTTCCAATGCATAGCAATTCTGTATAGCATTTCTGAAGAGTCTTTGGTGGGTTTGAACTGCAAACCTTATTCTTAGTGACACACCAGGACTCCTTTATGATAGAGTAAAACTGCCTCATAGGATTTCCAAGACCGAAATCTACAAGATCAGATTACCAGATCTTTTCTCCCAAGAAACAGCTGAGTGAGTTCCAACCACTTACCTTTTGCTTAGCAGCTGAACTCTTGACTGTTGCACCATGAAAGCTTCTTTATCCTATAAGCAAATCATAAACAACGCAATGACATCTCTATTCGCATGACTAAGACAATTAATCATGTTAATGAATAGATTTCATTGCATTGGATATGATTCGTTTATGAGAGAATCCAAAGTAGATTTAAAGTCATTCATATTTTGTTTACTCAATTTGGTTGTTTATTTTTTTCTATTTATAGAATCCTGGTGCGGCACTGTGGGCTAATGTGTTGGACGGCAAAGTCTGTTTGAACTGCAAGGTTGGGGGTTCAAGCTCACCAGCCGCTCCTTGGAAACCCTATACAGGGTCAGTATGAGTCGAAACTGACTCTATGGCACTTAATAATAATCTATTTGTAAATTGGTTTCATAATATTGGCAACCTTTAGACATTCAATGTTGCCACTGGTCAGAAAGCTCCAGTGTCAGCATAGCCCTACAGTTTCTTCATGCTGAAAATAAAAAGTGGCTTTCCTCATTGGACATCAGTTTGGTTTAAAAGACAACTTAAACTTTTTGTTGCTCTTAAGTGCGTTCGAGTCGGTTCTGACTCATACTGACCCCGTATAGGGTTTCCAAGTCTTTTTCTTTTTAAATCTTTGTGGGAGCAGAAAGTCTCATCTTTTAGAGCATGAAAATTTGTAAGTAAAACAGCAAACTGCTCGCAAGGAGGATGAACAGTCTGAAGTCCTCAGCCTGCAGTTTACCTGAGCGACCACTAGATGGAAGTGGTGTCAGCAAATTGATTTCCATGCCCTCAGTATCCCAGAGCACTGCTTATCTTTCAGTGGAATGTATCCTGATACCTGCACTCTTTCAGAACAGCTGTACTGTTGCTTTACCCTGGAATTCCTACTCTATTTAACCTAATTCCCAGGTTTAAACATAACATTGCAATTAACATCATCAGAGCTTTTCAGAGAGTGAAAAAGAAATCACCCTAAAATTAATTTGGTGGTGGTTATCATGATGGTGTGCTGTATGTAGAGTCAGTTCCGACTCATAGCAACCCTGCATAGGGTTTCCGAGGCTGCAAATCGTTCCGGGAGCAGAAAGGCTCATCTTTCTCCTGGGGAACAGTTGGTAGTTTCAAACTGCTGACCTTGAGGTTTACAGTCCAACTGGTAACCACTACGCTACCAGAGCTCCTTAAAATTAATTTGTTGTTGTTGTTAAGTGCCGTCGAGTCGGTTCCGACCCATAGCGACCCTGTACAGGGTTTCTGAGTTGGCCTTCCAAAAAGAAGTGGTGTCTATGCTAAGATCTGAAGTCAGATCTTAGCATAGATTTTGCATCAAAAGTAACTTCTGAAGAATTCAGCCTGCCATTTCTGTAACTGTCCACTAGCCTCTGAAAAAAGTTACTTGGTCAACAATTTTAAAGAAGACTGTGATTTTGCTTGATTAAGAATATATCCTGCTCAGAAAACTGGGTCCAAAACCAATTCTCATAACAAATGCTTATTCAAGTTAAACCTTAGTATTGTGCATGTCCTCCCTGCAATCAGTCAAGGAGGGCCACATGATTACCTTAAGGCCAGATGCACCCAATTTAATGATTACTTTGTAAGGTTAGAAAACAATTTTAAAAGATATGTAATCTCCTAGAATGGATTCCTAGTGTGACACTGTAGGTCAGCACTGGACTGCAAACCACAAGTTTGGCAGTTCAAACCCATCAGCTGCTTCTCAGAAACCCTATGAGGGTCGCTATGGGTCGGAACCGACCCCACCGCACTTAGCAGCAACAACAGTAATCGCCTACAAATGACCCAAGTTTGTAACCTCACCTAATAACCATTACCTGAATGATCCAATCACGGTTTGTTTGTTTTAATTTAAGTTCCTTATAATTTTAATTTTCTAATAAAAACTCTCTGAACAATCTCCTACTTTTTCAATAAATGCTCTTTGCTTTCATTGCAACCACACTGTGCTGGTTGTGCTTCTCAAACACACCACTCCATTCTGCCTTCACAAAAGTCTTCTGAGGCTGGTATATAATTAGCCCCACTTTGCTGGAGATACTTCCCAGCAAGAGCCCAAGACTCAGGTGCTAGGCAGTGGAGTAACTGTGTGTACCAGGGTTACCTTAGACCAAGCAGGCAAGATCTGTCCAGAGAGACCCCCACTTTACATGGACAGCTTGTCAGACCTCTGCTTGCTGAGTGGGACTCTCTGCTCTATCCTGCCAGGTCCAGACCAGTCTCAACTTTTGGGACCTTTCTACCCATCTGGTCTGTATCCTCATGGAGCCCTGGTGGTGCTGTAGGGTAAGTACTAGACTGCTTGCTCTAAGATTGGCAGTTCAAACCCATCAGCCGCTCTTTGGGAGAAAGATGCGGCTTCCTGCTCTTGTTCCACATCTGTGGCTGGTGGCCCTTGGGCATCTCAGTGTCTTGGCCTCCATCTTCCTTTGGGACCAAGAGGTTCTCAGTACAGAGCTCCTGGGCACAAGAGACATGTTATGTCCCCAGTTCGTCTTTCTTAGTGGCCACTAGCCCCCCCACTCCTCTGCTAGCTCCTTTCTGTTTAATTTCTTGTAAGACAAAATGTGATACAGGCTACATCCCAGGGAAACTCCCCTTACATTTTATCATGGCTGTGCTCCGAGTAAAGATATTGTGTCCCTTCCAAACGTCATATAATTGATTAGACAATTACAACAGATCCTATCATGGGGAATGATTACATCATTACATAACTGTCAAATGACATTACTATAGAACTGCCAAGGAGTCCTGGTGTGGCACTGTAGGATAAGCACTGGACTGCTAACCACAAGGTCAGCTGTACAAACCTACCAGATACTCCTAGGAAACCCTATACAGGATGAGTCGGAACCAACTCCATGGCATTTAACAACAACATAACCACCAAACCACTGAGAATCAAGGCCCAGTCCAGTTGACACACCTTTTGGGCTGTCCCCTCCTTTAGGATCTCACCTAGGCCCTGGTTGGTATCCTCTTAGGGCAGTCTCAGATGGGGATGGAAACATCATGACAGCACACATCTCCTTTTCTATTTCTAATCTTATCCACATAAGAAGAAACTCAGGAGTGTGTCTGAGGACTTAGAGAATTTATTGTTGTTGTTTAGTGTTGTTGAAACACTTCCAACTTATAGCAACCCTGTATAGGGTTTGCAAGGAATGGCTGGTGGATTTGAACTGCTGACCTTGGGGTTATCTTATCCTACAGATTTAGAGATGAATCTTTACAGCTACATTTCTATTGCGATCTGACATGGGAGAACATAGAAACAATCTTAATTAATTGTTGCACCATAAATGAGACCACTAGAATTAGGGTGAAAATGAGGGAATACACAGATGAGGTAAGTAGGGCCCAGCCTACTTCTGGAACGCTTAGGCCTGGGGAAGAGGCAGTACCAGGTATGGACCCTGAATAGAATTATAATGCCAGAAGGGGACAGGAGCAAGGAAAGCACTCAGTGACTTGCATTTTAGAAGGTGTATGCAGCTGTCTCACAAGCCTGTGAATTATGAGAAGGTGAATGAGAGACCCAAGGAAAAGAGGAAGATCAGTAGTATTCTTCATTGGCCTGACAGAGGACTTTAGGAAATATTCAAATACAGATGCAGAAACAGAGACAGGCAGGCCCCTGCTGTCAATGCATTTTATCACCCAGTCAGCCCCTGATGTTAAAAGAAAGTTGGAACTACATCCTCACACTGCTATCTCTTACCTGGTAGAAGAGGCTTTCAAATTTTTTAACAATCGAGACAAGGCAGATAAGATTAAGAAGGATAAGTCACTGGAAAACAGGCCCAGTTGTTGGCTATAGTCTGCAGGGACCACCTTGCAGCACTATGAAAGTTTCCACATTCATAATGGAGACCCACTTCAATGCAGGGAAGCAGCAGAGCAGGTAAATTGCAACTTGACCAGTGCAGGTATTGCAAGAAGTGTGGCCACTGGGATTGGCCAGACGTCCTGAAGCAAAGCATGCCATCGACTCCCTTTGCTGACTGGCAGCCACACCAAATCACACTCCTACACTTGCAATGACAGAAGCCCAGGAGGAATTCTCACATATCCTTTGTAGCAGTAGAATTGTTGTCAGCATGGAAGGTAAACTAGAGAAGTCTTTGTGTGACATGAGGGCTGCCTTCTCCATTTTTGTAATAATATGTGGCACCAACCATTGCCCCTACAGCCCTCTCTACTCAACTGGATTGAATAATTTGTTGTAATGACCACATAGAACTCAAAGACTTTATCACAGTTACGGGATTTACTAGAGAAGTTAACAGGTTACAATTCAGGATCAGAAATGTTCAGGGCTAGTTGTTCCAGTCAGCTGCTGATAAATGCCCATAGGACACACCACTCCATTAGCCTCAGCCTGAAGGTGCTCCGGTCAGGCTCCATGGGTCAGCAAACCTAGCTCCCCTACTAAAATGGCTGGAGCACCCTACTCTATAAGCTAGCTTCCTGAGCAAAGTCACTCAGCTTTACTTGCTCAGGGGGCTGGGAAGTCCACTGCTCTGATTCTTGGCTCTTCTGCTGCTGCTCCTCTGCTACTCCTCCAATGCCACAGCTTCTGTCCCTGGATTGATAAAGTTCAACACACAAGGATCTCAGGGTCCAAAGGACATGTTCCCCACCTGGTTTTCCTTCTTTGGTGGTAGCAAAACCCTTCCATTTGCTTCTCAGAGGGTTCATTTTATACTTATGCTAGCATTTCAAGTTTTTACAATTACCATTAACTCTGCTAATATCCACAGCTGAATCATGTCAGCCTGTTTGTATCTCTCCCACCTTCTCTTACCCAGACCCAGCAGGGCAGAAATGTTGTTTGGTGAACAATATAGATTATGATTAGAGGAGACATTAGATAATTCACTATACCACAGTTTTGTTTTTCTCTTGGGGCCTATTTCTCACTGAGAGTGCAGTGTTATGGGAGTGTAAACTAAAGTGAAAGCCAAAATTCTCACCTTACTGTTTTTCTGCAAGGTTCAAGATTGTACTGTTTTACAGCCCTTTGTTTATATACCTGAATGCCCCTCTCCCCTTTTAGGATGAGATCAGCTGTGGATATTAGATCATATCATCAACAGATTGAATAAAATAGTCGCTAATGAAAAAGAGAAGCTCTGGTAGCATTGTGGTTACGAATCTGGCTACTAACTTCATGGTCAGCAGTTCAATACCACCAGTTGTTCTGCGGGAGGAAAATGAGGCTTTCTGCTCCCATAAAGATTTCCAGCCTTGGAAACCTTGATTAGGGTTGCTATGAGTCAGAAACAATGCCGCACATAGCCAGCAATGAACAAAGTCTAGAAGACTTGTGGGATGACATAACAATATCCCACAGGAAGAAAGGTCATTGAAAAGTTGGTAAAGAAAGAAAAGACCAAAATGGATGACAGAAGAGATTCAGGATATTGTTCTTGAACATAAAGAAGTGAAAATGAATGAAAGAACCCAAGAAGAAAAAGAGCTGAACTGAAATTTTCCAAGGGTAGCTACAGAAGACAAAGAAAAGTGTTATAAGGAAATGTGCAAAGACTTGGAGTTAAAACCAAAAGATAAGAGCACACTCAGCATTTTTCAAACTAAAAGTACTGAGGAAAGAAGTTCAATACTTGTCTTGCAATATCGAAGAATTCTATGAATAAAATACGGAATGGTACAGAACACACCCAAAGAAGATGGAAGAAGTACACAGTCACTTTACAAAAAAAAAAAAAAAAA
>NW_006408562.1:665056-670685 GCF_000296735.1 Chrysochloris asiatica | reverse complement strand
CTCGGTTTCTCCAGGCTAATTAACATACCTATAGCACCTAATCTCAAATGGGGGACCGTGAAAAGGATTGAAAGGAATCCTGCTGTGTCAGCTGGCTGGCCAAGTTTTGCAAGAGAAAGCAAGGCGCCTAGCTGAATGGTTTTGCACCTGGGGGCTATCCAAGAAGACAGACACCTATAATTCTTAGGACAAACAACCTCCTCCCCCGCCCCCGGACTACGCCTTGGAGAAACTTGGCTTTTGGAACTTCCCAGCAAACTTGTTTTTGGAGCTGTTTACAGTCTCGGCTTTAGGAACAGTTTAATATTTGTCCATGGGTATCAAGGGCTCATGTATTAAGTTAATATTGTGGAAAAAATTATAATCCTTTTTATTATATTCGGATAACTTTTTTATTTCCTGAAGTAAAGACTTTATGATCTCTCTCTCTTTTTCTTTGGTTACTTCCTGAAGTGACAAAAAGAATTTATGGTCACTTTCTTTTTATTTAAACCACTTCCTGGAGTAAGGAATTTATGGTAACTTTCTTTTTCTTTAAACTACTTCCTGGAGCAAAGACTGACCCCTCTCTTCTTTTCCTAAAGTAAGAATGTGCACCTTAAAAATTTGAACTAGCCAACCGAGTAAGGGAATAGATTGTGCAGTCAAAACCCTAGCCAATAGGGTGAGACACAGCCTTGAGACGCGCGTCAGGGA
Source organism: Chrysochloris asiatica (assembly GCF_000296735.1). NCBI lineage: Eukaryota > Metazoa > Chordata > Mammalia > Afrosoricida > Chrysochloridae > Chrysochloris > Chrysochloris asiatica. Next base: position 669,989 of record NW_006408562.1, on the reverse strand, counting down.
TTAAAAACCCGAGTGGACTGCCCACTCGGTGTGCTCGCTAGCCTGTTCGTATATGTACAGCTATGTGCAGGCACCCTCTTGCAGGAGTAAATTTTACTTTGCCAAGGTAATTTAGTCTCACCGAGTGTCTTTTATGCGACATCGAGATTCATTTCTAACAATATCAAACATAAATAAATAATTTGATAAAGAACAGTTTGGACGAGCTTGCTCCAGTGGCCAGAGTCTGTTCCTCAGAGAGACTTGTTCCCAGAACACCTTAAGCACTGCCAATACAATGGAGATATTGAGAGAGGCACATTAAGAAACCATTTTCTCAGAGGCTACAGTTACAGGGGTACGAAGCATAGCAGGAATTAATAGGACTAAAGAGAAATATACAGAGCTAGCCCCACAGTGAGTTCGTAAAAGCCAATGAACCCGGGATGTCCGGAGATTACTTCCTTGAGCTCACAGGGTCTCTGACCAGCAAGTCTGAGTGCAGCCATGTGCTGGATTTTCATCCATGACACTGGTCCTCAACACCCCAATACCTGCAGTCTGCAACACGTTAATTGTGCTCATGTGGAACCTGTACATAGACCAAGAAGCAGTTGTTTGAACAGAACACAGGGATACTAAAAGATTTGAAATCAGGAAAGGTGTGCACCAGGGTTGTACTATTTCACCATACTTATCCAATCCTTATGCTGAGTAAATAATCCAAGAAGCTGAATTATATGAAGAAGAACATGGCATCAAGACTGAAGGAAGATTCATTAACAACCTGTGGTATGCAGATGATATAACCTTGCTTGCTGAAATGGAAGAGGACATAAAATACTTATTGATGAAGATCAAAGACAACAACATTCAGTATGGATTGCACCTCAATGTAAAGAAAACAAAAATCCTCACAAGTAGACCAATAAATAACATCAAGATAAATGGAGGAAAAAGTGAAGTTGTCAAAGACTTCATTTGGCTTAGATCCATAATCAACACTCATAGAAACAGCAGTCAAGAAATCAAATGACGTATTGCATTAGGCAAATAACAAGATGCACAAAACCTCTTTAAAGCATTGAAGACCAATGATATCAATGTAAAGATTAATGTATGCCTGACCCTACCCATGGTATTTTCAATTGCTGCATATGCATGTGAAAGTTGGAAGTTAAATAAGGCGAGCCATAGAAGATATGGTGATTTGAATTATGGCATTGGAGAAGAACATTGCAAGTATCAGGGTCTGCTAAAAGAACAATCAAATCTGTTGTGGAATAAGTATAGTCAGAATGCTCCTTAGAAGCCAAGATGGCAAGGCTGTCTGTCATACTTCGGAAATATTATCAGGAGGGACCAGTCTTTGCAGAAGGAACAGCAGTAGCAATGGGCTCAAATGTAGCAACCATTGTGAAGAGGGTGCAGGACTGATCAGTGTTTTGTTCTATTGTGCACAAAATCACCATAAGTTGGAACTGACATGATGGCACCTGTGGTGCTGTGGGTTAATGCACCAGACTGCAAAGCCATTTGAACTGCATGGTTGGAGGTTCAAGCTCACCAGCATCTCCTTGGAAACCCTATATAGAGTTGCTATGGGTCGGAACCAACTTGACGGCACTTAACAACAACAACAATATACACATTGTTATTGTTACCTGGTCCAAGGGAACACAATGGAATCCCCTCAATGCAGCCAGTCTGCCTGCTAACTCAGTCCATAGTCCAGAAAAAGGAGGTTATATTAATTGCCTCTGTGAAGATGATTCTTAACCTGGGAGTTGTAATTGTATCATTAATGATTGTGAGCCTGGCAAAGACATGCTTATCCCTGACTGGCCAGGATTCTCCCATGCTACTGGCAGCACCCCAATTTACAAATATGCTAGAAATGGAGATCTGTGGAAATCATTGATAAAAACATACAAACAAGGAATAAAGTAGGGAAGCTACCATAGCCAGACTGCAATGGACAACTAGATCTCAACTGGTTGATGTTGTTGTTGTTGTTGTTAAGCGCCATCAAGTCAATTCCAACCCATAGCAACCCTGTATAGGATGTCAAGGAGCAGCTGGTGAGCTTGAACCACTGACCTTGCAGTTCAAACGGCTTTGCAATCTGACGGAATAGCCCACAGCACCACACCAGGTTGACAGACTGGCTGAATTCCCTCCTAATATTTTAAATAATAATTTGACCATTGCAGCCTTAGAAATACCTATTAAGAGTATCTCCTGGTCAGAAGACCCTCAATTAGTCTGTCTCCGAAGAGAGCTGGGGTACCTACTATGCAAGGCTCAGACTACACAACACCAGTCCTTACTTGCTTAAATGCCACTCAGGTACTCTAGTAGGATTGATTATCCCAGGGTTAGACATCTTTGAAGTCTACCAGGATCTTTGCCCTATCACCTCTGGAACTGAAACTTGCCCTAAGAAAAAAAGAAAAGAGAACTCATGGCTTTGATTGCCTTAGAGATTACTGCTTCAGTCATAGCTTTAGGGTCCTTGCTGGAGGGACCATGCATAGTTTAGTCACTATTCAGAATGTAAGGAGCCCTGGTAGTGTAGTGGTTACAAATCGGACTGCTAATCCCAAAGTCAGCAGTTCAAAACTACCAGTGGTTCCATGGGAGAAAGATGAGGCTTTCTGATCCCGTAAAGATTTACAGCCTCAGAAAACCTATGCACGGTTGCTATGAGTCAGAACTGACCCAATGGAACACAACCATCACCACCATTCAGAATGTGTCCACAATTGTGGAACATGTAGCTGAATACTCAGGCCAGAGGCTAATGGTCCTTCAAAACTCCCTGGATTCCTTCGCCAGCATGATCGTGGATCATAGAAGAGCCTTGCATTACCTCCTAGCAGAAGAGGGTAGGATCTGTGCCTTGGCCAACACATCCTGCTGTTTGTATAGCAATGCTTTCAGAGAATTAGATCTCAGAATCAAGAGATTATTAGAAAAAGGCCACCTGGTGAAGGAAAACCAGGTTCCAAGTGGCTTCAGATATTTGGGAAATTAAAGGGATGTCGTCCCTCCCTGTTATGGTTTCTTCCCCTACTTGGCTCTCTAGCAGCACTGTCCCTGGTACAGAAACTGTGTACTTAAAAAATAAAAGTCCAGTTCATACCCTGGGACATTAAACCCACAACCCACATCCTGGAACATTAAGGTAAGTTATCCTTGCCTGCCTTGTGAAACTTCTTCAAAGTTATTTTTCAGAAACACCATGTGGCCAGAACCAACTTGAACCTGATCCAGAGTATGCCCAGAATCTGAAACTCTGACCATGCTGGAAGTAACCTTCCTGCAGGAGCCACTGTGAGATCCATTCCATAATAAGTAATGATCAAACTCCCAGACACCTTTGCAGTTGAATTCATCTTGCAGAGAAGTTGCACATGAACCTAATTTTCATAAGCCACTCCTCTCTGACTCAATTGCAGGAAAACCTGACATTTACTCCAAAAGTACATGAGTATATAACAATCTGGACTTCTGGTGTGGTGCTGTGGATCAGCACTGGACTGTGAATCACAAGGTGAACAGTTCAAACCCACCAGCTGCTCCTTGGAAACCCTATACAGGATCGCTTTGAGTTGGAACTGACTCAATGGCACTTAACAACAACATGTAACAACCTACTAAACTACTGCTTTCTATAAAAACCTAGCTTTGTGAATGAAGGCAGGATGTACTCTATGTAGCCATAAGGCCTGTCATGTCCCCCAATTGTGAGGTACCTTTGTTTCCAATAAAATCCTTTTTTGCATGAAAATTTTTATCTCTTACTTCATTATTCTTACTTAGCAGAAAAAAAACCCTTAAGTTAGAGAAGGTTCCAGTGACCCTCTGAACTAAATTCAAAGACCTCTTTTAAAATGCTGCTTTTGAAAAATGTGCTCTAATGATGTCATCTTTATAAAATACAGGCAAGTTCTCTCCTCCAGGAAAATGTCAGTAAAACTTTCTCTTTTCAGTAACTCCTTGGAATATTAGCAAATTTTAATATATCACATTCGTACATTTAAACCCTAGACTTAAAGACAATGAGAAATGTGTTAGGAAAATCTGAGTGCTGTCAGACAGGATAATGCAGATGGCTGCCTCAAGCAATTGAGAGGATGGAGGAGAAAACTCTAGAGTCTTTCAAAGGAAGAACAGAGAGTCCTGGGGAGAACTGGATACCTCCAGCAGCCCGGAGCCAGAACTCCTGTGATTATGGCTTCTTCATTCTCTTGCTCCCAAATATATAATTTAAGTGTTTATACATTAAAAACTTATGTAAATTCTGCTTTATGTAAATGAAGCCAAGGTCACATGGGCCATAATTTTTTTTAATGTTTTATTGTGAATTATATGATAGTTTACATGAAAGAACTTTAGTTTTACATTCATTCCACCATATATCGTTTCATTGCCATGGTTCCAATCCCCTCCATGTATCATCAACCGACCGACCAAAGGGTATACCCTATAAACCTGCCCCCTACACTTCCTCCCCACCCCAGTCTTCAGCACACAGTACCTCTCCCTCTCTGGATCCAAAGTCCCCAGCCACTTCATCACTCCACGTCATCGTCTCTGCCTCTATCTTGAGCCTTGCTGCTTCTCTGCGTAGGGTCCGCTCTCGGCTCTTATCCGTTGATGGTCCTAGAGACCTCCGCTCCTAGACTGGAGAGTTAATCACTCCCTTCCTTGCTACATAACGTTACCTTTACATTTCCAACCCTCACAATCAGTCCTGATAACAATTATTCACTACTGTATCACAAGTGACCCATCTGCATTTCATTTTATCAGCTCTGCCTAGACAGATTGGACAGTACTCACTGGAGATTCTGCCTTCCTCCATGCCCCCTAGCTCTAGGTTCCCTCTTGAAAGCTTGTAAGCCAGTCACTTCTTGCCTTTGTAGTCCCCACCCCCCTCCCTAATTTG
>NW_006408562.1:655964-658881 GCF_000296735.1 Chrysochloris asiatica | reverse complement strand
TTATTTGTCTTTAATACCCAAATCACAGTATTTTTCCCAGTCAGACTGTGGCTGTAATCACTATCTAGCCTGGCTTTCTTTCTTTCTTTCTTTTTTTTTTTTTTTTTCTAATTTGGAAATGCTTAAAATATGAAAAAATAATTTAAATTAAAAAAATTCATCTACTCTCTTTGCTCCAGAGGATGTTGAAGCAATTCCCCAATGTAGACACATTTCACCTATAATATTTTAATGTGTCTCTGTCAAACATAGGTACCCCAAAATTTACCACAGCCAATCATAAAGACTTAACAATAATTTATTAATATCTAGTAGTCAATCATGATGAACTCCCTACATCTCTTTTCTTCCATTAAATTGTTTTTTAAACCTGTCCCTAATAGCATGCATGCATGTCTTACAGTTTCTTTTAATGTATAGGTTTCTCTTCCATCTCTTTTTCTTCTTTGAAATTAGTTCCTTGATAAAATGGGGTCATTTATTCTGTTGAGTTTTTAAGACTCTTAATGTTGCTGGATGTACTTAACAGTACCCTCTGTGACCCTTCTGTGGCTTAGAACACAATTGAATCTAGAATGTCATCTTATTCAAGGATAGTTTTTAGCAAAAATACATAGCTGTTGTTGTATAATTCCACCAAGAGGCATATAATGTCTATTTGCAGTCTTTTGGGATGTTAGTAGTCATTAAAAATTATTCCTCAGACCTATTAATTCATAATTAAATGGAGTACAATTTCCTTTTAATTATCAAATGTTAAAAATTAAGTATAGGAATGTGTTTTAATTTATTCATGCATACAATCCCGGCTACAAAAATGATTTAAGGCAAATGTGACTGAAAAGTGTTCCCCTGAGTTTCATAACAAGCTAAATTCCCGGAACTCATCATCTTATCCTTGTAAGCCTAAACAATACCAACCCAACAAATATATTCATTATTTCTAATAGTTTTTGATCACTAAGGTTTTGTTCCCAAGTGAATTTGGACTTCAGACTCTGCCTATTCTGGGACCTGAAGAGGAGAAGTCAGATGTAGAAGTGAACACAGTGGTATATACTGTTCAGGAGAAGCATAAGAGAGAAAGCAAAGTCTGCCTCTGAGTAAAGGGGACTTGGGAAAGGAAGGAAAAAGTGAAACACCAAGTCAGCAGGCAGAGGAAGAACTGTAGTTTCACAGAAAAGTAAGCCAGTTCAGACAGTAACCACTATACTACCAGAGCTCCTTATGTATGTATACATATTTATATTAATATGTTTTTGTTGTTAAGTGCCATTGAGTCCATTCCAATAGTGACTCTGTATAGGGTTTCCAAGGAGCAGTGGGTGGGTTTGAACCACTCACCTTGAAGTTCAAACTGACCTTGTGGTCCAGTACTTTATCCTACAGCACCACATCTGGTGTAGTGCTGTGGATTAATGCGCTGGACTACAAAGTTGGTTTGAACCCCAAGGTCGGTGATTCAAGCTTATCAATTGCTTCTTGGGATTCCTATACAAGGTTGCTGTAAGTCAGAACCAACTTGACAGAACTTAACAAAAACAACAACACTCATCTGTCAGTTTGTTATACTGTGGTGGACTGTTTGTTGCTGGGATGCTGGAAGCTACCAACTCCAAAATTTCAAATCAACAGTAAATTTCAAAACCAAGTAAAGAAACAGGACAATGTTGCACAACCAAATCACCAAAATAAAGAACCAGGAAATAGCCCCAATAAAGAAATCCAAAAGATGTATGAGGAGGTTTCCAAAAGTTTTTGGGAAATTCCTGTTACCTTTTAATTCCATGAAGTTCCCTCATATGTAACTCTCCAAAAGTTTAAGAAAAACAAAAACAACCTAGAAGAATTCAGAAAAACAATACAACAGCAAAATGACAAAATTCATAGTCAGTTGGAAACCATACAAAAACTGAAACTAGAAATCCTGAAAACTAATGGTAACATTTTAGAGATGCAGAACACATTGAAAGGACAGAATAGTTGAATCAAATGAATTAAAGAATAGATCATTGAATTAGAAGACAAATGCCCTACAACAAATTGTATGAGGAAAAAAAATCATAATACATAAATAAATAATAAAACCTACTTATTGTGTGGAAACAGTATCAAGAAGAACAATTTATGGATGATTGGAATTCTAGAACAGAAGGGGTGGCAGAAGGGGAGAGTATAGAATTGCTAGATTTACCAGCAGAAAATTCCCTAATATCATGAAAGACAAAAAGATCTCCATCCAAGAATCTCAATTCAATGAACCTCAGACATATAGAATCTAAAAGAAATTTACCAAGACATATCATAATCATACTTTCTAAAACCAATTATAAAGAACCTTGAAAGCAGTTCAAGAAAACAAAACGCTACTTTCAAAAGGAAATTAATAAAGCTAAATTCTAATTTCTCAGCAGAAAGCATGTAGCCAACAAGACAACGGATGACATATATAAAACCTAGAAAGAAAAAGAAAATTGTCAAGCAAGAACTATGTGCCTAGCAAAACTGTCCATCAAATATGAAATTATGACATTTCCAGAGAACCAGAAATTAAGAGGTCTCTGGACAAAAAATTAAATGTCAGATAACAACTTGAAATTAAGACATTTTACAATTATCAACCAGAAACCAAGCTAGACAAAGTATTCTCAAAAATAAAATAAGTTTACTGTTGCTGTGGATAAGTGCCATGGAGTTGGTTCTGACCCATAATGATCCTGCATAGGTTTCTGAGGAGCAGCCGGTGAGCTTGAACCACTGACCTTGTACTTCAAACTGACTTTGTAGCCCAGTACATTAACCCACAACAAATCTGAAGATAAAGAACCAGAGGCATTAATCTATAAATGACAACTACAAAGCAAAAGAGAGAATAGTATAATTATAGAACTTTCAAATAGAGAGGGAGTCAGGACAA
>NW_006408562.1:653400-654386 GCF_000296735.1 Chrysochloris asiatica | reverse complement strand
CTTCATATAACCCAGCTTCTCAGATTATTTGCTCAGCATACATGTTGAATAAATATGGTAAAAGAATACAACCCTGTTGCACACTTTTCCCAATTTTAAACCATTCAGCGTTTCCATGTTCTGTTCAAACAACTGCCTCTTGGTCCATGTACAGGTTCCTCATAAGCACAATTAAGTGTTCTGGAATACTCAAATTTCACAACGCTGGGATATACTAAAGGTTATATTTTAACTTTTGTTATTTGGACTTGTTTTAACTTTGACCTTTTTTTTTTTAAAAAAAGTTTGCTCAGCTTCAACTTGAACTTACATATGAGAAATTGATGGTCTGTTACAATTCGTCTCTGGCCTTGTTCTGACTTATGATATTGAGCTTCTTTATTGTCTATTTCCAGAGTCCTGGTGTAGTGCTGTACGAATCACAAGATCAGCAGTTCAAACCTACCAGATGCTCCTAAGAAACCCTATACAGGCTACCTATGAATCAGAACCAACTCGATGGCACTTAACAACAATCATCTATATCCACAGATACAGTCAATTTAATTCCTGTGTATTCCATATGGCAAGGTCCAAGTGTGTAGACATAGGATAAGCACTGAACTTTGAACTGCAAGGTGAGTTTGAGCTGACCAGCCACTTTGTAGGACAAAGGTAAGGCTTTCTGTTCTCTCAAGACTTACAACCTCAGAAACACTATACAGAGTTGGACCCTACTTGGCAACACTTAATAACAACAAAAATGTTGTTGAAAAAAGGCGTTTGGCATGAGCAATTAATTGGTCTTGAAAATTTGTGTTATGATATCTCTGGTGTCATTACCAATGCCATATTTTTTAATTATCAAGACTTCCTTTTTGTTTCCCATTTTCAAATTCCAATCACCATTGTATATCAGGGTAGAAACGTTCTTGCTGATGAATGTGACACCTTCCCTCTTCAATTTGTCTTTCCCAGCATAGTTATTTCCTTAGGTGCCATCGAGT
>NW_006408562.1:647456-648575 GCF_000296735.1 Chrysochloris asiatica | reverse complement strand
GTTTGTTATTATTAGATAACAGTTAGGAACACATATTTTCTTCTCATTTTTAAATTAATCCCCCAGCCACCTGGTCAGTGTGTTTTGCTCCCATAATCTTTGACATTCAAGGTTTTCCTTACGGTTCTCATCAAGACATTCCTTGGTTTGAGAACTGCCTCAAAGTGGGTTTCACACACATCCTATTCTTCCTACTGGTAACCAGCAATCTTATTTTGCCAATTGTTTTTAGTTGTTGTTTAGTGCCGGGGAGTCAGTTCCAACTCATAGCAACCCTGTATAGGTTTTTCAAGAAGCAGCTGGTGAGCTTGAACCACCAACCTTGCAGTTCAAACCAACTTTGTAGTCCAGCACATTAACCCACAGTGTCACAACAGGACTTCTTGTGTAGTGACATTAAATTGGGGTATAAAAGATAAATGAAATGTGATATTCATATGGCATTAATTGATAAGAAAAATTATTTCTATGAAGAATTGGTCTGAGGGAAAACAGGCAAGGTTTTTTTCTGTTTAGAAAAATGTGAACTGATTTAAGTAACTATTGTTTAATTTTAAAGATACTCTGCTATAGATATAAGAATTGGGCCATAGACTGTGATTGTTAATATTAACTAATGCTATATTATATTCTTCTTAATTTTCCTTGTTAGTATGTTATTATACCTTAAATTTCAATCTGTAATTAAGAAAATGTTATAGTAAAAAGAGGGTATAGTATCATTAGAGAGAGGAAGTCAAGTAGATTACAAAATAGAACAGAATGTTTTAAACTTTGGAAATAGATTAATAAATTACAGGGTGATCTCAAAGAAACTTAATGAACATTTTCTTCAAAATAAAAAGAAGAAATTCATAAAATTTAATAAAGATTACTAACAACAAGGAAAATGCCAGGAAAACTCACAAACAAAATACAAAATGAACTCAGCATAGAAAATTATATATAAAAAAGGAACCAGCAGCACAAAAAGAAAAAAAAATGACAGCAATACATTCATCCCTATCACTTTGAGCAAGCAAGGTTGTAACATCTGCATATTGCAGATTGTTAATGAGTCTTCATCCAATCCTGATACCATGTTCTTCATATAATACAGCTTCATGAATTATTTGTTCA
>NW_006408562.1:638891-647225 GCF_000296735.1 Chrysochloris asiatica | reverse complement strand
AAATGTTCTACAACTGTAAAGGTAGAAGTTGTGTAACAAAAAGGGGGTAGTAGTAAATCTTACAGTCCAGGAACAGAGGACCCTAGGACCATTAAGAGAAATGAGCATGAGCAGAACATGGGACCCTAGCCAGAGAAGCAGAGACACCAGAGATGGAGGCAGAGATGATGGCATGGAGAGATAGAGCAGTTGAGGACACTAGACTCATGGAAAGAGAAAGGCTGTGTGCTGGTGGCGAGAAGGCAGGCTTGCAGAATGTGCCCTTTGATTGTTTGAATGATTATATGATTATATATTCTTGCATGTTTTTATGTACATCAATAAATAAATAAACAGAGGGAATAGAAGCAAATACTGTTAACTGATGATGCATGGATAAGATTGTAATCATTGCAATGAAACAAAATATAATAGGTTGAGTGCAAACCTGACATTCTCCCATGTAAACCATCACTCAATTCACAATAAAAGTTTAAAAATAAATAAATGAATAAATAAATAAGTTTTCTAGAATACCCATTTCTCTAAATGTCACAGCTTGTCATGATCCACACAGTCAAAAGCCTTTGCATAGTCAATAAAGTACATATAAACAGCTTTCTGAGATTCTCTATCTTCAGCCATGATCCAAAGTGACGTCAACAATTATATCCCTTGTTCTATGTCCTCTTCTGAGTCCAGCTTGCATTTCTGGTAGTTTCCTCTCAATGTACAATTACAGTCATTTTAAAATTATCTTCAACAAATCAAATTTTCATGTGATATTAGTAATATTGTTTGAGATTTCCATATTCCATTGGGTCACCTCTCTTTGGAAAGGCCACAAATATAGATTTCTTCCAATCAGTTGATCAGGTAGTTGTCTTCCAAATTTCTTAGCTTAGATGAGTGAGTGCCTCCTGTGCTTCATCAGTTTGTTGAAAGATTTCAATGTATAGCCCATGAATTCTCAGAGCTTTGTTCTTTGCTAATGCCTCAGCAGACCTTGGACTTCTTCCTTCATTACCATTTGTTCTTGATCATATACTACTTCTTGAAATAGTTTAACATCAACCATGTCTTTTTGGTACAGTTACTCTGTATTTCTCCCTTCTGATGTTTTCTGCATCCTTCAATATTTTACCCATTTGCTGTTGTCAAGTGCCATCAAGTCAATTCCGACTCAAAATGACCCTGTAGCTGGTTTCGGAGGAGAGACTTGTGGGTTTGAACCGCCACCTTATGGTTCAAATTGACATTGCCGTCCAGTGCTTATCCTACAGTGCCACACCAGGACTCTATTGTTGTTTTAAGTGCCATCCAGTGGGTTCAGACTCAAAGCCACCCTGTATCAGGTTTCCAAGGAGCAGCTTTTTGGATCTTGCAGTCCAAAGCTACACCAGGACTCTAGGATTCCATTCGAATCCTTCAATATTACCAGTTTGGGCTTGAAATTTTTTCTTCACTTCTTTCAGCTTGAGAAACACTGAGCATGTTCTTCATTTTTGTTTTTCTAACTTCAGATCTCGACACATTTCATTATAATACTTGATTTTGTCTTCTGAATTGCCCTTTGAAATTTTTTGGTCTACTCTTTTACCTACTCATTTCTTCCATTTGCTTTAGCATTTCAACCTGGAGAGCAAGTTTTACAGTCTCTCTTGACAACCATTTTGGTCTGTTCCTTCTTTCTTGTCTTCTTAATGACCTTTTGTTTTCCTCATGTGTGATGTTCTTGATGTCATCCCACAACTCTTCTGGTCTTCATTCATTCTCCAATGCATTAAATCTGTTCTTGAGATTATATCTAAATCCAGGATGGGCATGTCCAAAGCCATATTTTCGATTTTGTGGACTTGTTTTAATTTTCTTTAGTTTCAGTCTGAACTTGCATATAAGCAATTGATAGTTTGCTCCAATCTGCCCCTAGCCTTGTTTGGGCTGATTATATGGAGCTTTTCCACTGTGTCTTTCCACATATATAGTCAGCTTCATTTCTGTGTATTCCATCTGGTGAGGTCCATGTGTATAGTTATCTTTTATAGAAAAAAGCATTTGCAAGGAAGAGTCATTCGTCTTGTAAAATCTATCATGCAATCTCCAGCATCATTTCTATCACCGAGGTCATATTTTCAAACTATTGATTCTTTCTCTTTATTTCCAACCTTTACACTCCAATTGCCAGTAAACATCTTGTTTGCATGTTTCATCAATTTCAGACAGAAGTAATTAGAATTCTTCTATTTCATCCTCACTGGCTTTAGTGGTTTGTGTGTAAATCTGAGTAATAGTGGTATTAACTGGGCTTCCTTATAGGCATATGGATAGTCTCCTATCACAGACAGCATTTTTCTTCAAGATAGATCTTGAAATGTTCTTTTTGATGATGAATGTGACACCATTTCTCTTCAATTTGTCCTCATTACAGTAAATCATGATTGCCAGATTCAAAATGGCCAATACCACTCCTTTTCAGCTCACTGTTGTTGTTGTTAAGTGCCTTTGAGTCATTTTTGACTCATAACTATCGTGTACAGGGTTTCCAAGGAGCAGCTGGTGAGTGAATTGTTGACCTCGTGGTTCAAACTGGCATTGTGGTCTGTGTCTTATCCACAGCACCACACCAGGACTCTTCAGCCTAGGATATTGATCTTTATGTGCTCCATTTCATTTTTGACAACTTCCAATTTTGCTAGATTCGTACTATGTATATTACATGTTCTGATTATTAATGGATGCTTATAACAGTTTCTCTTTATTTGAGCTGTGCCCCAACAGCAAATGAAGGTCCTGAAAACTTCACTCTAGCTCTTCCTCAGTTGTATTTTGAGTGCCATCCAAACTGGAAGGCTAATCTTCCAGCACTCTATCTGACAATATTCTGGTGTTATTCATTATGTTTCAATATCCAATATTCTGTAACTATATGACAGTGGGCTGCTGCTCTTCATATGGTTTTCACTGACTAAGTGTTCAGAAGTAGTCCATCTCTCCTCCTACCTAGTCTGTCTTAATCCAGAAGCTCATCTGAAACCTGTGCACTATGGGAGACCCTTGTTGTTGCTGTTGTTGTTGTTAACAGCTGTGGAGTCAGTTCCAACTCACAATGACCCTACATTCAAATGAACTTAACAGTGCCTGATCCTTCACTATCTTCAAAATTGTTATTATGCTTGATCCCATTGTTGCTGCCACTGTGCCAATCCATCTCATTAGAGATCTTCCTCTTTATCATTGACCCTCCACTTTACCAAGCATGATGCCCTTCTCCAGGGACTTGTCCCTCCATATAACATGTCCGATGTATAAAAGATGAAGTCTCACCATCCTGTTTCTTAAGGACCCTTCCAGAAGTACTTCTTTCAACACAGATTTGTTTGTTCTTCTGGAAGATCATGGTACTACCATACAAATACTTCAATTCTTCTACCATCTTCCTTATTCATAGTCCAACTTTCACCTTCATACGAAGCAATAGAAAATACCATGGCTTGGTCAGGCACATCATAACCCTCAAACTAATATTTCTGCACTTGAATATTTTAAAGAGTTCTTCTGCTGCGGATTTGCCTAATACAAGAGTTGTTTGATTTTCTGATAGCTGCCTCCATGAATGTTGATAGTGGGCCTAAGAAAAATGAAGTTTTTGACAAATTCAGGTGTTTCTCCATTCATCATGATATTATTTATGGGGCCAGTTGTGGCCCCATAAATACTGTAAAATGTAGACTGCAAAATTTAGAGACTCCAAAAATTAGAAAAAGAGAAGGAAAAGAAGCCTACAGTTCAAAGAAGAAAATAAAATAAATGAATGTTTGCTGTACATTGAGGTACAACCCAACTAAAGTTTGTAGTCTTTAATCTTCATGAGTAAGCATTTTAAGTTTTCACTTTCAATAAGCAAGGTTGTATTCCCTGCATATCACTGGGTGTTAAGGAGAATCCCTCCAACCCTGATGCCATGTTCTTCTTCATATAATCCGGCTTCTCTGCTTGTGTTTACAATACCAATGGCATAGCATCCAGCACCACTGCAACACACAAAACACTACCATATGACAAACTAACAGATGCGTGGTGGCAAACTCTAATAGAACTGAAGAAACATATAGACAATGCCACAATAATAGGAGACTTCATGCAACACTTTTGAAGAAGGATAGATAACTAAAAAGAAACTCAAGAAAGACATCAAAGAATTAAAGAACACACTCCATCAATTTAACTGACTTATCCTTATCCCCCTCCCCAGCAACAGCATAGTTTACATTCTTTTTCAGTGTAAATGGAATGTTCTACCAAATAAACCATAAATTGGGCCACCAAACAAAGTGCAATAAATTGGAAAACATTGAAGTACTAGAAAGTATCTTTTCAGATCTCAACACTATAATATTAGAAACCAACAATTGAAAGATCAAGGGGGGGAAATAAACTATATGGAAACGGATAGCATCCTGTTTAAAAGCTACTTGGTAATAGAAGAAATTTTAAAAATGAATTTAAAATATTTCTTGAAAAAAACAAGGATGAAAACAGCATACAAAAGTCTTTGGGATATGGCAAAAGTATGGGACCCAGCAAAAGAGGGAAAATTATAGCAATAAATGTACAGATTAAAAAAATAAAATAAAATATATATATATTAAACTAACAACTCCAAAACTTAGAAAAAGAAAAGAAAAATAAGCCTACAGTTCAAATAAGAAAATAAATAAATCAAACAGAATACAAAAAAAAAACAAAAACAAACAAACAACAGAAATAACCAACAAGTCTAGAAGTTGGTTGTTTGAAAGGTTTAATAAAACTGACAAGCCTTTGGCAACTGTAAAAAAGGAAAAGAAGGAGATGATGCAAATAACATGAGTAAGAAATTAAATGGGTGATGTTACATGGAACCAAATGAAATAAAAGACTAATAAGAGACTAGTATGAAGAACTATAATACAGAAAATTTGAAGAAACAGACAAATATTTAGAAATACACTACCTGCCTTAACTAATACTTACTGGGGTAAAAAAAAATTGAACATGACCGTAGCAAAGAAGAAATTGATTAGGTCATTTAAACTATTCCAGAATATAGAAACTATTCCAGAACATATAAAGAATATAAGGTATACAAGGATGGTTCAAAAATAGAAAAAAATTAATGTAATGCACCACATATACAAAACAAAGAAAAGAGACCGCATAATCATAGCAATCAACACAGAAAAGACATTTTACAAAATTCAACACCTTTTCATTCCTGATAAAATGTTAGCAAAACTGGAATAGAAGAGAAATTCCACAACATAATAATGGACATATATACAAAACCACAAGGTCAGCAGTTCAAACCCACCAGCAGCAACTCAGAAACTCTATATAGGGTGGTTATGAGTTGGAACCAGCTTGACAGCACTTAACAACAATAACAACATACAAAACCAATGGTTAACATTAGATTCAACAGAAAGAATGAAAGCATTCCCCACGCAAAAAGCAACCAGACAGATGGCTTGTTATCACCATTCTTACGCAATATTATGCTCAAAGTCTTAGCCTGAACTATAAGGCAAGAAAGGGAAATTGAAGACATCTGGGATAAAGCACTGGACCACAGGTCAGTTTGAACTATAAGGTCGGCAATTCAAATTTACCAACCACTCCTTGGAAACCTACACAGGGTCGCTATGAGTCAAAACAGACTTGACAGCACTTAACAACAACAACAACAACAAATTGACCAAAAAAAAGAACTATTTATATTTGCATATGCCATAATCCTATATATAGAAAATCCCAATATTCAGCAAGAAAATAGAAAAATGGCAGGGTAAAAGGTCAACAAACAACATACAAATATCAGTCAAATCCCTTTATACTAACAGAGAGAATGCTGAAAAGGAAATCAAGAAAACAATACTATTTACAATATCCTCCACCCCAAAGAAGATGAATACTTAGGAATTAATCTAAGGAGATACACAAAAGACCTATGAAAGAAAACTACAAAACTGTACAAGAAATCAGAAGAGACCTACATGAAAGAATAATGCCCATGGACAAGTAGACTTAACATTTTGTAAATATCAATCCGACCCAAAGCAATCTACATATACAATGCAGTCCTGAAACAGATTCTAACATCATTCTTTAAAGAGAAGGAAAAACCAATCATCAAGTTAATACAAAAAGGAAAGAGACCCTGGATAAGCAAAGCACTATTAAAAAGGTAGAACAAAGTAGGAGGCCTCACACTTCCCACTCTCAAAACCTACTACTTAGCCATGGCATTCAAAACAGTCTGATACTGGGACAATGCCAGACACACAGACCAATGGAACAGAACTGAGAATACAGAAGTAAGTCCATCCATCTATGGACAGCTGGTATTTAACAAAAGGTTAAAATTCATTAAATGGGGAAGATAGCATTTCTCTAATAAATTGTGCTGGCAAAACTGGATATTTATTTGCAGAAAAATGAAACAGGATATATATCTCACACCATATGATGGTGGTTGTGGTTATGTGCGGTGGAGTCACTTCTGACTCATAGTGACCCTGTACAGGGTTTCCGAGGCTATAAATCTTTAGGGGAGCAGAAAGTCTCATCTTTCTCACATGGAACAATTGGTAGTTTTGAACTGCTGACCCTGAGATTAGAAGCCCGATTCGTAACAACTTCGCTACCAGAGCTCCTTCACACCACATAGACAATTTTAAAATGTATCGAAAACCTAAGCATAAAACCTAAAACAATAAATTCCAGCAATAAAAAAACAGGGACAAATTTGTAGCTGTTATTGTTGTTAAGTGTCACCAAGTTAGTTCCAACTCATAGCAACCCTGTATAGGGTTTCTGAGGAGAGGCTGGTGAGTTTGAACCACCAAGCTTGTGGTTAGCAGTCCAGTGCTTATCCTACAGCACAGCACCAGAAACAAACTTAAGGGTCCTTAAATGGCATAAATATACTATCAAACATAACTGAAAACACACAAACAGCAGAAGACCAAGTAGATGACTTTTGTTGTTGTTAGGTGCCATCCAACTGGTTCCAACTGTTAGTGACCCTATGCACAACAGAACAAAACACTGCCCACTAACACACCGTCTTCACAATTGTTACACTGAGTTCATTGTAGCTGCTACTGTGCCAACCCATCTTGTTGGGGGCGGGGGGGGCTTCCTCTTTTTTGCTTACCAAGTATGATGTCCTTCTCTAAGGACAGGTCCCTCCTGATAACATGTCTGAAGTATAAGAGGAAGTCTCGCCCTCCTGGCTTCTACAAAGCATTCTTACTGTGTTTCTCCCAACATAGATTTGTAGATGCCTGGGATTGCTACCAAATCAGACATTATGTACATATGTCACTAAAAGAGTCAAAAGAGAACCCACTTTTTTTTTGGATTGTTCTCATCATTTCTATTACTAAAAAATGATGCAACATCTGCCATACTGAATTCTGCTTTGAAAGACAATTTTTCACAGGTTAAAGAAGCCTTTAATGGCCAGAAGGTAGAATTCCAAAACCTGCTTATTCCTGTCCCAGGAAAATATTGGAAGAGACATAAATTAAAATATTTTTAGGAGTCCCAATGGAAACGACTATATACTTGGTCCTCCTTACTAATCCATGTGTTTCCAAATTGTTGTTTTTGTTAAGTGCCATCGAGTCAGTTCCAACCAATAGCAACCCTGTATAGGGTTTCTGAGGAGTAGCTGGTGAGCTTGAACTGCTGATCTTGTGGTTCAAACTGACATTGCAGTCCAGTGCATTAACCCACAGCATAGTTAAAACTTGTGTTCATCTGTTTCAACTTTCTTTATGACTAAAAATATCAAGCCCCACACCCACACCTACCCTGCCACCCCCATGGACTTATAAATCCTCTGGAGAAGTAAAAATTACTTTTAAATACATAGGAAGCCAGAAGCAGACAACATCTGAGATAGTTGGCCCAAGACCATGCAACAAGACTTCACGTAACCTACCATAATATTTAGAATTCTGTCTTATGACTGTGACTATTCTTATGTTCTTACCTATGGTCCTACTTTCTAATACTTTAGTTCAGCATGAATGCCCATTTAAATTTGTTTTCTAACAGCTTCTTCTGACACATAGGTAAAAAGTGCAGTTATTCAATTAGTCTAGTCAGTAACTAGTGCCAATAATTATAGCTCTTGATTTCCTTATAGCTTAACAAAGAGGAATATGTGTCTTTGTTAATACCTCCTTCTACTCCTTAATAAACAATTCCAGGGAAGTAGATTAAGACATTACAAAGATCCATCTGAAGGCTACTTAGCTGTGTTCAATAGCCCCTATATCTGTATAATATTATGTTATAAAGTGTTAT
>NW_006408562.1:604232-638268 GCF_000296735.1 Chrysochloris asiatica | reverse complement strand
ACACATACACACATAGGAGTCCTGGTGTGGTGCGGTGAGTTAATGCGCCAAACTGCAAAGCCATTAGAACTGCAAGGTTGGCAGTTCTAGCTCACCAGCCACTCCTCAGAAACCCTATACAGGGTTGTTATGGGTCAGAACCAACTCAATGGCATGTAACATCAACAACATACATATATATATATTAGCTAGTTATCTAGAAGTATTGGATCCTTGATAGTGGTAATAATTATTGGAATAATCAAATGTTGCCTGAAATACAAAACCAATGTTAAGATACAAATGATTTTTAATACCTAGAAGAGAATTATGTACATCAAATAGACCCAGTCCCCCAATTTCACACCCTGAGTCAGTCTTTCAAACAGTCACTGTGTTCTTCAATTGTGACCTTACTCCACACAGACCCCCTTTCTAAGATTATAGAAGCTGAATGCTAAACTAAGCCCCATGAAGACAAAGAGGTCAGATCATTCTCAACTACTAAACAGTAGTGTCAGGAGTCTTGAAGGTTTACTTAAGTAAGCAACCATTACATGTCATCGTTGAAGCCACTGCAAAAGGAAGCATTCATATAACAGTGATCAACTGATTTATCCTTAAATCCTTGGTCAAAAGAAGGGAATGTGTTAGAGTTCAAAAATTTGAGGAGATTGACGTATATCAGAATAACTAGGCCAGGTCTGAGTCCCAACTCCATCTTAGCCTTTGCTTATTTCCTTTGCAACCTTCAAATCATTAGGCAGACTTAAGTCCTAGTATAGCACAGTAGGATAAGCACTGGATCACAAAGTCAGTTTGAACTGCAAGGTCAGAGGTTCAAGCTCATCAGTTGTTGTTGTTGTTAGGTGCCATCGAGTCAGTACCGACCGATAGCGACCGTTTGCACAGCAGAACGAAACACTGCCCGATCCTGGGCCAACCTCACTACTGTTGCCACGCTTGAGTCCATCCATGCTGCCACTTGGCCAATCCATCTCGTTGGGGGGGTCCTACCTCTTTTCCTCTGACCCTCCACCTTACCAAACATGATATCCTTCTCCAGCATCTGGTCCCTCCTGAGAGACGAAGTTTGGCCATCTTGGCCTCCAAGGAGCACTAGTTCCTGGAAAACCCTACACTATGAGTCAGAACAGACTCCAAGGCACTTAACAACAACAACAACAAGTAGAAGTATATAACAAGAGACTTCCTTGTAATTGTCAAACACTTAGATAGATTTAAGTAGCTAACCAAGGAAACATTCTTCTCTATGGCTGAATAAGATATGGAAATAATGTTAAGGGAGAATCTTGATGAAAGTTGCTTAGAAATCTCCTTAGGAGTCTTCAGGAAAATAATTTTCTTATGACCATGTTATAAAAGCTCACTCAGTCACATATTTAAGCAAAGCAATCCAAATAACCGTATTTATGTTTCCAGTTAATCACTATGAAGCCCCTGCTTTGAACTGTCCCACTTCCAGCTCCCTTGGTCTTAAACAATTCCAATCAGAATAGCCTACCTTTAGTTCTTGATTCTACTACATATACATGGCCCTATTACGTCACCATTTGGGATCATTTGATTTCCTTTTGTGAAATCAGACAGGTCCCCATTTCGAACTGCTTTTGGATTTTCAATAAACCTCTCTGCTTTTATTTTTGTAGAATATGCATTCTTACTTGTTGACACCTTTGAGGAGGTGACTGAGAAACAAAGTATAGGAGTAACACTGACTATATAATATCAGAGAGGTCATTCTAAGCAGAAGGAACAGCCAAGGCACAGACACTGAGAGGTGTGAGCTTGTGGCAAATTCAAAGAAATGTTAGAAGCCCAGCATGGCCACACACTTAGAGGCCTGCTTGCATTATTAGCTAACAAAAACCAATTCGTAGAGGAACTTTTGTTATGATTTTTATGTATTTAATGCTGTTGTTGTCTAGTGCCATCAAGTTAATTCTAACTCACAGAGACCCTGTACAAAGTTTATAAATGTATTTTAACTTGGAAATAGTTATGATAGTAATATTTACACCATGGAAATTGGTGACTACTAATCAGGACAGGCTTTGTTGTTGTTTTCCCCCCAGGATAACCAGTTGTTTCCAGCACAATCATGGTGAGAGTGGTAGGGTAGGCAGTCAGGGAAATAGCTGGAGGTCATATCCTGAGAGCTTAAAACCATTGTAGTGACTTTGGCCTTTATTTTGAGTAAAATGAAGCATCTGTGTTGGGAGATTTGGGGGAGTAAAGGAAAACTATTGAACTTGTGTTTAAAAAAAGACTCCTCTGCAGTCATGTTGTTGTCGTTCAATATCATTAAGTCAACAATTACAATTCATAGCAACCCTGTAGAGGGTTTCCTAGTCTGTAAATCGTTACAGGAGAAGAAAGCCTCATCTTTCTCCTGCAGAGAAGCTGGTGGGGTCAAAATCAATGATACTGTGTTAAGTGTCATGGTGTCGGTTCTGCCTATAACAACCCTGTATAGGGTTTCCGAGGAGCAGCTGGTGACTGCCGACCTTGTGGTTCAAACTACTTTGCAGTCCAGCGTATTAACCCACAGCGTCACACCAGGACTGTTTAACAGTCTAGTGGGGAATATACTTAATTATGATAGGTGTTACAGATTGAATTGGAGTCCTGATGTGGCACTGTGGGCTAATGCAGACTGCAAAGTAGTTTGAACTGCAAGATCGGTGGTTCAAGTTCACCAGTTGCTTCCTTGGAAACCCTGTACAGGTTCGCTATGGGTCGGAATCGACTTCATGGCACTTAACAACAACAAATTGAATTATGTGACCCCAAAAATATGCGTCGTAATTCTAACCCCAGTCGCTCCTTGGAAACTCTGCACAGGGTGGCTATGGGTCAGAACTGATTCCAGGGTATTTAACAATAACACTAGATAACGAAGTCAATGACTAAGGCTGGAAGCAAGCAAACCATCGAGGAGATTGTTACTAAAATCCACGCAACAGATCCTGGTGTCTGGGATCAGGAGGAAGAGAGAAGGTTCTAGCACACTTATTTTTAAAGTAGGATCATCAGGATGGGTCTGAGGATGTGAGAGAATGAGAAAAGTCACCAGTGTCTTCAAAGTTCTGACTTGAGCAACCATCAAGAGCAAAAGGTGGGAGCATTTCCGGAAAAGCAGATTTGTGAGGTAATCCACAAGTCAGAGACGGCTACGGTGGGGTGGTCCAGGTGGACTTGAAAGACGGCATTTTGACGTAAATTCCTTGTTTTTTAAGAAAACAGGTTAAGATACACTTTACATCCTTATCAGGCATATATATATATATATATATATGTTACCTTTGCATGAAGTCCTGGTGTGGGGCTGTAGGATAAGTACTGGACTGCTAACTGAAAGTTGGGCAGTTCAAATCCACCAGCAGCTCCCCAGAAAACGTATATAGGGTAGCTATGAGTGGGAACCAACTCGGCAGCACTTAACAACAACAGCAAGAACAGTGCAAACGTGCGCCTAGTACCGTGCTGACACAGCCAGAGTCAATGTGCATGTGCAGTGGCTTCCACGGCCACGCAGAACCCAAAAGGAGCGAACGGGTGGTGTCGCTCCTTAGAGCAGCAGGCGCTGCACTAAGACAGAGCTCACATTGCTCCAAAGAAGATGGAAGTCTCTTCTCTGTGGCCTACAAGAATGTGGTTGGTGCCAGGCGATCTTTCTAGAGGGTCATCAGCAGCATTGAGCTTACCTAAAGTCATGGAGTCCTAATGTGGCACTGTGGGTGAATGCACCAGACTACAAAGTCGCTTAAACTGCGAGGTTGTTGGTTCAAGTTCACCAGCTACTTTTTGGAAAGCCCGTACAGGGTCGCTATGGGTTGGAACCGACTCCACTCTACAGCACTTAACAACAAAAATAACCATCCTCTCCACATATCCAATTTATACTCTTAGTTTAAGGGAGTCCTTCTTTCTGTTCCATGAAGTTTAACAGGATTTTCTAATCCAGAGTCGTCTCTCCCTTCTGTGAGCTAACTGAAACCAAACCCACTGCCATCACGTGAAATCTGACTCGTATTGTTGTAGGAGTCCTGGTGTGACTCTGTGGGTTAATGCACCAGACTGCAAAGCCGTTTGAACTGCAAGATTGGTGGTTCAAGCTCTCCAGCTGCTTCTCGCAAACCCTCTACAGGGTCACTATGGGTCAGAATCGACTTCACGACACTTCACAGCAACAACAAATCTTGACAATGCCATGAGTTGTCATGTGAACCAAGATGGGTGATTATGAAATGCCAGACTTCTCAATTAAATGTTTTGGAAGTCAATGGGTAAATAAATGCTGCTTTGGGGAAAGAAAGAAAGAAAGGGGAGAAAAGAACAATGCAGAATAAAACACTTTATTTCTGACTTAACCAAAAAGTACAGAGAGTATCCCTATAGTGTGTTCTCTGTCACACACACAAAGCAAACCTTATGCTACTGAGTTGATT
The DNA here is from genome assembly GCF_000296735.1 of Chrysochloris asiatica. Classification (NCBI taxonomy): domain Eukaryota; kingdom Metazoa; phylum Chordata; class Mammalia; order Afrosoricida; family Chrysochloridae; genus Chrysochloris; species Chrysochloris asiatica. Next base: position 633,817 of record NW_006408562.1, on the reverse strand, counting down.
GTAACTCATAGTGACCCTATTGAGACCGAGTAGAACTGACCCCATCCAGTTTCCAGAAGACTGCCATAGCTTTCTTACCTAGAGCAGTTGGTGGATTCAAATCACTAACCTTTTGGTTATTAGCTGAATTCTTGATCGCAGCTCTACCAGAACTCTTTGCACCTCTCCTAATCACCCCTATTATTAACATCTAGCACTTCTGTGCTACATATGTTACAAAGGACCAACCAATACTGATACATTATCATTAACTAAAGATTATGTTGTTATTAACTGCTGTCTAGTTGGTTCTGAAGGAGCTCTGGTAACGTAGTGGTTACAAATTGGGCTGCTAACCTCAGCGTCCGCAGCTCAAAACTACCAGCCGTTCCATGGGAGAAAGATGAGACTTTCTGCTCTGGTAAAGATTTATAGCCTCAGAAACCCTGTACAGGATCGCTATGAGTCTGAACCGACTCCATGGCACATAATAACAACAACAGTTGGTTCTGACTCATGGCAACCCTGAATAGGGTTTCCGAGGAGCAGCTGATGGGATTGAACTGCCAACTTTGTGGTTAGCAGGCCAGTGCTTATCCTACAGCACCATACCAGGCCTCCTAGCTGAAGTCCATTGTTTACATTATTACACTTCACTCTGTGTTGTACAGCTCTGTAGGTTTTGGCAGATTTATAATGCCATGCATCTACAATTACAGTATTACACAGAATAATTGTTGTTAAGTGCCATTGAGTCGATTCTGACCCATAGCGACCCTGTGGTTCAAACGACTTTGCAGTCTGAGGAATTAGCCCACAGTGCCACACACAGAGTATAGTTAGCTACCCTGACAATCTCAATTTTTTAAATACAATTTAAATTTTAAGCTGAATACTTGCGTTTCCCTCCTCCCAAATTCCAGGAAATCTTCAGTTCTCAGTGTTTACAACCATGAACCACTAGAGGACATTATAAACTCATTTTTGCGCATCACAGTTATACAATTTTAACAAATTAAACAAAATGATGAAGACTGTTAGTCTAATTGGGTGTTCTAAACCAAAGTAGAATTTATTATTAGAGACTGCGCTTGATAATGTTGATGTTCTCCATTATGAAATCATTTATATCAGGCCCTGAACAAAAAGGGAGACTTAAAAACTTGAAATGTTCAAAGTTAGGGAGAAGATAATTTTCTACTGTGAGATAGAATTACCATTTACTTACTATATTTGCCCATTTGCCAAGATATGAGGTATGTTGTCCAACTTTCCCTGTCTCCTGTCTTGTCTGTATGCTTGTGAGTATATACCAATGAAACATGGTTAAGTGAAAACTTTTAATCCTTGAGAAATAATTGTTACTTGTTAAGGACTGCCACGTAGTTTCTGACTCATAGTGACCCTGAATAGGGTTTCCAAGGAGTAGATGATGGGTTTAAACCACCAATCTATTCATTAGCAGTCCAGTGTTTTTCCTACAGCGCCACACCAGGACCCTTGTGGCATTCCAAAGGGTGTATAAATTACCTTTCAAACTATATTCACCTAGAAAGGATGTACGGTGCAGCAAAAGGACAACCAAGACAGCTATAAAATCTGAGACCAATCAAGAAAACTGGTACCCAGGAGAAAAAAGGGAGAAGGCAAAGTTAAACACAGATGAGGAGAAAGCAATGAGAGGAGGTGAATCACATAAAAATATAACTCTAGGGTAATATATTATGAGTTAAAAACAAAAAATGAGATTGATTTTTATAAGATACAACTCAGAAACAGGTTCCTGAGAAGAGACTATCATTAAAAGTCAGGTAACTGCCTCTTCTACAACACTGTCCTCCCGCTGCTGGTAACCAGCATGCTCAGTCAGACCCACTCACCTGTCTTTTTACTAATCAGCATGACGCACTGCTACTTCAGGACCAACACCTTTACTTGCCTTTGTAATGAGAGGGAGTGGGCAAATTTGGCAGCAAAAACCTTACAGATTGCTAACCACTTCCATAACCTGAGAGCAATGTTATCTTTTATAAGATGGAAGATAGTCATATAATGATGCAAGAAGTCTAAATTATCAGGTTTTCTGATCAGATATGGTTTCTTGCTACTTAGATAATAAATGATTGTATCATTTATTATCCCCATAAAGACAAATAGAACGCTCAACTCTGCCTCTTGATTATCGTATGTACGACAGAAGGAAATGGTACCTGGTTCTGCATCATTCTCATAATCACAAGAATACTTAAGTCCATAGTTGTGGCCACTGTGCCAGTCCATCTTACCAAGGGTCTCCCTTACCTTTGCTAACCCTCTATTTCACTAAACATGATGTCTTCCTCTAGAGTCGGATCCTTCCTGATGATGTATCCAAACCAAGCAAGTTGGATTATGTACTACTGGGATCCATCAAGTTTTCACTGGCTAGTTTTCAAAATTAGACCACCAGGTCTTTCTTTCTGCTCAGCTAAAATCCTACAGTTCTTATAAAACCATACCTGAAGTGTCCCTCCTAACCAGTAAAAATTCTAGCACACCACAAGTCAGAGAGAGATACACCGTACATGGAATATTTCTATCACATGACTGCTTTCAAAAAGAAGTTAAGTGTTTTGTAATACCCATTATATGCAATGTTATCCATAGTTTGTTATGCCACACAGTTGAATGCCTTTGCATAATCAGTAACGCACAGATAAATATCTTTCTGGTATTTTCTGCTTGCAGCCAAAATCTATGTGGCATCAGCAACAATACCCTTTGTTCCACAGCCTCATCTGAATTCTGCTTGAATTTCAGGTAGCTCCCTGCCAATCATTTTTGAAGTATCTTCAGCAAAATTTTACTTACATGTGATATTAATGATATTGTCCAATGATTTCCAAATTCCATTGGGTTCTCTGGAATGGACACAAATATGGATCTCTTCTAATTGACTCACCAGGTACCTGTCTTCCAGAATTCTTGATAAAAATGAGTGTGTCCAATGCCGCATGTCTGTTAAAACATTTAAATTTGTATCCTGTCAACTCCCGGAGCTTGTTTTTGCCAATATTTTCAGTGGGTACTAATCTGCAAGCTTGGGTGTTCTTGTGTGTCTCCCTTCACTACACAACAGCTGGATGCTTCACTCTCAGCTCTATCCCTCCATGACTAGGTCCTTGTCCATGGGCACAGGCATCCCCAGGTTTCCCCACACTTTGGACCAAACAGTCCTTCCTCTTCTCTCTCTCATCACAAGGTCGACGGGAGTCTATGGATGTGGTAGAACTTAGCCCATATCTTCATTACTACCTTTCCCCCACTTCCACTCACATGTAGAACAACGTGGCCACCAGTGAGCTTACATGCCTGCTCATGTGTTCGCTTTGAGATTGAGTCTTAGATGGAGGTTTGTCTTGAAGGGACTTGATTATTGGCTTTATGGCTTCCCCCCGCCCCGGTGAACGGCTTACTTGCTATTGTAGTAGCCAAACAGACTACAGTTTTAGTTTTTGTTTTTTCCTGCTGTTCTTTCTTTCAAAAAGTGTCTTCTGTTCCTCTAGCTGCTCCAGGCTGGTCTGCATGTCCTCTCAAGTGGGAATGTCCCACCCACCCAGGTATTTTTATTGTTTCAAAATTTTTTGTATTGTTTCAAAATTTGCATTTATTTTGTCTATTTGTTCTTGCAATGTTTTCCTGAATTCTTCTTAACTTTTTTCTGTGTTCTCCTCACTTTCATCAATCTTTCTGTCTAGTCCCTTGAAGGTACCTAAATATCATTCTTTTGCATGCTTTTTTTTTTTAGTTCGTTCCATTACCTTTTCTTCCTAAGCAATGTTTTCTGGCTCTACATCTTGGTCATTTGTCTGAACCATTCTCTCCTGTTTCTTCCTTTAAGTCAAAATTGTCATTTGTTTCCAGGGGCATTGTGGGGTTGTATTATTTAATTAATAATTGTATGTTTATGCATTCTTAGGCTCTTACCATCTGTCTCCTGTGTGTGCAGTTAGATAATGAAAATATGAACAATGTTCTCGATTGCCAGTTGGGTTAGTGTTAAATACTGTCTATCGTTGATCAGGTGGTATGTTGTTGTTGTTGTTAAGTGCTGTTGAGTCAATTCTGACTCATAGCAACCCTGTATAGGGTTTCCAAGGAGCAGCTGGTGAGCTTGAACTACTAACCTTGCAGTTCAAATTGCTTTGCAGTCCAGCTGGTACTGGCTCTTTCCCAGTGGGTAGAGCTGCAGAAGGTATGGGTGTAACTTGATTTTTCAGGTAGCTGTCTCTTGTAGTGTGAGAAAGAGAAATTTTTTCCCACACACATACACAAGAAAACAAACAAGGAACCAACTATGAAAAGAGAAATTAATAAAGAAAAATTAATAAATCAGACAACAACCAGATAAAAAGAATATAATAACTATAAAGACAAAAGACGGTCAAGGAAATGGAGTTATAGAAAGGAAAAATAAGAGAGAAAATAAAAGGAATAAATAAAAATAAACACTTTATAACAACTTCTAAAAGGAACCTGAAAATGGAGCTATAGAAGATATAAATAAGAGAGGAAATAAAAAATACTTAGAAAAACTAGGGAGAGGGAATATGAAAAGAGAAAGAAAGCAGAGAGTAGTAAAGATAGACCAAAGGGTTGGGGTTGAGACAAGATACAGAAGAAAAGATGGCAAAACAGACGCAGAAATAGGATAAAATTCAAGGGAGTTGGAAAGAGAAGGAGTAAGAGTAAATAAACAAAAACAATGAAACAACAAAAGGAAAAAGCCACCTCTTCCAAACAAAAACAAAAAAGCAGTACAGCCATTGGGTCTGAAGAGGAGAAAATTCTAGGGGGCTCCTACAAGCCAACAAGCTAACAAGGTGAATGTGGGAGGGATGTGACAGTGGAGTTCCTAGCCTTAGATGAAGTTCCTATCAGCTTCAGTGTCCAAGACTTTCAATCCAGACGTAGTTCACCGAGACCCTTGATGGAGCTGGTGTCTTTTAGGATCAAAGTGCAGCTAAGGACAGGGAAACTGGTTAAATGCTGGTGAGGGTGACTCCCAGGTCCTGTAAGTATGAAGCTGAGCACCAAAGAGGTGCACCAAAGCAGTGCAGCGGCCCCCTGCCTCACACCATATAGCTGGGAACTCCCAGAGAGCAGCATCTGTGCTGGGATTGGAGGAATGTGGAAGCTGACCACACCTCTGGTCACCAGGGGAGCGTGCAGAAAAACAAGGAATCACACCTTTCCCGTCACCTGTGTGAATTTTCTCTGACAGGCCACCTTCTGTAGCCAAAGCTGCTCAGAAAAGTTCAAGATGGTAGCGCCTCATCTTGCTCAGTGTTCACCAGTCAGTCTCCCTCTCTTGCAGTCCCTGCTCAGCTTCCCCTCCCAGCAAGCATTCAGACCACTTCTCTGACCTTTCTTCTGAAGTTCAGGGTTCCAGGTTTTCATCTGGGTCTGTTTCATTTGGTCTCGCAAAGGAGCTCTGGTAGCGTAGTGGTTACGAATCGGGCTGCAAACCGCAAGGTCAGCAGTTCAATACCACCAGCTGCTCCCCAGGAGAAAGATGAGGCTTTCTGCTCCTGTAAAAATTTACAGCCTCGGAAACCCTTACAGGGTCGCTATGAGTCGGAACTGACTCCATAGCACACAGCCACCACCAGAGGGTCACTGTAGTATGTCTGCCTACATTGCTACAAGTCTCTCACCACTATCCCTTCCATCATCTTCTGAGGTTTCTAGTGTAATTAAATATTATTGTCCAGGGAATCCTTCAATATTGCAAATGGAGGCTGGAATTTTTTCTTCAGTTCTTTAAGCTTAAGAAATGCTGACCATATTCTCCCATTTTGTTTTCTAACACCCTATCTTTACACTTTTTATTATAATACTTGACTTTATCTTCTTGAGCTGCTCTTTTTTAATTTTCTGATCAGATGTTTTACATCAACATTTCTTTTGGTTGCTTTAGCTTCTCTACACTCAAGAGCCAAATTCAGAGTCTCTTATTTCTTCCACTTTGGTCTTTTCATTTTTCCTATCTTTTTAGTGACCTTTTACTTTCTTCATATATGAGGTTCTTAATGGCATCCTACAACTCTTCTGGTCTTCAGTCCTTAGTGTCTAATGCAACATATCTACTCTCTAAATTCAGGTAGGGTGTACTCCAGGCCATATTATGGCTCTCGTGGACTTGTTTTCATTTCTTCAGCTTCAGCCTGAATTTACATATGAATAATTGATGGTACAGTTCACAATGTGCACCTGGCCTTATTTTGACTGATGATATTGAGCTTCTCCATGGTCTCTTCCCACAGATGTAGTCAATTTGATTTCCATATATTCCATCTCATATTCCTTTTGGTGAAGTCCACCTTTTATATTGTTTAAAAGGTAATTGTAATGAATAAGTCATTGGTCTTGAAAATTTTTATTGCATGACCTCCAGCATTGTTTCTATCACGAAGCCCATATTTTCAAACTAGAGATCCTTCCTCATTGTTCCCAACTTTCACATTCCAATTATCAATGCATCTTGATTACATGTTTGAGCACAGATCCTATTTCCACACAAGACCATATTTCTAGTAACTAGGAGTTCAGACTTCAATATACCTTTTGTTGTTGTTGTTGTTGTTGTTGTTGTTAAGCACCTTTGAGTCAGTTCCGACTCCTAACAACCCTGCATAGGGTTTCCAAGGAGTGGATGGTATAGTTGAACTGCCAACCTTGTTGTTAGCAGTCCAGTGTTTTTCCTAAAGAGCTGCGCAAGGACTCTGCTAGACTAAATAAATTATGGTATGCTCAAACAGTGGAACACTACAGAGCACCAGGAAGACTGAATGAGAATGTACCAAGAAATTAAGTAGATGAATCTTATAGCAAAGGAGCAGAAGAGAAAAGGCCATGTAGTGTTTCCTTTGGTGCATTAATAGGCAGAGGTCCCTGAGTGACACCATCCCAGTGTGGCTCTGTGTGTTACTGTGCTGGGCTACAGGGTCGGTTTGAACTGCTAGGTCAGTGGTTCCAGCTCACCAGCTGCTCCTCAGAAACCCTATACAGGGTTGCTATGAGTCAGAACCAACTCAACAGCACTTAACAACAGCTAATCTTAAGGTTGATGGTTCGAAGCCACCCAGCAGTACTTTGGAAAAGCTTAGCAATCTGCTTCCTAGAAAACCCCATGGAGCAGTTCTGCTCTAATACATGGGGTTGCCAAGAGTTAAATCAATTCAACAGCAACAAGTTTTGCTGTGTTTTTGTTTGTTTGTTCACTCACAGAGAAGGCATACTACAGAGTCTTCCGGAGTACTGAGACTAATTGATTCTTGATTTATTTTGTGCTAGCATGGGTTGTTGTTGTTGTTGTTGTTAAGTGCCGTTGAGTCAACTCCGACCCATAGCAACCCTGTATAGGGTTTCCAAGGAGTAGCTGGTGAGCTTGAATGCCCAACCTTGCAGTTCAAAGGGCTTTTCAGTCTGGCGCATTAACCTACAGTGCTATACCAGGACAAAAAATCATCAGATTGTAATGCCATATAACAAGAACAACAGCAACAACATAACAAAACTCTGTTAAGAGACTAATTAGATTTCAAGTAGAAGCTGTAAAGTGAAACAAAGATTTTATTAGGAGAAAGAGGTTTCTTTTCTGTGTGTGTGTGTGTGTGTGTGTGTGTCTGTGTGTGTAGGGCGTCCTGGTATGGTGCTGTGGGCTAATGTGTCAGACTTCAAAGCTGTTTGAACTGCAAGATCGGCAGTTCAAACTCACCAGCTGCTCCTTGGAAATCCTATACAGGATCGCTATGGGTTGGAATCGACTCGACTGCACTTCGCAACAACAACAAAGAAGTGTACTATGCCACCTCCTTACTGGAGTCCTGGTGTGGTGCTGTAGGATATCCCCTCGACCATAAGGTCTGTTTGAACCACAAGTATGGTGGTTCACACTCATCAGCCACTCCTTGGAAACTCTATGCAGGGTCACTATTGATCAGAACCAACTCGACAGCACTTAACAACAACAATAACAACCTCCTTACTAGATTTGGAGTCCCTTTCAAAGAGAAGCTCTTTACAATCTAATTCAGTGCTCCTAGTTGAGTCCTGGTGTGGCGCTGTGAGTTAATGCTCTGGACTGTAAAGTTGTTTGAACCACAAGGTCCGTGTTACCAGCTGCTCCTCAGAAACCCTACAGAGCATCGTTATGGGGTGGAACTAACTCGATGGCACTAACCAACAACAACAACAATGCCTAAGAGAGTCCCTGGAACATAGTAGTTACTCAGTAAATTGTTGGTAATTAATAAACACAATTAGCAATACAAAATAATATAAAAGAAAGACTCAAAATAGCCACACTTTGAAATCAAGACATCAGTTTGAAGCCATAGTAGAAACAACAGCAAAATCATGTTTTTTGGTTTTTTTTAATAAGCAACAGTTTATTTTTAGCTTTATTTTCATAATATGAAAGGATATCACTTGGTAGCACTCTATTACTTATGTACAATTAAAAATGCAGGTTAATTAAAAGAACAAAGTACTTCAATTCATTAAACGTTCTGTTTAATGTGAAGTCACCACATAATAATCATAACCTTTTAAAAATTCTAAATCCTAACTTTATATGATTCAGAAACAAATTTCCGACTGCTGCTGTCTTCACTACAAGCATCGGTTCCCACAATGCTATGGACGTGGCTGGCTGCTGATACTAGGTGTCTCACTCTTCCGCCAGCTCCTTCCTTAGGATGGCCCCAGCCCAATGCTTCTGCCTCTGGGATGGCTCTCTAAACAGCCTGCATTGGACTGAAAGCGTCTATAGGACACAAACCTTGTATTTGCAACCCACATAGCAGTTTTCAGAGTGCTTTCTTTGCATATGGTGGGCACTCAGTAAACATTTTTATATTCTGAACTTATTTTTTAAAAAAGGCAAAATCATGTTTTTTGTAGCATGTGCTCATTCTTTATCTCTCTCACTTTACATATTTATATTTTCAATGAATATAAACTTTGTGAAGGATTTGAGGTTCATATTTGTGGCTCAAGTACAATTTGTTATATATATATATAAAGCCTTGTAAATTAAGTTTTAATTCAATTAGGAAATCCTAGATTTTCATCCAAAATTGGTGAGATACCAAAATGAACAACAGTAAGTTGAAACTACCGCAGGTGATGTATAAAGACTGTCTTTGTCAAAAAATTTCAGCTTACTGGAACCTGCTTAGCAGGTTAAGTGTGAGAACTTGAATAGCAAAATCTCCCCAGTTGCCAGTTCTAGTGTATAAAAGAAAATGGTTATTTAACATGCCATAAGTGAAATAAATTCGAAAATAAATTTTCCCACATGCTGTTACTTGGAGAAACAGCATCTCTAAGGCCCCATTCAAGCTCAGCGGGAAAGCACTGCTTGATAAATTACTGCTGTCTACAAATGGAGTCCTAGTGTGGCGCTGTGGGTTAATGTGCCAGACTGCAAATCTAGTTGAACTGCAGGTTCGGCGGTTCAAGCTCACCAGCTGCTCCTTGGAAACCCTTTGGGTCGGAGCCAACTCTATGGCACTTAACAACAACAACAATAAGAATGGAGTCCTAGTGTGGCACTGTAGGATAAGCACTAGACTTCAAAGTTGATTTGAACCACAAGGTGATGGTTCAAACCCACCAACCACTCCCTGGAAACCCAATACATGGTTGCTATGAGTCAGAACCTACTCCCTGGCACTTAGCAACAACAGGAATCAGATGGAAGAGTATCGCGGAAGAGCGCCACCTGTGTGTGGTACTGCAGCTTCCTTGGAAGACTAACCACCATTTGCATGGTGTGATTCAGATGAAGGTAGATGACGACTATGAAGAAAGCAATGGCCATTGTGCACAACTGGACTTGGTTCCTCTCAGCTTAAGGTCTTACCATCAGCCTTCAAGTAGAAGAAGTGTGCATGGTATTTGTATATGTACACATAAGCATGTGCCCAACACTAATTTGTTTAAGGAAAAGGATTTTCATTAACCAAATTCACAAGAGGTAGATGTAGAAACCAGATACCAACTTCTTACCTGATAATGAGATGCATCACTATCAAGAAAATATATTATCATATCCAACAAGGTGCTTTTACCGCCCTATCAGAAATTGCATGAAAACTAATCATAACCAGAAAAAATAATCAAAACTCTGAAGGCAAAGGTCATGGAATTATCATGAGCTAAGACTACCATTTTCCCCTAGATCCGGAGCTCACTGCTCATCAATCCCTCTGGACAGAACTGGAAAAATCTGACAAAGCCTGACCCTGTGGTATATGTCCTCTTTTCTAGACTTGCATGCATGCTGCTTCTATTATTCCTATTTTCACAGATGCTGTATGCCCCAGATTGATTTCACAATCAGACATGTCCAGACCCTTCCAGAACCCAGAGACAACTCATTGTTCAAGGAAATCACTGCAGACACTCAGTTCATTGATTGTGAGTTGACGTTATATGATTAAAAGAACTTTGGTGTTGCTGTGGGTTAAGTAAGTGTTGTTTTGCTAATCAAAAGGTAGGTGATTTGAGCCCACCAGTCACTCCACAGGAGAAAGCTAAGGCAGTTTGCTTACTCAAAGATTTACACAATGCTACTTTGTCTTATAAGGTCCCAATGAGTTGGAATAAATTTAGTGGCAATGGGTTTGGTTTGGGTTTGGGAGCTATTAGCTTAACTGCCAGGGTGTAACCTGTAGTTCCTTAGGAGTATCTCACAGTTGTTATTGTTGTTGTTAAGTGCTCGTCAAATCTGTTCTGATACATTGCAGCCCTGTTTAGGGTTTCTAAGGATTGACTGGTGAGCTTGAACCACCAACCTTAAGGTTCAAACTGACTTTGCAGTCCAGCACATTAACCCACAGTACCATACCAGGACACAGTAGGCGCCTCTTTATTGTCTGTAAATTCTGGTTTAGTCCAACACAACACCTTGTGAGATCTATGCTATGCATCTGTGAAGACTTTCAGTATATGGAACAAGATGATATCCAGTGGTTGCTTACAACCTGAGATTAATGATTTGAAGGAGAAATGAATTTAAGACTAGCCTTCACACACACACTAGAGCTAGGATTTGCACAGAGACTACTGGAATTGTTGCTGATTCCGTGTCACTGATTTTCTGCTGAGACTTTCCTTCGCCATCAGTTCCATTCCCCATAGAAAAATACCCTAAAACAATGTTTCCTTAGATAAGTTTAGCAATTTACAGTTTATGGAACATTGCCACTTGATAACAACTATAAAATGTACTTAGGATTAATTATCCCATTTTGCAGACTTTTTTAAAAGGTGGGAGGAGAGTCTCCAAAGTTTTAAATGCTATGGCCTGGTTTCTAGCTAGAATCCCTGAGTGGTACAAATAGTTAATGTATGACTGCCAACCAAGAGGTCAGAGGTTCCAGGCCACCCAGAGGCACCTCAGAAGAAAGACCTATTCATTTCCAAAAAATCAGAAATTGAAAATATAGTGCTCATAGTTCTTCTCTGACACACATGGGGTCTCCCTATGAGTTGGAATTGGTGGATTCCATCCATACTGGAATGAGTAGTTTCTGTTTCTGCTCACTATGAGCTGGGTGTCAAACCAGGAGAACTCTAACTTGAAATCCTGTGCTTTTCACAATTTATAGGTGGTTATAAGATGTCAAATATACATTCTGCATGTGGGACTGCTCCACCCTAGGGAACAAGGAATTACTGTACAGGTCCCTAAGTATCTGAAGTTTCCAGAAAAGAAAAGATGCCAAGGCAAACTTGACACCAGGAATCCCATATGTTCTAACTCATGGACTGAAACCCAACACCTGCCTTTTCCAGGCACTCCCCATGTATCTTTTTCCTTATTTGGAAAGCACTATGACACCTCTGACTGGAAACATGAGCAACCCTGCTACTGGACAGCCTGTCTTGTGTATCATGCGAATATTAGATCAAGAAGGAGACTCTTGGAGTGCTTATGTGTTCCTTATCCTGTGAGGTTAAGCTCATGAATCTCTGGCCTGAAGATGCATGGCCTGGTGCTTTCCAGTGCACACATTTAGGATCATAGAAACTTAAAAAGCAAGTGTTTCCCAGCACTTATCGTTGCATCAGGAAACATGATCGCAAGTGTTTTTTCTCTTTGTCCCTTAACATCAATGCAAAACAAGTGGTTATTTAATAACTACTTCTATCCAATCAAGGACCCCTAGTAGTGTAGTGGATTCTGAACTGGATTGCTAACCAAAAGGTCAGCAATTCAAATCTACCAGTCGCTCCATGGGAGAAAGAGGAGGCTTTCTGCTTCTATAAACACTTAAAGCCTTGAAAACCCTATACAGGGTTACATGAGTCAGAACCCACTCCAGGACACACAACCACCACCACCATCCAACCAAATCTATTCTTCTTTTCTTTAGAAATGTGCCTAAATTGTACATGAATAGGAGGAATGGAGTTTAATTACTATATCATACGCCGGAAAATTCAGAGATCCTTGTCTTGTTATCTTCTCCAGTTCCCTTACAAGGAAAGGAGAGAGACAAGCGATAGTACATGCCCATTCAAAATATGCATCTAAAATATAAGACTGCATTTAAAAATCCATAAGGATCAAATCTTATTATAGCCATATGACCACCAGAGTAAACAATTCCTTAGCATTCTACATTTGAAAAGAATACACTATCAAGGATCAGTCCTATCCCCTCTGTACATAGGGTTGATATGGATGGGCAACTTTGACACTGACAACCTAAAATGGGGCAGAGGGAGGCAATAAAGGTACAAAGTGACTGGCTTACAAGTTTTCGAGAGGGAGTTTAGTTTCAGAGTATGCCAGGAGAGGTAGAATCCTCACTGAATACTTGTCATCTTGTCTAGAAAAGTTTGGTGAAAGGAGATGGGGATAACATACTTGGGATTCAAATGTGAGCAATTCTTATCATGACTAATTGCAATTATCACAACTGTAAAGCTGGAAATATTGTAACAAAAAGGGGGGGGGTAGTTAATGTTACAATCCAGGAACAGAGGACACTAGAACCATCAAAGGAGAAGAGCTCTAGCAGAATGTGGGACTCTATCCAGAGAAGCAGTGACACCAGAGATGGAGGCAGAGAAGAGGAGATGGAGAAATAGAGCAGCTGAGGACTCCAGACTCATGGAAAGAGAAAGGCTGTATGCTGGTGGCCAGGAGGCAGGCTTGCAGAATGTGCCCTTTGGTTAGTTGTTTCAGTGATTACATATTCCTGAGTGTTTTTGTGTACATTCAAAAATAAACACCAAAAACCAGAGGTAATAGAAGCAGATACTATTGAATGATGATGCATGGCAGTGACTGTAATCAATGCAATGAAATGAAATATATTAGGAAGAGTGTAAAACTCATGTTCTCCCATGTAAACTATCACTCAATTCACAATAAAATTTTTTTAAAAAAACACACAAACATCATAGCCCTTTAGTACTACGCATCCCTCACTTACAGACATATTTAATTTCCAAAGATTAGGTCATTATGTGAAAATCAGCATTATGCAAAAATGGAGCATGACCATATCAGAACACAAAATAGAGGATGACTGCATCATTACATAACTGACAAATTACATTATTGTAAACTGAGAATCATGACCTAGTCAAGTTGACACAGAATCTTAGCGGTTCACAACCAGCGTTATTCTTGCCTGGGACCTCGGTGTTCATTATTGCTGGGCATGCATCATTGAAATCAAATGAATCTGATACTAGGATGTTTACTCTTGTTGTAAATGCAAAATGCTGTATAATGAAATAGTAAGTGAAGAGCAGGTGGAACTGTTTTATTATATTATGGGAGGTGATTGCACCAAGTCAAAGTTGCTCTTGGAATTAGTGAAATCAGAGATGTGAATATCTTCCCAATAACCCATGAGGAGCTGAGGACACATATGTTGAAAGTGAGGTGGAATTTGAAGACTTCAACTGGAATGATTTGTTTTGTTTTTCTTTTTCTTTTTACTTTTGCCTTCAAAGTAAAAAGATTAACCTGCACTCTGTTATTAATAGTCTTACATAGTAAGATAATTCATGTAAAGGAATATAAAGAAAGGATCAATCTTAACCACATTTTTCTTTTATTAGAATACTATTTTTTCAATTGAGTCCTGGTGTGGTGCTGTGAGTTAATTCGCTGGACTGAAAAGTTGGTTTGAACCACAAGGTTGGTGACTCAAGCTTGCCAGTAACTCCCTTGGAAACCCTATAAGGGTCACTATGGTTTGGAACTGACTCCACGGCCCTTAACAACAACAGCAGCAATTTTTCTAATTATCTTGGCATAATTTGTAATTATTAGATCGGCACACCAGAAGAAGTTAAAGTTTCTATCGCTTAGAATAAATGTTATTGAGTGCTATAGAGGAAGTTCCTACTATTTATTTCCAACCCTGTATAGAATTTTCAAGGCATTATTTCTCTGAGGGATCAGAAAGTCTCATCTTAGTGGCTGGAAGTCTTGAAGTGCCTTTGTGTTCTTTAAAGTAAAATAAGCTTTATATTTTGCATTTTTAAAATTGCTGATTCCTTCACTTACTAACACAACCATCAATATGAACACTCGTGCAATCCTTACAGTGAATCAGTGAGACTGAAATTGTCATGACTTCATTTTATAGCTGGCAACCGCAGCTCACGGGAGTACCAAGGGAACTTTTGATTGTTAGTCACCTCTTGTACTAACTGCCAGCCTCATTCTGGAAGTTACATACAGACGGGAATCTTGATTGCTTTAAGATTAATATTTTAAAAGAAAATAATCAGTTCAGAGATTCTGCAATACTGACTGGATATTACTAACAATGATCACATTTTCTGACTAGTGCTCTGCAAACTAGATGAATGACTCAATGACACTTAACAACAACTACTGCTAAGTGAATGCCTGGTCTTTTCAACCTAAGTAGGTAAGGGAACAATAAAGAAAGAGGGGGTTGGTTGCAAATGTAGCGAAGGAAATGCACATTGCAAAAGGCTCATTTGTCAGCCAAATGAGTGTTGACAGCTTTTTGTATGATTGACCTAGATGGCTAGAAACTTTGGAAATAGCATTTATTAAAAAAAAAAAAAAAAAAAAAAAAGCTGCAGATTCTGATCACCTTCAACTGACATCACATTGAATAACTGGTTAAACCCTCTGGTAGAAAGAAGAAACAGGGAATTCACCCTTGAGAAAATGCTGATCTCTCTTTAACTTCGGGGAGCATGACAATCAGCAGCCAGATCATTGCTCTATTGGGCCATCAACACCTGTCAGATGACAGTGTACCTGAAAACAAAAGGCTTTTGTGAATTGGTTGGCATCATCTGTGAGATATTCCTCACAGCTGCTGGCCAAGTTCTATTTTTATCCCACCATAGAAAGTGAGAGAAAAGGAACGTTCAGATGGTTACCATATAACTAAGCAAAGGGTCTTTAATTTCAAGATGGGAAGGGCAGAAGATCCACAGCCAGGAATGGCAGGACACATCACCAAAATCCCAAGGCTATCACAGAGAGTCTGCGAGTTAATTAGAATGTTTCATTTATCCATCTGGTTTATATGAGATTGACAACAGCTCACTTCTCACCCTGTTGGCAGAATTTATGTTTAGCATTACACTATTTGAGGCCATCTGGTTTCATGATGGCAGCTGATTTAAAAGGAAGACTTTGAACACTGCTGTTAACGAAGAAGGAAAAAAAGGAGAAATCACAC
Source organism: Chrysochloris asiatica (assembly GCF_000296735.1). Taxonomy (NCBI): domain Eukaryota; kingdom Metazoa; phylum Chordata; class Mammalia; order Afrosoricida; family Chrysochloridae; genus Chrysochloris; species Chrysochloris asiatica. The sequence goes on along the minus strand of NW_006408562.1, from coordinate 618,092 downwards.
TCAGCTGTAGATTTTGGCTACTTTGTCAAACTCTGAGAAAATATTTATGTTTTACAGTGGCCCAAATGGCTAATGACAATAACTAATTATTTGTTGTTGTTGTTGTTGTTGTTATGTTTATTTTTCCTTCTGGATTGTCCCTCTCTACATGTTTGAATGTTTCATCATAACACTAGCAGAGGAACTGACAAACACCAGATGAAATCACTCAAAGGAAAACACACAAAATGCATAGGATTATAGGATATAATCTTGTCATATATGGCCTCGTTTATGCCTTTCCAGAAAGATCAAACTAGAACTTGATTCAAAGGGTTTTATTAGGAGAATCTTCATTACCTGCTTCACAAGTTTTACAACCAAAGAGAGTCATTTATTCTATGCTATTCTGCTCTCAATGTCAAAACAAATCAGGTTGTTAATTATTGGTAAGAACTTTTTATTTAATTATTTTTGAAAAACACTTAGGTTCATTTAAAGTCCTACTTATGTTATTATTGCAGCCCTGGTGTGGCGCTGTGGGCTAATGTGTCAGGCTGCAAAGTCGTTCGAACTACAATATCAGCGGTTCAAGCTCACCAGCTGCTCCTTGGAAACTCTATACAGGGTCACTATGGGTCGGGATCGACTCTACAGCACTTAACAACAACAACAACAACAACATGCTGTTATTGTTATCGTTGTTAAGTGCCATCGAGTCAGTTCTGACTCACAGCAACCCTGTACGGGGTTTCCAAGGAATGGTTGGTGAGTTTGAACCGCTGACCTCGTGGTTCAAACCAACCTTGCGGTCTAGCGCATTAACCCATAGTGCCACATCAGGACCCCAACTCCTACTTATGCATCTATTTATATGCTTAGTTCTGCGTTTTCCCATTTATAGTTTACTTTTCAAATATATATTGATATTTACCTGGCCTAATGAAATGAACTTAGTTTTTGTTCCTTGCTTTCTGCCATTTTCCCCCCAGTTTGAACAAAATCATGCCTTTCTCTTCAGTACCGATGTGTTACATAATCATTCCAAACACAGGCAGTCTGTCAGACTTGAGATTCCCAGTTTCTTCTGGCAAGTCCCTCACACCTTGCCCCACCTCCCTCCATTCATTACGTCACTCATCTTGTTAGCCATAAACCCACTGCCAGCGAGCCACAATGGTGACCTGGTGTGGCGCTGTGAATTAATGCACCAGACTGCAAAGCCATTTGAACTGCAGGGTCGACGGTTCAAGCTCCCCAGTCGTTCCTCCAAGACCTTGTTGCTTTGTGTCGGAGCCGACTCGACAGCACTTAACAATAACAATCGAATCACAGCGACCTTGCATAGGGCGTATGAGGTTATAAATCCTTTGTTGTTAAGTGCTGTCGAGTCGATTCCGACCCATAGCGACCCTGTACAGGGTTTCTGAGGCTGTAAATCTTTACGGGAGCAGAACGCCTCATCTTTCTCCCGTGGAACAGCTAGTACTTTCGAACTGCTGACCTTGCAGTTTGCAGCCCGATTCGTAGCCACTACGCAACCAGAATGCTTACTGGAGCAGAAAGTGTATCTTTTTCCCACAGGGTGGCTAGTGGATTTGAACTGCCTAACTTGCTGTTAGCAGTCCAGTGCTTACCCTAAAAACACCATCAGGGCTCCTTAGTGTTTTGTCATACACCCATGTGTTGTTGTTTTTTATGCCTCTTGTTTCCAGTTGGCAAAATGCTGATGAAGAGAATGTATTTTTCACTGTCTTTATATCCTTTTTCTCCTAAGACTGTTCTCCGTCCATGAACACTATTGCTGCATTGTTGTTGTTGTTGTTGTTGTTGTTGTTGTTAGGTGCCATCAAATCAGTACTGACTCATAGCGACCCTATGCATAGCAGAACGAAACACTGCCCGATCCTGGGCCAACCTCACAATCATTACTACGCCTGAGCTCAACACTTCCGCCACTTTCTCAATCTATCTTGTTGGGGGTCTTCCTCTTTTTCTCCAAACCTCCACTTAACCAAACTTGATATCCTTCTCCAGTGACTGGTCCCTCCTGACATGTCCGAAGTATGCATGGTGGGAGTCAAAATTTGCCAAAGTCAGAATTATAGCCCTTACTTCCGGGCCCCGGTCACCCTCACCTATCTGTGTATCGGCTGCAAATGTACGGAGTGTGCTTTCCATTCCATCTCACCCAGGTCATTGATAAAGATGTTAAACAATACTGGGCCCACGACCAACCACTGAAGAACACCTGTTCTGTTACTCTAGGTATCACTGATCCACTGATAACACTATGTGGATACAAGCCTCCTGCCAGTTGCTCTTCAAAGCTGGTGAACAATTTCCCCCTCACAAACTAGACTATCTTTCTGGAAATAGTTGCTTGCTCAGAGGTGTTTCATAAAAGGCACAAGCACACAATTGTAGTTACAAAATCAATATTTAATGACATGTTAAATCATTTGCTATGTAAAACAAAATACACATAAAGATTCACTAATGTGTTTTGTGTGTAAAAGAAAAATAAAGCAATTTATTTTTGTATAAAGGAGCAGTCTTGAATAACCCAGTCTTTATTCTCTACTTATAAACATGTTTTATGATTTATTGACAGGATATTTGCATTTTCTGATTCATTTTCAGGAATAGTACACAACTAGCTATAGCTTTCATTAACAGTGTCTCCATGTCTCTCTACATCAGTGTTTCTTATTTGATACTGTTTTCCATTTAACGATGTGTAATTCAAAATTTTCCGGTTCAATGGTATAATTCAATGTGCTGGACTGTGAAAAAGTCATTTGAACAGCAATGTGGGTGGTTCAAGCTCACCAGCTGCTCCTCAGAAACTCTGTATAGGGTTGCTTTGTGTTGGAACTGACTCCCTGGCACTTAACAACAATAACAACAACCTTAAAATGAAACTAGCTAAACAAAAATGCAAAAATTAAAGGGAGCAACTGTTGTTGAGTGCCATCGAGTTGATTCTAACCTGTAGTGAGTGACGCTGTGTAGGATTTTTGAAGATCTGTCCTTCTCTTATTATTGTTGTTCGTTGTCAACTCTGACTCACAGCAGGCAACCTTATATGTGACAGGACAAAATATTGTCCAGTCTTGTGCCATCTTCATGATTATTGGCATATCTGAGTTCAACTTGACAATATGCTCTTCCAATCCATAGAGATTTGTTGTTTAATTTTCAGAAGTTACTACACAGTTTTATTTTTACTTCGTGATTGAATCTTAGATTTTCACACAGGAAGCACATTACAGAGGGGTTCTTGAATACCTCCGTTCCTGGGGAGCTCACAAATTCCAAAGGCACATTGCCCCCTATTTGAAGGGCTCTGTCACACTTGCTTTTTTCATTCAACTGTATCTTCATTGTTTCAGGCCATCAAACCTCTCCTGACACTTGAAGTAAAGTCAGTCAACACTTACATTTAAATACCTCAACTGCTATGACCTTCCTGTGTGAGCCTGGATAATGATTGAACTTTTCGAGGCCCCAGTTTCCTCATCTGTAACACGAAAGTAAAGTATTACTTCATGGAGAGTTTAGAGGATTTATTCAGTTAATATATGAAAGCACTTAGAATATTGTCTGTCACAAAGTAAATGATCAGTTTAAACTTTTCTAGACACCTATGTTATTATTGGAGTCCTGATGCGGAGGTGTGGGATAATGTACAAGAACACAAGGTGGGTTTGAACCACAAGGTCCGTAGTTCAAAGCCATCAACCACTCCTCAAAAATCAGAACTGAGGTCGCTATGAGTCCGAACTGAGGAGTCCTGGTGTAGAATTGTGGGTTAATGTGCTGGACTGCAAAGTCAGCTTGAACTGCAAGGTTGGAGGTTCAAGCTCACTAGCTTGGAAGCGCTATACAGGATCACTATGGGTCGGAACCGACTTGAGAGTGCTGAACAAAAACAATAACAACAAAGTTACTTTTGGGGCCTGGTGTGGTGCTATCGGATAAGTACTGAACTGCTAACCTTAAGACTGGCTGTTCAAACCCACCAGTCACTCCTTAGAAACCCTATAGAGCGTTGCTATAAGTCGGAACCAACTTCACGGTAGCACTTGGCAACAGCGACAACATGTTATAATTGCCAAAAATTACCTTCATTGAATCATGAGAAAACATCAGAAAAAATCAAATTAAAGAACATTCTACAAAAATAACTAACTAATTGTGTTCTTGGTATGGCACTGTAGGATAAGCTAGACTATGAAACCACCAGGTGAGCAGGTCAAATTCAGCAGTTGCTCCTCAGAAGCTACGTATGACATCTCTATGCATTGGAATTGACTCAAGAAATCTTAACAACAACATGCTTAATGAACTACTAGGTATGACGCCGGAGGACAAGCACTGGACTGTGAACCACAAGGTCTCCAGTCCAAACCCACCAGCTGCTCCTTGAAAACCTTAACAGGGTCACTGTGAGTCGAAACTGACTCAGTGGCACTTAACAACAATAACAACATGCTTTATTAAGTGTCAGTTTGTACTGACACACAATAGGAATATGTGGATACATTTTTGTTGAATGGATGAAGGAGATCTTAGAAAAGAATTCAAGTTAATATTAGAAGAAAGAGCAGGTAACATAGATTTATTGCCTAGACAAATGAGGAAAAGAGGAGCATGGTATTTGAAAAGTAATATAAAGAAGTTCCAGAAGTAGAGGCCACATTGATGGATTTTGGAAAGATATGACTGTAAAGAACCATTGAGTCTCATGAGTCACAGCTAAAACCTAAGTGGACTCGGGTTTCACTGGGTCAAATTAGCCTCAGATACAACAATGAAGGCAGAGAAAAAAGTCTTTGATTTCAGGAACCTACCTAGTATGGCACTGTAGGATAAGCACTGAACTGCTGGCCACAGAGTTAGCAGTTTGAGCCTAACAGCTACTTAGAAACCCTACACAGGGTCGTATAAGTCAGAACCAACTCAAGGGCACAATATAACATTAACAACTGATCTTCATCCTTAAACACCCATCTTACAAGCTCCCCTCCTTCCTTGGCAGGATCCTCAAAGCTCTTACACTCTCTTTGGTCTTTTAGCTTCTTGTAAGGAAAAGAAAGAAAGAGACAAGGATGAAGGAGAGAATCTTGGAGAGAGTCTTGACTTCAACAGCAGGTAGGTTTATTGAGAGTAAACCTGGGATGGGACACTCTTAAGTCACCAAAGGAGACCATGAGCCCGTCTATTCACTTACAGACTGGGGTATTTAAGGCAGTGTGGTCTGGACACAGTTCTGGGGCGTTTACAGTGGGCGGGGGTATGGAGATTTGGGCAGGGATATGGATATTTTCCTGAAACCTGGAATTACTGGTGGGAGGGTCTCCAGGTGTAATAAAGACTTAAGCTTTCCTGACCTGAAGCTCAAGCAGGACTTTATTCAGTGCTAATTGGGGGTAGTTGCAATGCCATTTTGTTGATCAGGCGCAGGGTCCTTCACTTCTAAAACTTGAAAAAAAAAAGTAAGTTTCTGTTCTTTAAAATCCACACACTGTGGTGTTTCTGTTATGGCAGCGCAGCACTAGGAAACCAAGAAAGAACCTCCAGTGAAGAGGACTTGAGGCTGACAGCCCTGCATACCTAGGATTCTAATGGGGTGTGCTAGGTCACCTGACCTCTTGGTGTTATGTTCACTGAGCCTTTGAGGGAAAGTGGGAGGCCCATTTGACTTTGGTGATTGTCACTTTGACAGCATACCAAACAGTTTGTGTGTAAGAATATAGTGTTGTTGTTAAGTGTTGTTGAGTTTGTTCCCACTCATACTGACCCTGTGTAGGGTTTCTGAAGAGTAACTGTTGACTTTGAACCATTGACCTTGCAGTTAGCAGTCTAGTCTTTATCTTTGTTGTTTTTGTTAAATGCCATTGAGTAGGTTCTGACCTATAGCAACCCTGTATAGGATTTCCAAGGAGTGGCTGGCAAGCTTTAACCACCGACCTTGTGGTCCAAGCTGACATTTCAGTCCGGCGCATTAACCCACAGTGCTGCACCAGGACTCCAGTGCTTATCTTAGCAGATCTCAAATAGCCTTTCAGACACGCACATCAAAGTCTGACGCATGATTGTAAGAAAACACAAAGGGCGAGGTCATCTAAACCATGCTTTTACTTTGCTGCTACCAATGTCAGGAAGCGTTTCTGGCTGCTTAGACACATCACAAGGAGAACAGGTAGGTGTGGGTGGAAGGCAACCTTGAGCATAAATAGTAAAAGTGAGAACAAGGTTTTTCACACACTTACTTATTTGGCAAGTGGTTTTCCAGAGCAGATGTGCTGTTGCTAGGCACTTTGCTGATTATGGATACACTTTGTCAGAAGGTGAATCAAAGCCCAAAATGTTCAGAGGTTATACAAATGCAGAGGTTGTGGGGAACCCCTGACAGATAGATGAGAAATGAGGCACAGAAGTTATATGTGCCCAACTCAGCGGCCTTAGTAGTTCTGAATCGCTGAGGCCCTTCCTTCACATAGTCCAAAATGCAGAAACTTGGTTCTCAGGTTTCCTTAAATTCATATAAGAATTGTGAGCATACAAGGAAACTAGCGGGCATTTCTGTCATCCAACTATGATGGAGACTCCCTCATCCCTCTCAATGCTGCTTTCTCCCTTAGCACATTTATTTGTGTAGGCAGCACCCCAGTCCTTCTCCTCCTCATTTTTATTACAGGAGACTGAGCCTGAGGCCCACTAGGAAGCACACCCAAGAAAAGATTGATCTGGGATTAGGTCCAGGTCCTATGAGTCTTAGTTCAGTGAATAACATGATAAGGGACTAAAAAAAGCACACAAATACATTACTGAAAATAAGTTTAGATTTGAGGCCAAGAAAGAGATGCTGTTGCTGGCATCCATTGAGTAGGCCAGTAACTTATGATGATCCATGGACAACTTCCTGTTATTGATTTCTAATTTAATTTCATTGTGGCAAGAGAGCACACTTTGAATGACTTGAGCTCTTTTAAATTTTCTAAAACTTATTTTATTGCCCCAGATAATTTTTAACTTGATAAATATTTAATGTGCACCTGACAAGAAGATACACCCAGTTGTTGTGGAATGGAGTGTTTGCTATGACTTGTGGTTAGACGTCCAATGAACTCTAGTATGAGGAACTTTAGTCTTCAGCATTCTTCTGAAGGTTGAAACTGGCAGCTTTTGTGTTACATTTTCCCTCCAGATATGCTTGGTTTAGTCTATACTCACTGTTAACAAGTCTATGTCAATCCTGTATACCTTTACAGGAGCAGAAAGTCTCATCTTTTTCCCTTGGTGCAACTGGTGGATTTGATCTATTGACCTTGTGGCTGGAAGTCCAGTGTTTATCCTACAGTGCCACAAGGGCTCCTTAGTTTAGTCTATACAGAGTTTAACAATATTGAAACAATTTCAATACTTAAAAATTGAGTTAGATTTCTTTAAGTTAGAAATCACATCAAGTTAAGATTTTTGATTTTTGAAAAATCTTAAGATTCTGTAACATTGGACACACATTCTTTTACGATGAAAATAGGCCAGAGAAGGTGACCTCACACTTTCCAATTTCAAACCCCACTAACTAGGCATGGAAGTCAAAACAGTCTGGTACTGGTACAATGACAGACACATAGAACAATGGAACAGAATTAAGAACCCAAAAGTAAACACATCCACCTGTGCATAGGTGATTTTTGATACAGGGTCAAAATTCATTTAATGGGGAGGAGATCATCTCTTTACTAAAAGTTGTTGGTAAAATGAATACTCATTTGCAGAAACATGAAACAGGACCCATATCTCACACCATGTACAAACTCAAGATGGATCAAATAACTAAATGTAAAACCTAGAGCTATAAAGATCATCGTAAATAACTGGGAACAAACTAAGGATTACTAATACATGACATATATATGCTATAAAAAATAACTGAAAACACATACACATGTAATGCCCAGATTTCAGGGTCCCCAAAGACCACCAAGGAGCCGTCGCCGATGCAAATACATAAGGGTTGTTTATTCAAGCTCGAGCCCGGGCCTTCTCCATATCCGACACAGCGGACTCGGGAAAAAGGCCCCAAACTTCTAGTTGGTGGGGTTTTTATAGAGATTACAAACAGGTTCGGGGGTCTTCTACTTAACTTTTCTAGGATTGGTTTACATTTAGTAAGGTATAGGGTAATACAATCCGATTGGCCATTATCCGTAGCTTGGGCAGCTTGATTAGAGTAAGGAAGACATACATTATGTATCCTTGGGGTTGTCAGGAATGTTTATCTCTTCTTTACAGCTTGTAAAGGGAGGGGGTCATCTCTGTCTGGTACTAGCTGACCAGGCACATTCCTGAGACAGGGAGACGTGCTTTGGCCAAAGTAAAAACTGGAGTTTCTTCTTTAGGTCCCACACACAGCGGACGACAAACTAATGATGGAGACTTCCAAAAAATCAGACGTGTGTGCATCTAAAGATTTCACCAAAACAGTGAAATATAAAGGTGTGGCAGAGGATATTTTACATAGATACTTACTGTTGCTACAATTATTTATTCATGAAGGCTGATTCAAGCTTCTTAAACATTACCCAATACCTTGAGGGAATGAGTCACTGAGCTTGGGGGTCTCAGTACCATAGTCTCAGGAGACACCAAAGTTGAATTATACTGGGTTTTCTAGAGAGGCAAAACCAGTGAAGCTTATATATGTGTATATATATAAAGAGATTTCCATCAAAGAAATGGCTCACAAGATTAAGTTGTTGTTGTTACTCAGTGGTGCTGAGTCAATTCTGACTCACCACGACCCTGTGTAGGGTTTCCAAGGAGCAGCTGGTGGATTTGAACCGCCAACCTTGTGGATAGCCGTCTAGTGCTGATCTTACAGTGATAGAAGTGGACAAATCTCAAGTCCTTTGATCAGATGGCATACTGGAGTCTTCTGACTCATGCAGCTGCAGGGCTGACAAACCAAGATTGGCAGGAAAGGAGAATGATGAAACTCTAAGACAACATGGAAAAGATTAGTACAATGGACTAATGGATCATGCAAACATCTTTCTCCGTGATCCAGAAGCCAGAAGAACTAGATGGTGTCTGTCTATTTTTAGCAAGTCCTATAAAAGGGATTATGCTAGAAGATCCTGGATAGAGTGGAAATAAAATGAACAGGCTTACTGGCTAAATAAGCCCTGAGAATATGGCACGTAGTTACCATTCACATCTAGATATTAACTTCACTTGGAGGCTCAATTTTCTATCAAACAATAGACAGGTCTTTAAAGGAAACAATGACATTAGAGAAGTATTTAGTCCTTAAGATAATCAACCATTAGAGATCAAAAGGACAGCATTTAACCTAAGACAAAGTTCAGAAGGCTTAGGAAAGAGAAGAAATGGATTCTGGAAGCACAGGTGGAAGTAGGATAAGTAATGTTATATTGTAGAGTTTGATATGAAACAAAATGTGTATGAATTGTTGACTGGAAAAGTGATCTGCTCTGTAAACCTTCATCTAATGCACAAGAAAAAAAAATGTAAATAGAAAAAAAGGGCACAAGGACAGTTTTGGGTGATTGAAATAGTCTATATCTTGATTATGACATCGTTTCCCCACATGTATACCTGCATCACAGTTCTCTTTCGATTGATGTGGTCTACTGTATGTAAAATTAAATAGATAGATAGACAGAAGTGGGCCAGGACTAAATATTGGCTGCCTCCTTTTAAAGAAAGAAAAGCTTTCTTCAACTTAATCCAATTCCAGAATTTACACTGTTGTTCTACCTCTTGTAGGCAATTGAATTTGCAGCCTTTGCTTTGTTCCTCACCATGTGAGATTGTCAGTTCCCCAGGTAATGATTAGATTCAGAAAAGTGTTAAACATCTTAATGGAATACTAACAGTGTTGTTGTTGTTTTTAAGTGTCATTGACTTGATTTTGATTTATCACAACCCAGTGAAGCATTTTCCAGGGAGCAGCTGGTGAATTTGAACTGTCTATCTTGTGGTTCAAACCAACCTTGCAGTCCTGTGCTTATCTTACAGTATCACACCAGGACTCCTAAGACAATGGAGATATGCCTTTAATATTTTTAAGGAAAAATATTTTTCCTTTGGAGCTCTATTACAACCAGTTTTCTGTCAATTTGTCTTACAGTGGTGGCTTATGTGTTGCTGTAATGCTGGAACCTATCCAGGAGAGTCATCCATGGTAGAGAGGTTCAGTGAAGCTTCCATCTAACATTAAGAAAAATGGCCTGCAACTTGCTTCCAAAAGCTAGTCAGTGGAAACACTGTGACCACAGGAGATTATTGTGCTGGAAGATGAGGCCTCCAGGTGGAAAGGTACAGTACAATATTCAAAACAATGAAATCAAACATGCCAATGATCATGAAAATGATGCCATACTGGCAATGTACCGAGGTCTTAAAAAAATTTGTGAGGGGGAAAAAAAGTAGGTGGAAAATTACATTACTTTTTAATTCCATTTTTCCAAGTATTTTTTGAAGCACCCCCCTCCCCATATTGTTCTGTAACACATAAGATTGCCATGGGTTGGAGCTCACACAATGACAACTAACAACATCAGCAACACCACCAAGAAAATATCGATCATTAATTTATTACCAAATTCTTAAGAGTCTCTGCATTCAAACACATTTGGCAACAGCCAAGTGGAGGCAGTGACCCAGTGTTAGAAGCTGAGAGCTGTGTGTCTGGAGGAAGAGGTGTGACCGATTTTCCATCTTGCACTTTTCATTTTTCACATATCTTTCTTCTTCACCTCAACCGTGCCCTCACTACCCATCCCAGGCACATTCAGGCAGGCAGGAGCACACCCCCAAAAGAGTCCAGCATTGCACACAGTTTTCCCATGGCACAGAGAAGAATCCCAAAGGCTGCTTCTTAAGATTTCTGGCTCTAAGACCCAGCCCCAAAGTTGACCTGGGCAGGTCCTTTTATCCCTGCTTGTGCAGCAAAGGCCATTGGACAGTCAATTACAAATTACAATTTTATTATTTTTTTTTTTGATTGGTGGTTTCTGTCTCTGCCTTTATATTGTTTCTGACTTTGGGTCTTTTGGCCTCACTCTTTTCCCAGAGGTGGGAGTTTTCTCCCCCTAGCTTACCCAAGAAGACACAGCAACTGTGCTCATATATGCAAGCTACAAGCATACCCTGTAATAACCCACCATCAGGACCAAGAGCCAATACCAGCTACTAGGCATTTCACGTGACAAGGGAAGCATATCTCCAGATCATATCCACCAGGATATACTCTGTAAGCTTAGCAACAAAGCAACATGCATCCATTTAAGCATTAAAAACCCACATAACTACTGAAAATGTCCAAGAAAACACAATTAAATATCTCAACATATGTCCAGAAACAGAAAAAAGTAACTAGACAAATGAGCTGGAAGCAGACACAGACTTTCCAGTAGAGCAGGCTCTGAATCTGCCTGAGAAGGAATTCAGAAGACACGGACTTTCCAGTAGAAGAGCAGCTCTGGATCTGCCTGAGAAGGAATTCAGAAGAATGATATGGAAACAAATTCAAATGCTCCAAAAAGGAGTGGAGATTTTAAAAAAAGACGAAGTCAGAAAAGTACTACAGGAGCAATGAAACAAGATAGATACAGCATTGGAAACAATTCAAAACCTGCAAAAAGAAGATCAGATGATTAATAATAAAATATCAGAAATGGACAATACAATGAAAGGGCAAAAGTATAGAATTGAAGAGATGGAAGCCAGAACCAGTGAGCTGGAAGAAAATCTCTCAATACTGCTAAGATAGAAAAGCAAGCAGAAAAAAGGATTTAAAAAAATCAGAAGAGAGTCTAAGATTCATGCTGGATAACATGAAGAGGAGTAACTCAAGAATTACTGGCATTCCAGAACAAGAAGTATCACAGAAGTTCACAGAAGAGATAATTGAAAAGTTTCTGGAAGAGAAATTTTGTAACATCTTGAAGGATGAAAAGATAAACATTCAAGAAGCTGAACAAACCCAAAGAAGTATAGACCCCAAAAGAAAATCACTGAGACATATAATAATCAAGCTCTCTAAAATCAAAGATAAGGAGAGAATCCTAAAAGCAGCCAGGGAAAGGAGAAGTGTTACCTACAAAGGCAATCAAATCATATTAAGCACTGACTTCTCAGCAGAAACCATGCAGCCAAGAAGGTAATGGGGAGACATATATAAAATCCTGAAAGAAAAAACTGCCAACCAAGAATCATCTATCAAGAAAAACTGTCAATCAAATATGATGGTGCCATCAAAACATTCCAGGATAAATAAAAGCTAAGAGATTTTGACAAAGCTAAACTAGTGCTTCAAAACATCCAAAAAGGAGTTCTTTGGAATGAAAACTAGCAATAACAGACAACAGAACCTGACAGACATGGCAACACCACCTGGAACTCAGTCAACAAATAGCAGAGTTCAGAAAAGTACAAAATTACAGCAATGAATTCAGAGGACCTGTGAGGCCAACCAAAGATCATATTTAAAATGCCAAAGAAGGGGAAAATATAGGACCAGAGATCCAGATGGTGAGGAGGTCAAGTAGATTGCAGGATACAACAGACTGTAAACACAGGTAAAACTAAATAGACTCTAGGGTAACCCCAAAGAAAATTAATACTTCACAACATACCATGAAAATGAAGATCCAACCAGAACAAGGAAACATTAAAACTAAGAAGAAATAGACAAGAATTAGCACACACACACAAAAAAACATGAACTCAGCACCAGAAGGCATGCAGAACAAAGGAACTAACAGCACCACATAAAAATAACATAATGACAGCAGTTTATCCATACCTATTGATAATTACATTGAATGACAATGGATTAAATGCACCAGTGAAAAGGCAGAGAGAGGCAAAATGGATAAGAAAACAAAACCCTTCAATATGCTACCTACAAGAGACACACCTTACACACAAAGACAAAAATGGACTAAAAGTTAAAGGATGGAAAAAAATATACCAAGCTAACAGCAATAACAAACAAGCAGGAGCAGCAAAACTAATCTCTGATAAAATAAACTTTAAGGCAAAAACCAGCATAAGAGATAAAAAAGGACACTATTTCATAATAGTGTCCTTCTTTTGAGTAATATGACAACCCTAATTAACACCTACGCTCCAAATGAAAAAGCACCAGTATAAAGCAAGCCCTACTAGAATTGAAGAAAGAAATACATAAATCTACAATTATAGTGAGAGACTTTAATATGCCACTTTTGAAAAGGGATAGAACAACCAGAAAGAAACTCAACAGAACTACAGATGAACTAAACAGCACAGTCAACCAACTTGACTTCATAGATGTGTATAGAGTATACAATCCAACAAGAACCTAATACACATTTTTTTTAATGTTTTATTGTGAGTATGTGATAGTTTACATGGGAGAACATTAGTTTTACATTCATCCAATCTTATATCATTTCATTGCTATGGTTACAATGCCCTCCATGCATCATCAACCATCCAAAGGGTATCCACTACAAGCCTGCCCCTGGGTCATCAGCACACAGCCCTTCTCCCTCTCTGTGTCTAAAGTCCTTAACAGCTCCATCTCTCCACATCATCGTCTCTGCCTCCATTTCAGGCATCACTGTTTCTCTGGGTAGGGTCCTGCTCTCCGCTCTTCTTCCTTGATGGTCCCGGGTACCTCCACTCCTAGGCTGAAAAGTTAATCACTCCCCTCCTTGCAACAAAATGTCTATCTTTACAATTCCAACCCCCACAAGCAGTCATGATAACAATTATTCACTATTGTATCACAAGAGACCCATCTGCATTTCATTTCATCAGCCCCGCCTAGACAGATTGTGTGCTCCTCAGTGG
>NW_006408562.1:601210-602542 GCF_000296735.1 Chrysochloris asiatica | reverse complement strand
ATACATCATGATCAAGTGGGATTCATATCAGGGATACAAGAATGGTTCAACATTAGCAAAACAATCAATGTAATCCACCATATCAATAAGAAAAGGGAAAAGAACCACATGATCATATGTATTGATGTAGAAATGGCATTTGACAAAATCCAACATCCATTCCTGATAAAAACACTCAGCAAAGTAGGAACTGAAGGGAAATTCTTCAACATAATTAAGAGCATATATACAAAACCAACAGATCTACATTACTCTCAATGGAGAGCAACTGAAAGCCTGTCCTCTGATAACAGGAACCAGGCGAGGATGCCCTTTGTCACCACTCTTATTCAATATTGTGCTTGAAGTCTTAGCAAGAGCTATATGGCAAGACAGGGAAATTAAAGGCATCCAAATTGGCAAAGAGGAAGTAAAATTCTCTCTATTTGCAGATATGATTCTATGTATAGAAAACCCCAAAGACTCAGTAAAAACGCTACTAGACCTCATTGGAGGATTCAGTAAAGTGGCAGGGTGTAAGACTAACATAAAAAAAATCAGTTGGTTTCCTCTATAGTAAAAATGACAGTGCTGAAAAGGACCTTAGGAAAGCAATACCATTTAAAATAGCTGCCAAAAAGATAAAATATCTAGGAATAAATGTAACCAGAGAAACATAGGACGTATACAAAAAAACTACAGAACACTACTATAAGAAACCAAAGGATACTTACAAAAATGGAAGAATATACCACATTCCTGAATAAGAAGACTTAACATTGTGAAACTGTCAATACTGCCCATAGCAATTTACACATATAATGCAATCTCAATCCAGATTCCAATGACATTCTTCAAAGAGATGAAAAAAACAATTACAATCTTTATATGGAAAGGAAAGAGATCCAGGATAAGCAAAACACTGCTTAAGAAGAACAAGGTGGGAAGGCTCGCTCTCCGTGATTTCAAATTTTACTACAGAGCTACAGTGGTCAAAACAGCCTGGTATTTGTACAATGGAACAGAATTGAAATTCCAGAAATTAACCCATCCACATACAGCCAACTTATCTTTGACAAAGTACGTAAGTATACTGCATGGGGATGAGATAGTCTCTTCAACAGATGGTGCTGACAGAATTGGAAATCGATATGCAAAAGATTGACACTAAACCTTTACCTCACACCTTACACAAAAACCAACTCAGCATGGGTTAAAGACCTAAATGTGAATCCTAGAACTGCAAAGGCCACCAGTGGAAAAATAGAGACAAATGTAAGGGTTCTAATACAGGGCATACACAGACTACCAAACATTTTGAAAATTACACACACACAAGTAGACAAAATAGAT
>NW_006408562.1:580095-599531 GCF_000296735.1 Chrysochloris asiatica | reverse complement strand
CAGGGGCAGGTGCAGGATGTAACCTTTAGATGTTTGATGATGTATGCAGGGGATTGTAATCATTGCAATGAAACAAAATACGGTATGATGAATGTAAGGATAATGGGTAATATTCTCCCATGTAAATTAACACATAATTCACAATAAAAACTTAAAAACAAAACAAAACATATTAGGCAATTCGTTACTTATTTGTCCATGAAGATATTCTCCTGTATTTTCTGTCAACCATTACAACCTAGATGTGCTTCACTCTAGCTTTATGGCCAGGCTACCCAGCTGTAATATCCTTTTACTTCAATCTGGGAATTTCCTTCACCTCTCATTAAAGTTAGATTTTTTTAATCTGAATTTTAGGTTTTCCTATTTCTCGGTTTAACTCTTAAATTTTAGTGGCATACATACTGAGAAAGAGTGCATGAAGAGGAATTTTTGGAGAATTTGTCATGTACCTGTTAAATTTACTGCAAAGAACTCTGATATTGCTTTTGTTAGGTGCCATCGAGTCAGTACTGACTCATAGTGACCCTATGTACAACAGAATGAAACACTGGTCCTGCGCCTACCTCACAACCATTGTTACATTTGAGCCCGTTCCTGGTGCCACTATAACAATCCATCTCGCTGGAGATCTTCCTCTCTATCTTCGACCCTCCACTTTACCAATCATGATATCCTTCTCCATGGACTTGTCCCTCCTAACAATAATTCTGTAGTATGAGAGACAAAGTCTTATCCTGGCTTTCAAGGAACATTCTGGCTGTAGTTTTCCAACACAGATTAATTTGTCCTTTGGACAGCCCATGGTACTTTTAATAAAACCATAACTCAAATGCATCAATTCTACTATGGCTTTTCTTATTCACTGTCCAACTTTCATAGGCATATGAGGTTACTGAAAATATAGACCATAGTTTGGGTCAGGCGTACCTTAGTCCTCAAACTGACATCTTTGCTCTTCAACACTTTAAAGAAGTTTTGTACAGCAGTTTTGCCTAGTCTGATGCTTTTCTTATATTTCAGATATTACCTTCTTAAGTACTTTCATCTTTCCATCAGAAAGTTCTTATACTATTCTCTTCATTCATTATGTCCTAAAATTTCACAATGACATGTTTCAGTGTTGGCCACTGTTTCATCCATTCTTGTTGTTGTTGTTGTTACACAGTAGGACCTTTCAGTCAGTGACCAAATGCTCTTTGGGAAAGTTGCATTATAGGATTTCTTTGATAGTTTATTTTCTTCCAAGTAATTATCCTCTCTGTTTAGAACATCTATGAGGTCCACCACTCGTTTGTCAGTTTGTCATGATGTAGTAGCTTGTGTGTTGTTGTGATGCTGGAAGCTATGTCATTAGTATTTTAAACACCAATAAGGCCACCCATGGTGGACAGAGCTTCTGAACTAAGACAGACAGAGAGGTGGACCACTTCTGAATGGTTACCCATTATCAACAGCAGACTTATAAACAACAGCAGAATACTGTCTGATATATAGCCAAAAGATGAGTCCCTCAGGCTGGAAGGCACTAAAAATTCAACAGGGAAAGAGCTGTCTTCTAAAAGTAGAGCTGATTATAATGACATAAACAGAGAAAAGTTTTCAAAGCCTTCGTTTGCTGGCGAGTTCAAATGAAATGAGACCCCAGTTGAGAAGAAATAGTTGAAAACATCCATTAATATTCAGAATATGAAATGTACGAAGTATGATTCTAGGAAAACAGGAAGTCATCAAATATGAAATGGAGTGCATATAAAGGTCAATATCCTAAGCATTCGTAAGTGGAAATGGATTGGTATTGGCCATTGTGAATCTGACTGTGATATAGTTTACTGTGCCAGGAATGACAGATTAAAGGAGAATGTCATTGCATTCATCTTAAAACAAAAGCATTTCAATATCTATCTTGAAAAATATGCTATCTTGAAATACAATGCAATCTCTGATAGGATAATATCTGAGGGGTATACCAGTTCATACCACTGTTAATTCAAATTTCGGCATCAACCACTAAAGCCAGTGATGATGAAATTGAAGAACTCTAACTTTTTCAATCTGAAATTTATCATTTATGTAATAAAGATGCATTGATTGGAATGTGAAAATTGAAAATGAAAAGGAACAATCAGTAGTTGGAAATTATGGTCTTGTTGATAGAAAGGATGCTGAAGATCGTATGATAGAATTTTGCAAGACCAATGACTTAGCCATTGCAAATACCATTTTCAACCACATAAAAGGCATGTTATTTTTAAGTGTCATCGAGTTGGTTCCAACCCATAGCAACCCTGTATAGGGTTTCTGAAGAGCAGCTGGTGAGCTTGAACCTTGCAGTTCAAACGGCTTTGCAGTCTGGCACATTAACCCACAGTGCCATACCAGGACTCCCACCAAATGGAAGACACAGAAACGAAATTGACTACATCTGTGGGAAAAGACCATGGAGAACCTCAATATCATCAGCCAAACAGGGCAGGGACAGACTATGGAACAGATCATCAATTACTCATATGCAAGTTTAGTTTGAAACTAAAGAAAATTAAAACAAGTCCACAAGAGCTAAAATATGACCTTGAATATATCCTACCTAAATTTAGAGACCATCTCAAGAGCAGATTGGATATATTAGACACTAATGACTGAAAACCAAAAGAAGACATCAAGAAGAAAGTTGTTGTTAATTGCTGTATAGTTGGTTTCAACTCATAGCAACCCATAGGGTTTCTAAGGAGTAGCTCATAAGTTTGAACCACTGACCTGTGATTCAAGATGACTTTGTGCTCCAGTGTTTATCCTACAGTGCCTCAACAGGACTCCTAAAGGTCATTAAAATGAGAAGAAAGAAAGAAAAGACCAAAATGGATGTCAGAAGAGACTTCTGAAACATTCTCTTGAGAGTTGGAAAGTTAGAGGAATTGGAAGAAATGAGGAAGTAAAGAAGATGAACAGAAAACTCCAAAGGGCATCTTAAGAAGACAAAGTAAAGTACTATAATGAAATGTTCAAAGACCTGGTGTTAGAAAACCAAAAGAGAAGGACACGCTCAGCATTTCTCAAGCTGAAAGAGCTGAAGGCAAAATATTGGATAACACAGGAAGCATCAAAAGAAGATGTATGATAACATATCTACTGTTGTTGTTTAGTGCCACATAGCCAGTTCCGATGCATAGTGACCCTGTCTACGGTTTCCAAGGAGCGGCTGATGAATTTGAACCACCAACTTTGCAGTCCAGTGCTTATCCTACAGTGCAACACCAGGACTCCAATACACCTATTAACTGTACCAAAAATAATTGATCCATTCTCAACCATGTTAAAAGTTAGCATGTAATCAAGAACCATGATACTGAAGGAAGAAGTCCAAGTTATACTAAAGGCATTGGAAAAAAGAAAGGCTCCAGGAATTGATGGAATACAAGTTGAAATATTTCAACCTGGTGCATCATGGCAGTCACTCTCATCTATGCCAAGAAATTTGAAAGAGAGCTTCCTGGCCAACTGATTGGAAGAGATCCATATCTGTGTCCATGCCAAAGAAAAATGACCCACCAGAATATGGAAATCATCAAACAAACAATATCACAAATATCTCTTGCAAGTAAAATTTTGCTGAAGATAGTTGAAAAAATGGTTGCAATAGTACATCAACAGGGAACTGCCAGAAAAATCAAGCTGGATTCAAAAAAAGGACATGAAACTAGAAACATCATGGAGGAAGACTCGTAAACCTATAATATGCAGATAATACAACCTTGCTTGCTGAAAGGAAGAGGGTTTGAAGTACTTACTGTTGAAGATCAAAAACTATAGTTGTCAGTATGGATTATACCTCAGCATAAAGAAAATAAAAATCCTCACAACTGGACCAATATAAAACATGATAAATGGGAAAAATATTGATACTGTCAAGGATTTAACTTAGATCCTCAATCAACAAAAAATTAAATGAAAACCAACAAATGCTGGAGAGGGTGTGGAGAGACTGGAACTCTTCTGCATTGCTGGAAGGACTATAAAATGCTTTGACCACTGTGGAAAACAATATTGTACTTCCTCGAAAAGTAGAAAATAGAAACACCATATGATATAGCAATCTCTCTAATTGGTAAATGTAACACAAGACATAAGAGCTATGACACAAGTAGTATATGCACACCGATGTTCATCACAGCACTATTCACAACAGCAAACAGATAGAGTCAGGCTAAATGCCCATCAATGGAAGAATGGATTAACAATCTTTGGTACATTCACACAATGGAATATTATGTAACATTGAAGACTAACGAATCTGCAAAACACCGCATAGTATGGATGAACCTGGAGGACATTATGCAAAGTAAAATTGTTGTTATTGTTGTTAAGTGCCATCAAGTCGGTCCCAATCTATAGCAAGTTTGTATAGGATTTGGGAGGAGCAGCTGGTTAGCTTGAACTATTGACTTTGCAGTTCAAACTGACCTTACAGTACAGCACATTAACCTACAGCACCACACCAGGACTCCTGAGTGACTCCTTTTTGTGATTGACTAATTTCACTCATTAAAAAAAAAAAAAAAATGAGTGAAATTAGTCAATCACAAAAGGACAAATATTCTACAAGACCACAATTGTAAAAATGTAAGAGAAGATTTTCATGCTAAAAGAAGTATCTTTGATGGTTATCAGGTATGGGAGGAAAGTGAGAGTAATGTGCTGGCTAGAGAGTACACACATGTTAACTCAGGTAGTGTGGAGGGCAATACAGAAAGACAGGGAGGTTGGCAGAAGAATGATGAAGACAGGTGAAGACACACAGAGGTTAAAGGGGATAGAAGTAAAGTATAAACACAACACTGGAACAACAGTGTTCTGTGGGTAAATACATGAATAGATACACAGGCTGAATGGGTATGGGAGTATACCACAAATATACAAGGATTTGAAAGGGTATTTATACATGGGTATTTACCTTTTCTGCAAACACAAATGTCAATGTTGTGGAGAGTTCAGTTGGGAAAATGACTAAAACTTCTTAGATATTATCAAACATCTTAAGACACTGAATTGCTGGAGTGCCAGAGTCTCAGGGGACACCATAGTCAATTGGCATACAATAGTCCACAAAGACAACGTTCTACACCCGACTTTGGTGAGTAGCGTCTGGCATCTTAAAAGCTCACGAGAAGCCATTTAAGGTACAACTATTGGTTTCTCCATATGTGGAAGAAAGAAAAGTGATGAAAATTGAAGATGCTTGGAATCAACTAGTCCAATAGACCAATGGAGCAGTCAAACATCAGTCACATGACTCTGAGACCAGAAATGTGAAACAGCACTGGCTAACACTACCAACTACTCTGAAAGGGATCATATTAGAAGATCCTGGATAAACTGGGAGAAAATATGGAACAAAATTCAAAATTATGAAGAAAAGACTGGGGCACAAACAGACTAGAGAAAACTGAGACTGTGGCCCTTGACCTCCCTTGAGGTCTGGAATGCAACGTCTCTTCGTTGCCCAATTTTCAACCAAGCCATATGTAGGTAAATAGGTATATACCAACACTAGTAAGGTGTGCTTACCATGAAATAGTCATCCAAAATCAGAAGTTTTCTTAGGAATGGAAATAGGAAGTAGAGGGAGGAACCAGCATAACTGTCGTTGCATGGAAGGGATTGCAATCATTGAAAAGGTATATGATTTGAGTTCTTCAAGGATGCCAAAATTGGCGTTTTTTACATGGTGTAAATCAAAGAGCACCGAATTCTTTGGAGGAAGGGTTAAAGAGATAGAAACATTGCCTTCAGACATGTATAGACTTAGATGCAGGGTATGCTGAGAAATTTCATATTTTTATATTTTTGTTTAGCAATAGTTTCTATGCTTTTATAGCAGACTTTTGACTTACCCTCATATATACATGGAGCCCTGCTGCTGCACTGTGGGCTAATGCATCCGACTGCAAAGTCGTTTGAACTGCAAGGTCAGCGGTTCAAGCTCACCAGCTACTCCTTGGAAACCTATACAGGTCACTATGGGTCAGAATTGACTCTACAGCACTTAACAACAACAACATATATACATGTGTATGTGTGTGTTTATATGTGTATGTATATATGTTGTTATTGGGTTCACAGTTCAATATTTATTCTATGCTCCCCATGTGTGTGTTATACACATAATATATACATATACACACATACATATAGCCACCACTATCTGTCAGTGTGTCCTACTGTGGTGGCTGATGTGTTTCTGTATGGATGCAGAAAGCCTCATCTTACTCCCTCAGACCAGCTGGTGGACTCAAATAACTAACCCTGTGATTCACAGTCAAGGGTTTATCCAACAGAGCCACTGCACTCCCCACGTGTGTGTGTGTGTGTGTGTGTGTATAGTTGTTGTTAAGTGCCATCAAGTCAGTTCCAATCCACAGAGACCCTATATAAGGTTTCTGAGGAGCAGCTGATGAGCTTGAACCACTGACCTTGCAGTTCAAACCAACCTTGTAGTCTAGTGCATTAACCCACAGTACCATACCTGGATTCCATATATACATATGCATTAATGTATATGTGTGTTTTTATATATGTTGTGGTTAAGTGCTGTTGAGTTGGTTTCCACTCATACTGACCCTGAATAGGGTTTCCAAGGAGAGACTAGTGGGTTTGAACCCACCGACATTGCAGTTAAGCAGTGTAGTGTTTATCCTACAGTGCCACACCAGAACTATGTTTTTATGTTGAGCAAATAATCTGAGAAGCTAGATTATATGAAGAATTTGGCATCAGGATTGGAGAAGACTCATTAACAACCTGCATTATGCAGATGATACAACCATACTGCTGGAAACAAAGAGAACTTAAAATACTTACTGATGAAGATAAACCACAGCCTTCAGTATGGTTTGCATATCAATGTAAAGAAAACAAAAATCCTCACACTGGACCAATAAATAACATGATAAATGGAGAAAAGACTGAAGTTGTCAGGGAATCAGTCGAGAAATTAAGCAGTGTGTTGCATGGGACAAATCTGCTGCAAGAGACTTCTTTAAAGTGTCAAAGAGCAAAGATGATCAGTTTGAGGACGGGAGTGCTCCTTATCCAAGTCATGGTATTTTCAATTGTGGCTCCATACAGTAAGCATGGGAAAGATGCGGCTTTCTGCTCTCTTGAAGATTGAGAACCTCAGAAACCCTATAATGGACTTCTATGAGTTGGAACCAACTCGATGGTGCTTAACAACATTAACATACACATGTAAAAGTTGGACAATGAATAAAAGAGATTGTTGAAGGATCGATTCATTTGAATTATGGTGTTTGGAAAAAATATTCAGCGTACCATGAACTGCCAGAGCAGCAAGCATATCATTCTTTTTTTAGAATTTGCTCAGCTTTATTTATTTGTGCAGTCAGTCAATTCATTACACAAATTCTTTCTAGGTTGTTATCTGTTTTTGTTAGGTGCTGTCAAATCAGTTCTGACTCATAGCAGTCCTACGTACAACAGAAGAAAATGTTGCACAGTTTTTCGTCATTTTCGCAATTGTTATGTTTGAACCCACTGTTGCAACAACTGTGCCTATCCATCTCATTGAGGGTCTTCCTCTTTTGGCTGATCCTCTGCTTTACCAAGCATGATGTCCTTCTCCAGAGACTGATCCCTCCTGAAGCCATGTGCAATGTGAGTGAGGCAAAGTGTCATCTTTACTTCTAAGGAGCTGCATGAAAACTATTTTTTTAAAAGTTCAATATAAGGCTTGTTGAGGTTAAAGATATCCCAAATGTCTGACATTTCCTACATGTTCTACCACTTCATAATCCTCGACACTCTTCCAATTCCTCACATCCCAGGTTCTGAAACATGCTTCAATGTCTCACAGAACTTACAACTGTCAAAGGAAATGGCTCATGCAATTGTTTTGTTGTTGTTAGGTGCCATTGAGTCAGTACCAACTCATAATGACCCTATACACAACAGAATGAAACACTGCCCAATCCTGAGTCAACCTCACAACTGTTGCTATGTTTGAACCCATTGATGCTGCCACTGTGCCAATCCATCTCATTGGAGGTCTTCCTCTTTTTCTCCAACCCTCCACTTTACCAAACATGAAATCTTTCTCCAATGACTACTCCCTCCTGACAACATGTCAGAAGTATGAGAGATGAAGTCTGGACATTCTGGCTTCCAAGGACAACTCTGGCTGTACTTCTTCTAACATACATCTATTTGTTCTTTAGACTGTCCATGGTACTTTCAGTATTCTCCTCCAACACCATAACTCAAATGCATCAATTCTGCTACACAATTTCTTATTCAGTATCCAACTTTCTCATGTATAAGAGGTTATTGAAAATGCCATGGCTTGTGTCAGGCGCACCTTAGTCCTCACACTGACACCTTTGCTCTTCAACACTTTAAAGAGTGCAACAGGTTTGTCCAATGCAACGTGTCATTTGATTTTCTGACTGCTGCTTCCATGAGTGTTGATGGGTGATACCAGCAAAATGAAGTTATTGACAACTTCAATCTTTTCTCAATTTATATGGATATTATGTGTTAGACCATTGAAGTGCAACCCATGCCAAAGGCTGTGGTCTTTGATCTTCATTAATAAGTATTTTAAGTCCTCTTAGCTATCAGCAAGCAAGGTTGTATCATCTGCATATAGCAGGTTGTTAATAAGCCTGCCTCCAACCCTGATGCCATGGTTTTCTTCATATAATCCAGCTTCTTGGACTTTTTTCAGCATATAAATTGAATAAGTATGCTGAAAGAATTCAACCCTCTTGCACACCTTTCCTAATTTTCAACCATTTGGTGTTACATTATTCTGTTCGAACAACTGCCTCTTGATCTATGTATAGGTTCCTAATGAGTACAATTAAGTGTTCCGGAATACTCACACTTTGTAATGTTGTCCATAGCTTGCCATGATCCACACAATCGAAAGCATTTGCATAGTCAATAAAACACAGGTAAACATCTTTCTGGTATTCTCTGTTTTCAACAAAGATCCAAATATCAGCAATGATACTCCTTGTTCCACGTCCTCTTCTGAAACTGACTTGAGCCTCTGGAAGTTCTCTGTCAATGTATGGTTGCAGCTGTTTCTGTATTATCTTCAGTAAAACTTTACTCACATGGGATATCAATAATATTGTCCGATGCTTTCCACATTCTGTTGACTCACTTCTCTTTGGAATGGGCACAAATACAGATTTCTTCCAGTCAGTTGGCCAGATTGTTGTCTTCCAATTTTCTTGGCATAGATGAGTGAGTGTCTTGAGTGCCACTTCACTTTGTTGAAAGATTTCTATTTGTATTCCATCAATTCCTGGTGCCTTGTTCTTTGCTAATGCCATCAGTGCACCTTGAACTTCTTCCTTCAGGATCATTGGTTCTTGATCATATGCTACCTCTTGAAATGGTTGAACACCAAACATTTCTTTTTGGCACAGTGACTCTGTGTATTCCTTCCATCTTCTTTTGATACTTTCTTCATCTTTCAGTATTTTGCCCATAGAATCCTTCAATACAGCAAGTCGAGATTTGAATTTTTTCTTCAGTTTACTCAGCTTGAGAAATGCTGGCGTTTTCTTCCCTTTTGGTTTTCTAACTCCAGTTCTTCGCACATTTTGTTATAACATTTGACTTTGTCTTTTTGAGCTGATCTTTGAAATTTTCTGGGTAACTCTGGAATCTCCTCACTTCCATTTGTTTCAGCGTCTCTACATTGAAGAGCAAGTTTCAGAGTCTCTTCTGACATCTAATTTGGTCTTTACTTTCTTTCTTGTCCTCTCAATGTCCTTTTGCTTTGTTTCTGTATGATATTCTTGATGTCATCCCACAACTCTTCTGGTCTTCAGTCTTTAGTGTCTAATGCTTCAAATCTGTTCTTCAAATGATCGCTAAATTCAGATGAGATACATTCAAGTTAATATTTTGGCTCTCAAGGATTTGTTTTCACTTTCTTTAGCTTCAGCCTGAATTTCTATAAGAGCAATTGATGGTCTGTGCCACAGTCTGCCCCTGGCCTTGTTTAGGCTAATGATATGGAACTTTTCCACCATCTTTTAGTGCAGATGTGGTCAGTTTGATTTCTGTGTATTCCATCTGGTGAGCTCCATGTGTATAGTCTTCATTTATGTTGTTTAAAAAGATATTAACTGTTAAGAATTTATTGGTCCTGCAAAATTTTGTCATGCGATTTCCAGCATCACTTCCATCATCAAGTCCATATTTTCCTACTACTGATCCTTCTTCTTTGTTTCCAACCTTTGCATTCCAATCATCAGTTATTATCAACACATCTTGATTGTATGTTTGATCAATTTCAGACTGAAGAAGTTCATAGAATTTTTCAATTTCATCATCACTTCTTTAGTGGTTGGTGCATAAATTTGAATAAAAGTGGTATTAACTTGTCAGCATGTGTATATTATCTTATCACAGCAGAATTGTACCTCATGACTGCTCTTGTTATGTTCTTTTTGAGGATGAATGTGAAGCCATTCCTCTCAATTTATCATTTTCGGCATAGTACCATGTGGTTGTCAGATTCAAAATGGCCAATACCAGTCCATTTCAGCTCACTAATGCCTAGGATATAGATGTGTTTATACATTCCATCTCATTTTTGACAATTTTCAATTTTGTTAGCGTGATACTTCATACTTTCCATGCTTTGATTGTTAATGGATTTTTACAGGTATTTCTCTTCATTTTTGAGTTGTGTCCCATCAGCAAATGAAGGTCCCAAGGACTTTACTTCATTTGTGTCATCACAGTCAACTCTACTTTGAGGTGACAGCTCTTTCCCAGTCACATTTTGAGCATCTTCTAACCTGAGGGGCTCATCTTCTGGCACTATATCTGACAATATTCTAGTGTTCTTCGTGTTTCAATATTCCATAATCTGGTGCTGATAGTGTTGTACTGCTATTCACAATATTTTCAGTGAATAACTATTAGGATGCAGTTTGTCTCTCCTTCTTCCTAGTCTGTCTTTGTCTGGAAGCTTATCTGAAACTTGTCCACTATGGTTGACCCCGCTGATATTTAAAATACCAGTGGCATATCTTTCAGAATCACAGCAACACATAAGCTACCACAGTACGACAATTGTGGAGGCTGATAAATCCCAAATCCATAGTTCAGAGATTGATGTGGAAGATTATCCTCACTCAGCTCATCTAATGAGCTGAGGAACCCAAATAGGCAGGTCAGACAACAGGTTATTGATGACCGAGCTTGTGAGTCAGGTTGAACTTCAGGAGCTGGTGAATCAGGTCAGGAAATGGGCTGAAAGACCCACAAACTGAAGGTCAGTTGTAATAAGTCAGATGCAAGATCCAGGACAATAGAGCAAAGTTTGTCAAACTATTTCCATATATTGGACTCATACCAGGCCCTTAAGGAAAACTAAGAGTGGTAATTTGAGTCGCACTCTCTAGACCATAGAAGAATTGATGCATTTGAGTTATGGTGTTGGAGGAGAATGTTGAAAGTGCCATGGTCTGCCAAAAGTATCAACAGATCTGTGTTGGAAGAAGTGCAACCAGAGTGCTCTTTGGAGGCCACGTTGGCCAAACTTCCTCTCTCATACTTTGGACATATTGTCAGGAGGGACCAGTTGCTGGAGAAGAATATCATGTTTGGTAAGGTGGAGGGTCAGAGAAAAAGGAAGCCCCAAGCAAGATGGATTGGCAAAGTGGCAGCATCAAGCATGGCAACAATAGTGAGGTTGTCCCAGGGCTGGGCAGTGTTTTGTTCTGTTGTGCCTAGGGTCACTATGAATTGATAACGACTCAATGGCACCTAACATCAACAACAACAAAGTGCTGTTGTTGTTATATGCCGTCAGGTCAGTTCTGATTCATACTGACCCTATTTAGGATTTCCAAGGAGCAATTGGTGGATTTGAACCACCAACTTTGTGGTTAGCAATCCAGTGCTGATGCTACAGCACCAAATGAGGACATCCTTAGTCCTTGTTGTTGTTGTTGTTAAGTGCTGTTGAGTCGACTCTGACCCATAGTGAACCTGTATAGGGTTTCTGAGGAGCAGCTGGTGAGCTTGACCCACTGACCTTGCAGTTTAAACAGCTTTGCAGTCTGGTGCATTAACCCACAGTGCCACACCAGGATTCCTTAGCCCTTAGTCCCACATTAATCCTTACTCCTTAGATCCTCCATGTTATTGTTATTAAGTACCATTTAGTCAGTTTCAACTGATAGCAACCCTACACTGTATTTACAATGCACGACTGGTGAGTTTGCAAACAAATCATTCTTGAAAGATGTGCAATTAGAATGCTCCTTAGAAACCAGGATGGCAAGACTTTGTCTCTCATACTTGGAACACGTTACCAGAAGGGACAAATCCCTAAAGAAGGGCATCATGCTTGGTTAAGTGGAGGATCAGTGAAAAAGAGGAAGACCTCCAACAAGATGGATTGACACCGTGACAACAGCAATGGGCTCAAGAGTAACAATAATTGTGAGCCTTGTATAGTACTGGTAAGTATTTTGTTCTGTTGTGCTTAGGGTCACTATGAGTGGGAACCAACTCAAACACACATAATAACATTTTTTTCTGTTTACATGTTACTGTGGGAAAAGTATACATAACAAAACACTTCCATCTTAATCCTTTTTAGGTGTACATTTGGTTAATTAATTACATCACAGTATCCATTTTCATCAGCCTTAGCAGAAACTCAATATATCTCATATCCTCCCAATCCCTTGTTATTGTTGTTGTTAAGTGCCATCGAGTCGGTTCCAACCCATAGTGACCCTGTATAGGGTTTCCGAGGAGCAGTTGGTGAGCTTGAACTGCCGACCTTGCAATTCAAATGGCTTTGCAGTCTGGCACATTAACCCACAGCGCTACAACAGGACTTCCCCCCAATACCTAGTAATCATTAATAAACTTGTGTGTCTATGCGATTATTTACTCTAGATAATTCATGTAAATGGTGAAATAGTGCTACTTGCCTATTAAATTCAATTTTTGTCCCTGATTTATGTCACTCAATATGTTGTTTCCATGGTTCATCTATGTCAGAACTTCATTTCTTCTATATTAGAAGAATATGCTATTGTATGAATATACCACATTATGTTTATCCATTGATCAGTTGAGGGACACGCCTTAGATTTTTTCCACTTTTGAGCTATTAAGAATAGTGTTGTAATAAACATGGTATATAAGTTCTTGTTTAAGTCTCTGCTTTCAAGTCTTTTGAGTATATACCTATAAGTGGAATTGCTGGGTCACAAGGTAACTTTATTATATGAAGAAAAATGTGACATCAGGATGGGATGAAGACTCATTAACAACCTGTGATATGCAGATGATACAACCTTGCTTGCTGATAGCCAAGAGGACTTAAAATACTTATTGATGAAGATCAAAGACCACAGCCTTCGGTATGGATTGCATCTCAATGTAAAGAAAACAAATATCCTCACCACTGGACCAATAACCAAAATTCTTTTTTTTTTTTAATTTAAATAAATGTTTGTGTATTGTGTGATAGTTTACATGAAGGAACATTAGTATTACATTCATTCTATCATACATTGTTTCATTGCCAAAATTCTTGTCAATGGAGAAAAGAATGAAGTTGTCAAAGACATAATTTGCTCAGATCAACCATCAGCACACATGGAAGCAGCAGTCAAGAAAACAAACAGCATATTGTATTAGGCTAATCTGCTACACAAGGTTTTTTTAAAAAGTGTTGAAGAGCCAGGATGTCAGTTTGATGACTAAGGTGCACCTGGCGCAAACCATGGTATTTTCAATAACTTCATATGCAAGCAAAAGTTGGATGGTGAATGATGAAGGTCGTAGAAGAATTGATGCATTTGAGTTATGTTGGAGGAGAATACTGAAAGTACCATGGACCGCCAAAGAACAAACAGACCTGTGTTGTAAAAAGTACAGCCAGAGTGCTCCTTGAAAACCAGGATGGCCAAACTTTGTCTCTCATACTTCAGGCATATTGTCAGGAGGGACAAGTCCCTGGAGAAGGATATCATGTTTGGTAAAGTGGAGGGTCAGAGAAAAATAGGAAGACCCCCCCTGTTGTTCAATAGATCCTACCACACCTGAATCCTGTTAGATAATGTTGTTGTTGTTAAGTACCGTCGAGCTAGCTCTGACTCATAGCAACCCTGCTTAGCATTCCCGAGAAGCAGCTGATGGGTTTGATCTGCCGATCTTCTGGTTCACAGTCCAGTACTTATCCTACAGCACCACAAATAGAGAATTTTAAATAAACAGAGCGGTGAGAAAAACAATATGAGATGCTATTAAATTCAGCTTTGGTTTCTGGAATGATGTCAGAACTGAATGAAACTGAACAAAAGCAGGATGATAATGATACAGTCTTATTTGTAGACTGGATTGCTCTTAACTTCCAGCTGATTTAACCCAGACAAGCTCCCCATGACAAATGATTTATAATTACAGCACATCCATCAGCACACGTCCAACAATCCTCTTCAATCAAAACATTCTGGCTGCATGTTCTGAAGGGGCGCTTGTTTACAGAAAACACTGCAAAGAATGCTAAGCCTAATTGTGTAATCCTTGTGTTGAGGGTGTTGGTATAGTATTACATAAATTTGGAAACTGAACATTCCGGCAAAGAAGGTAAGAAATGCCTATCCTTGACAAAACAAGACAAGAAAGTCCAGCATTTAGCAGACTTTCAGCAGGAGGAAACAGGATGGCTGGTAATTAAAATAAAAAAATGTCAATATACAGTATAACATGATCTACATATTCTCTCTGTTTGCTACTTAGCAATGAGATCAGCACACATTTGCTGACAAATACTAAATGCCAGGCCTGGATGGATGTGGTTTTTGGAGTGCAGTGATTCTACACTGAATCCATTCATATGAGATAAGAGATGTTGGGCATCCATTTAAGTAATTGGGTTTGCAGAATGGTGACAGATACAGGGTCTGGGATAAGATTGTGTAGGCACAAATCCTTGTTCTGAGTATTCTTCGGTTACTTAATTAGCTTCCCAAAATTGTATTACTATTCCTGCAGTTTTGTTGTTATGTGCTGTCGAATAAGTTCAGACTCATAGTGACCCTGTATAGTATTTCTGGATAATAATAATATTGAGTCCTGATGTGGCACTTAGGATAAGTACTGGACTATACTAACTGAAATGTTGGCACCAGCTGCTTCTTGGAAACTCTATACAGGGTCGCTATGAGTTGGAGCTGACACGAAGACACTTAGCAACAACAACAATGGTTTACAGTGGCTGGGGTTTTGAACCGCTGACTTTATGGTTAGCAGTCCAGTGATTATTCTACAGCACTACACCAGGACTTATTATTATCTCGAAAATGGAAACAATAGTACCTATTTTGGGGGTAGTTAAAGGAGCTCTGGTGTTGCTGGGATTAAGTGCTCAGCTGCGGGACCAGATAAGGTTGTAGTTCAATCCACCAGTTGCTCTTGGGAGAAAGATGTGGCAGTCTGCTTTTGTGAAGATTTACAGCCTTGGAAACCTGTTGAGGCACTTTTACTCTGTCCTATAACAAGCTCTGATAGCGTAGTGGTTAGGAATCGGGCTACTAACCTCAAGGTCAGCAGTTCAAAACTACCAGCTATTCCGCAGGAGAAAGACAAGGCTTTCTGCTCCCGTAGAGAATTATAGCCTCAGAAACGCTGTAGAGGGTTGCTATGAGTCAGAACTGACTCCGTGGCACAAAACGACAACATAAGTTTGCTATGAATTGGAACCATCTGGATGGCAATGAAACAAAGCTACTAGGGATAGAATTAAACATTAAACATGAAATATTAAAAGACTGGCACTTAATAACTGTCCTAAAATGTTAATCATCAATATAATTTGTAATGAACTCAACACATGTTTATTGTTTACTGTGTATAAGATTTGCTTATGATACTTCATTGTTGTTAGTTGCCATCAAGACGGTTCCTTTGAACTCATAGCCGTCTTATATACAATGGAACAAAACACTTCACCATCCTCACAATGGTTGTTATGCTGAAGCGCATTGTTGCTGCCACTGTGTCCATCTATTGAGTTGGAAACCTTCCTCTTTGGGGCTGACCTTCTGCTTTACCAAGCATAACGTTCTTCTCCAGAGACTGGCCCCTCCTGATAATATGTCTAAAGTAGGAGAGATAAAGTTCAACCATCTTGGCTCCTAAGGAGCATTCTGGCTATACTTCTTCCAACATAGATTTTTTTGTTCTTCTAGCTGTCCGTGGTATTTTTTAATATTCTCCTCCAACACCGTAATTCAAATGTATCAATTTTTCTACAGTCTTTCTTACTCATTGTCCAAACTACACATGCATATGAGGATAGTTAACATTAAGCTGGGTCAGGCTCAGCTTAGTCCTCAAACTGGTATCATTGCTCGTGAACACTTTAGAAAGGTCTTATGCAGCAGATTTTTCTACTGCAATATGTCATTTGATTTCTTGACTGATACCTCCATTGGTGATGATTGTGGATTCAAGCAAAATGAAGTGTTCAAACTTTTCTCCATTTCTCAGGTTGTTATTTATTGGAAGTCCTGGTGTGGTGCTGTTGGCTAATGCACTGGACTGCAAGGTCAGTTTGAACTGCAAGGTTGGTGGTTCAAGCTTACCAGCTGCTCCATGGAAATCCTATACTGGGGTGCTATGGGTCAGAACCAACTCAAAATCACTTTGCAACAACAACAATAATTTATTGGTCCAATTATGAAGATTTTTGTTTTCTTTACATTGAGGTGAAATCCATACTGAAAGCTGTAGTCTTCGATCTTCATCAGTAAGTATTTTAATCCTCTTCACTTGCAGCAAGTAAAGTTGTGTCATCTACATATTACAGAATTGTAATGAGTCATCCTCCTAC
This sequence comes from Chrysochloris asiatica, assembly GCF_000296735.1. Lineage (NCBI taxonomy): Eukaryota > Metazoa > Chordata > Mammalia > Afrosoricida > Chrysochloridae > Chrysochloris > Chrysochloris asiatica. The sequence goes on along the minus strand of NW_006408562.1, from coordinate 582,625 downwards.
TCTGATGTCACATTCTTCTTCATTCAATCTAGCCCATCATAAACACTGAACAAATATGGTGAAAGGATACAATCTTGGTGTAAACCTTTCCTGAATTTAAACTATTCAGTATCCCCTGTTCTGTTCTAACCATTGCCTCTTGGTCTGTGTACAAGTTCTTCATGAGCACAATTAAGTTCTGAAATATCCAGTCTTCCCAATGTTATCCATAGTTTCTAAACAGGCAAAAAGTCTTTGCATAATCAGTAAAGCACATATAAACAGGATAACGTACTGGGCTCCAAGGTCAGCTGTTCAAATCCACCAGCAGCTCCTTAGAACCCCTGTTTAGGGTTGCTATATGTCGGAACTGACTCGATGGTATTTAACAACAACAGCAAACACCTTTCTGGTATTCTCTGCTTTCAGCCAAGGTCCATCTGCTGTTTGCAATGATTTCCTGAGTTTCATGTCCTCTTCTGAATCTGACTGGAATTTCTGTCAGCTCTCTGTCAATGTACTATTGCAACTGTTTATGAATTATCTTAAGCAAAATTCTACTTGCATGTGCTATTATGCTATTGTTATATGGTTTCTGCATTCTATTGGGTTACCTTTCTTTGTGATGGGCACAAATATGGATCTCTTCCAATTGATTGGCCTAGTAACTGTCTTTCAATTTTCTTAGTACTGAGTGCTTCCAATGCTGTGCCAGTTTGCTAAAAGACTGATATCCTAAACATTAGTGAGCTGAAATAGACTGTTGTTGGCCATTTTGAATCAATCACATGGCTTACTATGCCAAGAATGACAAATTTAAGAGGAATCGCATCACATTCACCATCAAAAAGAGCATTTCAATATCTATTGTCACTTCTTCCATTTGCGTTAGCATCTCTTTGCTGAAAAGCAAGTTTCAAAGTCTCTTCTGACATCCGTTTTGGTCTTTTCCTTCTCTCTTGTCTTCTCAGTGAGCTTTTGCTTTGTTCCTGTGTGATGTTCTTGATGTCTTCCCATAATTCTTCTGGTCTTTGGTGTTTAGTGTCTAATGCTTCAAATCTCTTCTTCAGATGATCTCTAAATTTAGGTGAGATATATTCAAGGTCATATTTTGGCTCTCATGGACTTGTTTTCATTTTCTTCAACTTTAACCTGACTTTCCACATGAGCAATTGATGGTGTTTTCCACAGTCTGCCCCTGGTCTTGTTTTCACTACTGATATGGATCTTTTCCATCTCATTGCTGATGTCAGATGGATCTTGAATGAAAGCAAAACATACCAGAAAGATGTTTACTTGTGCTTTATTGACTATGCAAAGGCTTTAGCTTATGTGAATCGTGATAAGCTATTGACAACATTGTGAAGAACAGGTGTTCTGGAACACTGCATTGTGCTCAGCAGAAACCTATACATAGAACAAGAGGCAGCTGTAATAGAACACTGATTTGTTTAAAATTAGGAAAGGTGTGCACCAGGGTTGTATTTTTTTTTACCATATTTGTTCAATTTGTATGCTGAACAAATAGTCAAAGAAGCTGGATTATATGAAGAAGAACATGCATCAGGATTAGAAGAAGGCTCATTAACAACCTGCAGTATGCAGTTGATAAAACCTTGCTTGCTGAAAGCGAAAAGGACTTAAAATACTTATTGATGAACATCAAAGACCACAGCCTTCGGTATGGGTTGCACCTCAATATAAAGATAACCAAAATTCTCACCACTGGACCAATAAATAATATCCATATAAATGTTGTCAATGACTTCAATTTGCTTGGATCAACCATCAATACTCATGGAACCAGCAGTTAGAAAATCAAATGATCTATTGCATTGGGCAAACCTGCTGCACAGGACCTCTTTAAAGTGTTGAAGAGCAAAGATGTCAGTGTGAGGACTAAGATGTGCCTGCCACAATCCATGGCATTTTCAATAACCTCTTATGCATGAGAAAGTTGGATACTGAGCAAGGAACAGCGTAGAAGAATTGATGCATTTTAGTTATGGTGTTGGAGGAGAATATTGAAAAATACCATGGAATGCCAAAAGAACAAACAGATGTGTGTTGGAAGAAGTACAGTCAGAGTTCTCCTTGGAAGCCAGAATGTCCAGACTTCATCTTTCATACTTCTGACATGTTGTCAGGTGGGACCAGTCACTGGAGAAGGATATCATGTTTGGTAAAGTGGAGGGTCGGAGAAAAAGAGAGAGACCCCCAATGAGATGGACTGGCACAGTGACAGCATCAGTGGGCTCAAATGTAGCAACGACTGTGAGGTTAGACCAGAACTGGGCAATGTTTCATTCTGCTGTACATAGGGTTGCTGAGTTGGTAACGATTCAATGGCACCTAACAATACTTTGAACATTCCATATTCTGATTTTTAATGAATGTTTGCAGCTCTTTCTCCTCATGTTGAGTTGTGCCTCATCAGCAAATCAAAGTCCTGAAAGCTTTACTCCATTCACATCATTATGGTCAACTCTTCTTTGAGAAGGCAGCTCTTCTCTAGTCGTAATTTCATTGCCTTCCAACCTGAGGGGCTCAT
>NW_006408562.1:577854-579824 GCF_000296735.1 Chrysochloris asiatica | reverse complement strand
CTCATCTTCTTCCTAGTCTGTCTGGGTCTGGAAGCTCTGCTGAAACCTATTCATCAGGGGTGACCCTAATGGTATTTAAAATGTCAGCAGCATAACTTCCAGCATCACAACAGAAAGCCACCCCAGTAGGACAAACTGACAGATGAGTGGTGGGACAAACTCAGAGATAGAAAATAGAATACTGGTTGCCACGGGCTGAAAGGAATGGGACATGACTGCTTTTGAGCACCCAAGTTTTAATCTGGAGTGAACATATGCTGGTATTAGAGGATGATAGTTCAAGCTTATGAATATACTAAAACACTTTGGTGGTGGTGGGTATGAGCCGTGGAGTCGGTTCTTACTCATAGCAACCCTGCTCAGGGTTTCCGAGGGTGTAAATCTTTACAGGAGCAGAAAGCCTTATCTTTCTCCTGTGGGACAGCTGATAGTTTCGAACTGCTGACCTTGAGGTTTTCAGCCCAATTTGTAACCACTATGCTAAAGAGTTACTCAAAACACTTTAGAAGGGTAGATTTTATGGTATATGAATTATATATCATTAATAAAGTATTATACATAACTATTGGTCTGAGTTACTAACATCAGTGGATGACAATATATAATCATCAATTATATACAATTTGTGTTCCACAATGTCCCATAGACAAGAGGTGAGAAGTTTCCTTTTTAAATAGCTTAGCATCCTAAACATTATTAAGTCATATTCTTGAACAAATTCAAAGAAGACATGAGCAAAGGTGGAAGGTAGAATGGAAAACAAGTCACAGACTCCCCAGGACCATTCTCAATGCTCTCCTGGTACCTAAATTCGAGAGCTCCTCACTAAAGACCCTAGCCAGGCAGACTTGTTCACAGCCATGAGCTATACTACTAAAGTGTTGATGCTTGAGAATTGATATTTTACCATGGACTTTAAGAAACATGGAGACACTATGCCAAGGAAAAGAGTTTCCAGAGTGGAGGATTTACATTAAGCTCCAAAGCATGCTGGTGGGACAAACACATTTTGGACACATGACTGTTTCAACCCCATCAGTCACACAAAGTCGAAAGGTGTCAAGGTCTCCTGGAAAGGTCTCCCACTTCCCAGAATCATCCCTTCCTGCCCACAATCTGATGACTTCTCTTTTATAAATAGAGTTGAAGTAATTGATGGTGTTTGTGTATTGTGAGGCCTAACCTTACAACTGCTGCCTTGACATCACTAAATGCCAAAGGTGCTTCACCTTCACCAGGCCACTCAGGAAGGACCCTGTACCCCATTAGACCCCTTATCAGCCAGGCTAGCTGTACTTCTCCCAGTCCTCAAACTAATGGGCTTGAGTTTCCTGCTAATCCATATAATTACTGAAACAATCCAATCACACCCTTTCTGTGGAACCAGGGGCCAACTCAACTTCTTGTTACTACAAAGCCAGTCTCCTACAACTCCTACTGGCTCACTCGGTTCCCAAGTACAACTTTTAGGTATTCCTTTGTGGTATGAGATGTCTGCTTCACTGGGGTTGTGAGTATATGTTATTAATAAAAACTGCTATCTGTCTCTTCTATCCAGTGAGCAGCTCTGGCAGCAGAAGGTGGCCTGGTACGACAGACTCACACAGGCAATGGGAAAGGTGTGATTCTTTCTTTTTCCCCATGATCCCTTAGTGACCAGAGGTGTGGCCAGTTCCCACCCTCATCCATCCTCAGCACAGTCCCTGCTCTCCAGAAGTTCAGAGACATGTGGTTGGGAGCCAAGCTAGTGTAAGACAGGAGCTGGCTGCTGTCTTGGTGCCAGAATTCAGGTGGATTCAGCTATAGGCTTGCAGAACTAATCGAACCACCGGAGGACCAGCATCCTGATCTTTGTTTCACTATGGTCCTAACAAACACTGAAATGAACTCAACCAAGGGCCTTCAGCTTGAGTGCCATGAACATGGGTAACACAGAGGCCTATAGGAACTCCAACTAGTGCCAGGAACTC
>NW_006408562.1:575472-576824 GCF_000296735.1 Chrysochloris asiatica | reverse complement strand
CAATGAAAGTTTGCAACAAACGCCACTCAAACTCACCCTAAATAGAGGTGCATGAATGGCAGAAAGAGCAGTGCACAGGATTCCATTCTCCAACTACACCCACAGTACCCAGTTGGTGAGAGCCTAAGAACATAAGAATATATAATCATCAATTATATACAGTTGGTGTTCCACAATGTCCCATAGACAACAGACAATTTTAGCTCAAAGAAAGAAACAAGAGAGCATAGCCAAACAAACAAATGACCAACATGCAGAGCCAGAAAACTTTTCTGAGCAAGAAAAGGTAATGAAAGTAACTGAGAAAGAATTCAAAAGACTGATATTTAGGTACCTCCCAAGGATTATCAGAAAAATCAAGGAAAGCAAGGAGAACAAGAAAAAAACTGTAGAGGGATTCAGTAAAGAAGACATAAACAAAATAAATGCAAATTTTGAAACATTACAAAACTTGCTATTAGATATACAGAAGATTAATACTAAGATTTCAGAAATGGACAATACATTCAAAGGGCAAAGGAGTAGGTTTGAAGCAATGGAAGCCAAATTAGTGAGTTTAAAGGTAAATCTCTCAGTACTAGTATACTAAAAGAGCAATCAGAAAAAATAATTTAAAAAATCCCAAGAAAGCCTAAGAGTTAAGTGAGACTTCATAAAAAGGAGTGATCAGAAAACTGTTGTAGAGTTGTTGGAAGAAAACTTCCATAACATCATGAAAGACAAGAAGCTGAAAGAATGCCAAACAGGATAGATCCCAAAAGAAAATTACCAACACATATTATAATCAAACTTTCTAAAACCGAAGACAAGGAAAGAATCCTTAAAGCTGTTCAGGAAAAATAAAAGCTACCTACAAAGGAAAACCAATATGACTAAGCTCTGATTTCTCAGCAGAAACCATGCAGACAAGAAGACAGTGGGATAGCATATACAAAACTCTGAAAGAAAAAAAAAAAATTGCCAAACAATAATTCTATGCCCCCAAAAGCTGTCCCTCAAATATGATGGTGAAATCAGGACATTTCCAGATAAACAAATTAAATGAATTTGCAGTAAGAGACCAACTTTACCAAAAATACTAAAAGATGTTCTTTGAACTGAGAACCAACAACAGCAACCTGAGACTAACATACATGATAATTCCACCCAGAACTCAATTTGAGTATGTTGTTGTTAAGCACTGTTGAGTCCATTGTGACCCATAGAGACCCTGAGCAGTGACTGGTGGCTTTGAACCACCAACCTTGTGGTTAGCAGCACAAAGATGGTACTGCACTGCCCAGCAGGACTCCAATCCAGGTGTAGAAATATTTAAAATAAAACAAACCTGTCATTGTTAAGTACCGTTGAGT
>NW_006408562.1:558219-560224 GCF_000296735.1 Chrysochloris asiatica | reverse complement strand
ACTTCGAACATATTATCAGTAGGGACCAGTCACTGGAGAAGGATATCATGTTTGGTAAGGTGGAGGGTCAGAGAAAAAGAGGAAGACCCCAACGAGATGTATTTGCCAAGTAGCAGCATCGATGGACACACATATGACAACAATAGTGAGGTTGGCCCAGGATCGGGCAGTATTTCATTCTGCTGTGCATAGGTTGCTATGAGTCGGCAGCAACTCAATGGCAGCTAACAACAGCAACAAGGAGAGTAGATTCATTTAGGAAAGGGTTAGAGAGATGAAAACATGCCTTCCTTAGCGTACTTTTATGAGTGCAGTTGAATCAGTTCATGTTGTTGCTGTTGTTAGGCATTGTCGAGTCAGTTCCAACTCATAGTGACCCTATGCTCAACAGAATAAAACACTGACAGTCTTGTGTTATCTATATAATTTTTATTATGTTTTAGCCCACTGCCTCTGTCACTATGCCAATCCATCTCATTGGGGTGGGTCTTCCTGTTTTTCACTAACCCTACACTTTACCAAGCATAATGTCCTTATCTAGGGACTGGTTCCTCCTAATTATATATCCGAAGTGCCTGAGATGAAGTCTTGCTTCTCCTGGCTTCCAAGGAGCATCTGACTATACTTTTTCTATACTTTTGGCAGTCCATAGTACTTTCAACGTTTTTTTTCCAATACCTTAACTCATCCATCTTCTATGGTCTTCCATATTCATTGTTCAACTCATAGTGACCCTGTTTTGGGCTTCTGAGGAGCAGCTGGTAGGTTTGAACCACAGACCGTGTGGTTAGTAATTTAGTGCTTAGTAATCTAGTACTTACCCAACAGTACCACACCAGGACCCCTAGATGTGTATAGACCTAGATGGAGGATATGTTGAGAAACAACTTAAAATTTGAATTTTTTAAAATAAGGTTTCTATGATTTTATAGCAATACTTTTTTTTTTTTACTTATACTCATATGTATGTATACACACCCACACATTCGCATAGTGATAAATGCTCTGAAGAAGAAAAAAGAACGATTACACCTGCTATAAGCACTGCAAGGAGGTCCTGGTGTGGCATTGTTGGATAGGTTTGAATCACAAGGTCAATAGTTGGAACTCATCAACGTTCCTCAGAAACCCTATGCAGGGTCGCTAGGAGTTGGAAACAACTTGAATGCACTTAACAACAGTAATAAGGGCAGCAAGAATGGGGTGCTATTTTATGCAGAAAAAATCAGGGAGGCATCTCTGGGGAGTTGAGGTCTGAACAGAGACCTGAAGAACCTTTGAACAGAGGCCCTGAGGTGGGAAGTGCTCTGTGCATTTGAAGGTGAGGTTGAGACCTTAAAGCAGTGAGGCCTAAGTCCTTGCTGCTTCCCAGAGATGGGAGGGAATCTCTGTTCTCCGTCTTTACTAAAAAGAAGCCCATACTCTGGCCTTCAATGTGCTCTACCTCTGCTGGCATTTCTCTATATGAGGAATAGTATTTTCAAACCTCTGGAGTCCAGCACAGGGTCTGACAGTCAGTAAGCATTTTGTTGACCAAGCTTCTCAAATTAAGCGCACATCAAACTAGAGTTCAGCTCAACTGTGCGTTGTTGGGCTCCACCCCAAAGTTTCTGATTCAGTGTGACCTGGTGGGGTCCCAGAATCTGCATTTCTAACAAACTCTCAGGTGCTGATGAGAACCACAGCGCTACAAAGTCTGCTGCAGGGAAAAGGGTTCTGTTCAGTTCCATGGTGGAGAGAGCAGCACTGGATACTCATTTCTCCTTCTCTAAACCTTAATTCTCATGGCTGCCCCTCATACCTTGTCCTCTCAAGGCCTCTCTGCAGCTGAGTCTCCTGCCCCAGTTTCTCCCTGTCTGTTACTGGTCCTGGAAGGGTTGCGGCGCCTCCCAACATCTCGGGCTCAAAAAAGGGCGCACTCCTTTCCTGGGAAGAAGGAGCTAGAGCGCCTTCCAGACGCCTTCTCCCGCAGCGCTGAGCTGTGCGGCGCGGAGCCGGGCCCTCA
>NW_006408562.1:533756-558079 GCF_000296735.1 Chrysochloris asiatica | reverse complement strand
GAGGGCCCCTCCCCGAGCGGCCGGCGCCCCCTCCTTCCCCGGACGGTCCCAGCCCCTTCCGTTCGCTCAGCTCTGCCGCTGTCCTCTGCCAGCCCCGCGTGGGAGGACGATGGGTCAGCGCGGAAAAAGTGAATGAGCGCTGCGGTGGCAGAGAGCGTGCCCAACTCAGCCGGGCCGGGAACTCAGCGCCTTGCGCCCGCGGTCACCATGGACTCGGCGCCCGCCACTGCCTCCAAGCCCCCAACTGGGTAAGCGGGTCGGGCGCGCCAGGGTGTTGGGGTGGAGGGCTGTGCTCGGGACGCTCTCGGGAGAGGAGCCCTGGGTCGTTGGGGCGCCAGGGGACGGCGGACGTGTGCCCCCGGGCGGCCTGGCGAGAAGGCGGCCGCTTGCGCTCCACCGGGCGCCGAGTGGAGCTGTGTACTTTGTGCGCTGGGGTCATTTCCCAGGTAACCGTGTCAGGCCGAGACCCGAGCGCAGTTTTCTAACTGGGTGTATTTGTGCACGCGCGCATTAATGGGGTTCAGTCCGGCAGAGTCCCAACTAAACTCGGAGCCTTCCTGAGCCACCTTCTCCGAGTGTTTACCGTGCGGATGGGGGCGGGCCTGCTGAGAGACCGGGCCTCTTGACTCCAGCCGGTCACTGACTGGCCCTATGACCTTATTACATTAAAGGCACCCCTCACAATAACCTGCTCCACTGTCCTCTCTTGTCACCTCCAGATGAATAGTGTTGTGCGACTTCTGTGGCCTCTTTGAGTCGGGCGCTCTTGTTAGGTTTGTGGATAGGGCTTTTTCTTAGAGGTTTTCATGACAACTGCGCCTACTCCCAATACCTTTCTTTTCTAGAATTTCCCTGGGTCCAGGGGCGAGGTGGTGGGATCATACCAGAATTAAAGACCTCATGACTGGATTTACAAGTATTGCTTTTTCTGATTCTTATGCTGCCGAAACCTTTTCACATTTCTGTTTTTCATTTCACACCTTCAGTATAGGGATTTCACATCACATTAAGAATTTTACTAACAGTAAGAACAACTTTTCTAATTGAGGACAAAGTAGAGACAGAGTAAGGACTTGAAATGACACATCATGTCCAGGGCCCTATAGCCTCTCGGGTCATAGTTTTGGACTCCATGTCTTTTGCCCTTTCAAACTCATTTTTGCCTGGAGCAAATGTGTTATGAGTCCTGCAAATGGAATGAGAGGTTGGGGTGGGCCCTGCACCTGCTTATCGAATGGGCCCACTTTCTGCTGTAGCAACTGGATTCGAAGGAGGCCGCTTTGAGAACAGTTGTGTCCCACTGACTCATCCCTAATTATTTACCCATATGCCCCAGTGTTGTAGACGATTTTCAGACTGCCTTTTTTTTTTTAAAAAAAAAAAAACTCTCCCTTTAATGCCAGGAAAAAATGAGCCAGGTTAACAAATTAAATAATCCTGGAGCTGACAAATGTTCAAAATAACTTTTTTTTTTTTTTTAGTAGTGCACTTAGTTGTGGTTACGTAATTCCCTTTGAACAAATATCAAAAAAGAAAATACATGGGGGAAATCCTTTTTCATGGTATACCAAGTGACTAAGAGTAATGTGGAACAGAATTACCTTCAAATCGGTGGTTTCATCACGAGAGGAATAATCATTTTGTTCACGATGACCGTATAAATAAATTTGAACACGAGAATTATGTAAGTGGTCAGCAAAACTATTTCTAAAGAGCATTTTTAAAATGTCTTAAAAGAGTTTCATGGTGGACTCATAGGTCATATGATTGTAGTACTTTTTTCAACCAGATGCTATAAAGCCATGTGTCTGTGTCTGGTTTCTTTACAGCAGTGATTGTCTTGTGTATTAGTACCCGAAAGGAAACCGGCATGGATTTTTGCTGTATATGCAATAACAAAACATGAAATGGCTGTTCCTGGTGTATTTAGTCCTTTTTTTCCTATACTATGTCTACGATGTCCTACCTACTAGTTTGAACATTTTGTCCAAGAAATATAGACACATTGTTTTTAACTTCAAACTCTTATTCCCAATTATTTTTTATCTTTTGTCAATTGTTGTAATACCTACAGTGAAGGGGCATCAAGAAGTATCATTGCACTGATTTTGAGGCAAGAATTACATATTTAATACAGAAGTTTTTATGTATCAAAATTAGAGAAGTGCTCTTGGATTTTGAATATTTTTTATAATTTAAGCTTATTGCTTGCCTATAATTTCCTACTAGGAGCTCTGGTAGCATAGTGGTTACGAATCGGCTGCTAATATCATGGTCAGCAGTTTGAAACTACCAGCTGTTCTGCAGGAGAAAGATGAGACTTTCTGCTCCTGTAAAGATTTACAGCTTTGGAAACCCTGTTCAGGGTCACTGTGAGTCAGAACTGACTCCACAGCACATAACAATATAATTTCCTATATTGTTAAAGACAATCAATTGGATTCTATTGGTTCTTCTTTGAAATTACGGTTTCCTCTTTTGTGAACCTCCTTCATTGTAGCTTGAGAATAAGACATTTGTTTCCTATATGCTTGAGGATAATTTAGTTTCTATTGGGTGCTTCAGCAGTTGGTTATAAAATCAAACTTTCAATAAACTATCATGTTTTCACATGACAGAAAACAACTGTTGTGAGGACTTTGTGTTGTTTTTGTTGTTAATTGAAACTACTACATATTCTTCCTTTGTGTAGAAAAATGGCTGAGCTGGGAAGACTACTTAAATTTAGGCGTGTTCCTTCTTGAGGATGATTGACAAGACAGATCATTTAATGAATGCAAATCCATTATATATCTAAATATGTATACTGGTGGTGGTGATGTGCTGTGGAATTGGTTCTGACTCATAGCGACCCTGTATAGGGTTTCTGAGGCTGTAAACATTTACAGGAGCAGAAAGCCTCATCTTTCTTCCGCGGCATGACTGGTAGTTTCGAACTGCTGAACTTGAGGTTAGCAGCTGGACTCGTAGCCACTTCACTACCAGAGCGCCTTAATTTTATATATACTGTTGTTGGAGTATACTAAATATATTAATATATTAAATTATTAGTAAAAAGAAAAATACTGTTTATCATTGTTAATGAAAGCAGTAAACATTGTTTTTGTCAGGTTGAAATGAAATGTTTTATTGGTAATTTTTTTTTAAAACAATGGCTTTAGAATAATAGAATAGTCTTCTGGAAAAAGTATTCTTTTAGGAAGGATGATACTTGCAATAAGTAACAAGTTAGACTTGGTGGGCTTGTAAGAATTTTCGCAGTTGACATAATGTGAAAGAATATTCTAGAACACAAATAAAGACAAATTATATTTTGTTGAGATTTAAAATATATTTGAACCCATACTTTAGGTTTATGTGTTTATCTGCTTCCATATTTGATTGATCCCACTTGACCCTATATGAATAAGGGACAGAAAATTGAGATTTTGGCAGGATGGGGGTTACATTTTTCCTATGGAGGAAAGACGTGTTTCAATATAATAGAATACTGTCTAATGGCATGAAATGTGAAAACAGCTGATACATTTGGTCAGTGGCTGTTCTTAAGCAAATTTCTTATGTGGAAATCACTGAGCATCGTGTAGACATGGCTGCTATTCATTTCTTTGCATAAATTAGTATATATTTCTCTAATCAAGTTATTGGAACAAAAAACTTTGCTGGTTGGCTCAGTGGTTAAATGCTTGACTGCTAATCAAAAGGTACGTGCTTTGAACCCATCGCTCAAGCTCTCTGCAGGAAAAAGATGTGGCACTTTGCTGCTTTAAATATTCTCAGCCTTAGAAACCGTATGTTTCTTAGAGTCAGAATCGACTTGAGGGCAACAGTGTTTTTTGTTTTGTCTTCTTCTAATTGCATTAGGAAACAAATTTAAAAAAAAACTAACAGAAGTGCGTAACTTGGATTACTCTATTCCTGTCAAGAGTCCTGGTGTGGTGTTGTGGGATAAAGTACTGGTCCATGAGATTGGTTTGAACCACATGGTTAGCAGTTCACACTCACTAGATGCTCCTTGGAAATCCTATCCAGGGTTGCTGAGTTGGAACTGAATGGATGGCAGTTAACAATAATAACAGCAGCATTCCTGTCAACAGTCAACATAATGATAAGTGCAGAGGGACCTGCTTCTCTTGATTGCAAACATTGGCCAGAATCAATGGCATTTTCTATTAAAGTCCTCAGAGAATGACTTCACTGCACTTAACAACAACTTAACAACAAAGCATATACACGTTAATTACATAGTAACAATTCTTACCATTATAAGATGTTTAGGCGCCTAGGGCTTTTTGTTTTTGGCTAACATGTTAGAGATGTGTATACGTTCCTTATATAATAGCATGAATAATTATTTGGTACATTAAACTTCCCCACTGAATTTCAGCTATATTTTGAAAGGATGTTATTTCTGAAAGATTGTTTATTTTAGCAAATTCCTTTAAGAATGTGAAGTTTTGATATTCCTTGGTGTAAAGTGGAAAGTAGGCTTAGGAATTTTAATGACAATTTATAATTTTTATTAATACATTAGAAGAGTTAGACATTTATCTATATAATATCAAATGATCCTTGTTGTTGTTAAATGCTGTTGAGTCAGTTCTGATTCATAGCAACCCTGTGTAGTGTTTCCAAGGAGCAGCTGGTGGGTTTGAACTGCTGACCTTGTGGTTCACAGTCCATGGCTGATCCACAGCACCACACCAGGAGTCCCAAATAATCCTAGAGCATTTGAAGTATTTCTCAGTGGTTGTTTAATAAGGGTAATGAAACTGAAGCCCAAGTACAATTTGGTATAAAAACGTTTGGAGTCCTGGTATGGTGCTGCGGGTTAATGTGCTGGACTACAAAATCAGTGGTTTAAGCTCACAACTGCTCCTCAGAAACCCTGTACAGGGTCAGTATGAGTCGGAACCAACTCTACAGCACTTCACAACAACAACAATAGCAACAAAAATGTTGAGTCTCTCCTGTCTCCAGAAACTTCAGCTTTCAGATCATTATATATTCTCGCCTGACTCAGTGCCCACGGAGAGAGGATTATTATTGCAGTGGGACCGTAGAACCAGACAGAGTAACAGCCCCATAAACATGCAGGGCTTCACTCCGTGACTTCCTTAGTTTGGGAAATGATGTCGTAGTTTGTGTGCATCCAAGAATGTTTCCGTAATAATTAAGAAAACAATGACTATAGGATATAGCTACGTATCCTAATAAGTAGTTTAGATTTGTAGGGCTCTTTTGCAGTTGATCATAATTTAAAATCACCAGAATCATTTGTTACTAATGATTAGATTGATCCAGGATTTACATATTTAAAATATACAACCGCTTGTTTCTGGTTTTGACTTAAACTCTGTCAAAATATTTTGTTGTCATTTAGTGTGCTTATTCTGTGTTATTTACCTAGGCGATCTTCATTTTGTCCCTTATTCACATTTAATTAATGGGTCTATGGATTTTCTTTGTCGGTTGATTTTAGATATGCATTTATATTCAAATGGCTTCGGTGTAGCTCTTTAGGATAAGCACTGGAGTGCGAGGTCAGTTTGAACCGCCAAGTTGGTGGTTCAAACTCAGCAGCCACTCCTTAGAAACCATATACAGGTTTACTATGAGTTGGAAACAACCTGACGGTACTTAACAACAACACACTCTGACAGAACAGAGATTTGATATGCCCAATGAAAGCTTGCACCTTAATTTTTGTACTTCTTGTTCTTACTAATTAAAATATTTATAATGATTTATGTTATTCACATGTTTTGATTGACAATATGTCAATTTGGAACTCCACGTGAGGCACTATAGGATCAACACTGGACTGGGAACCACAAGGTCCGCAGTTCAAACCCAACCAGTTACTCCTCAGAAATCCAATACAAGGTCCCTATGAGTCAGAGCCTATTTGACGGCACTTAACAACAACAACAACAACAACATGTCATTTTGCTCTTTTATGACTTTATTTCAATGAATTTAGATTTTAGCTCTCCTCCCCAGCCCATACCCAATTTTATATTTTTGCCGTGTTCACCTTTGCTCTGTTTCTTGAACGTTCCTTTATAGTTCAGGGTCCACTTCCTGGCTCTCAGAACCTAATGATGGTATAATTCTGTCACTTTTGCTTCATGGTTCCATACGTAATTGTTTTTATTTCATTGTCTCTTTCTATGCTGTTAGGTGTCATTGAGTTGGTTGCAGCTTATTGCAACCATGTACAGGGTTTTCAGGGAGTGACTGATGGATTTGAACCACCGACTTTGTGGTTCGCAGTGTTTATCCTACAGCACCACACCAGTGTATACTTATGTATACTTAAGGTGGTTTCATTTGCTTTTTACAAAGCTGATGATGGTAATTCTTTTAAAGACATACTAATATTTATTCTAGACTAGAATACGTGCTCGGTGTAACAAAATGGCAATGAAGTACTGGTAATATATATTTTTTGTCTAAGTGAGAGAACCCATACTTCTGAGCAAACCCTTCCTTGGATTTTTCCACCTACTTGGTCCCTGTTGTGCTCCCAGCACTTGGGAACTCCCAGTTAGAGAAAGATCACTGCTCCCCATGTAAGAGGCAGATACTTTGTAGCTCAAATTTTTTCTCCTGCTTCTGTCTGGTCTCCCTAATTAGGTGGTGAGCTGTTCCTTGCCAAGGATCTTGACTTCTACAGGTCAAATCCAATTACAATAAGTACTCGACCAAAACCTTTTCTATTACAAAAAGAATTAAACAAAAACCTTTTGAACAACTGTCTACATATATTTTAATTAGGTACATTTGATTGGACAATTCAGAGACCATAATTGCTTTTGCACAAACACTTTTAATCCAACCCAGACCTCCAAAATACTAAATGATGCTTTTTCAAACAACACTGATAAAATTGAGGTAGGCCTGTTGAAAAAATGGGGCGTAAATCCCCAAATAAATGATAAATGAGGATTCCTGGTTTACCACTGACCCTCCCTTTTACCTCTCACCTGGTCCCTCCTATGTTTATTCACCAGAAATCCAGACAAGGAGCCATTGCCTTAGGGATGTGCTCCATCTTTCACTAGAGCAAGGGCGGTATTGTTGTCTTCTCATGTATACCAGTTGTCCTCTCTCCACAGGCACACATGACTGTGCTCATGCATCCAATGGGTGCAAAGGCTAAGCTAGTGAGTGCCCTTCTGCCTTTCTGCCTTTCCTCTAACTCAAAATGCCTTCTGCTATTCTTTAACTCTATGTGATTGTCTCCTGTCAAGAGCGGGAAGGCAGGGGTAGTGGAAAGAACACTAGCACAGGACTAAGATTTGGGTTCTGGTGTCAATTGTTGTTGTTGTTGTTGTTGTTAGGTGCCATTGAGTCGGTACCAACTCACAGTGACCCAATGAACAACAGAACGAAACACTTGCCCAATCTTGGGCCAACCTCACTATCGTTGCCACTCTTGAACCCATCGATGCTGCCACTTTGCCAATCCATCTCGTTGGGGGTCTTCCTAATTTTCTCTGACCCTTCACCATAGCAAACATGATATGCTTCTCCAGCTACTGGCCCCTCCTGACAATATGTCCCACATATGAGAGACGACGTTTGGCCATCTTGGCTTTCGCGTGTATATGAGGTTATTGAAAATACCCTGGCTTGGGTCAGACGCACCTTAATCCTCAAGCTGACATCTTTGCTCTTCAACATTTTAAAAAGGTCTTGTGCAGCAGATTTGTCTAATGCAATATGTCGTTTGATTTCTTGACTGCTGCTTCCGTGATTGTTGATAGTTGATTCAAGAAGAATGAAGTCTTTGTTGTTTATTGATCCAGTGGTGAGGATTTTTGTTTTCTGTTGTCAATTTGGATAGATTAAATGTACCCTGATTAGTTAGTCTGCAGCCTTTTGTGATGCGGCTGCTCCCCTGTGCTGGGTAATGAAATTTCCTACAGTGACACAATTCTCTGTGTCTTTGCATCCAGTGTGGTGGCTATTGAACACTGGAAATGGGGTATGTGCACCTGAGGGACTGAATTTTAACTCTATTTGATTTTAATTGATTTAAATTCCAGTAGTCACACGTGGCTAGCAGTACTGTTAAGACAGTATAGATTGATCCTTTAGTACTGCCAAAGAGCTCTGGTAGCATGGTGGTTATGAGTTGGGCTGCGAACCTCAAGGTCACCAGTTCGAAACTACTAGCTGTTTTGTGGGAGAAAGATGAGGCTTTCTGCTCGTGACAAGATTTCCAGCCTCAGAAACTCTATGCAGGGTCACTATGAGTTGGAACCGATTCCATGGCACACCACCACTTCCGCTAGTTTTGCCGCTCTCCATTTGCCCCGAACTAGCCACTGCCAGGTGCCTGCTGTTCCCAGAATGCACACTATTTTCTCAGACTGTTTCACTAACCTTTCCCTAGAATCTGTTCTGCTTTCCCAGGACATCTGCTGTGGCCTTCCCATCTGTGCCTTCCCATGAATCCCCTCTCTCTCATCTCTGGAAGTATGAACATCCACATGTGTGTCTGATGATGCAGTGTCTGCAAATCCTCATTTGTGTTTATGATTTTTACTTATTTGATAATCAGACCGTAAGTTTGTAGCGCAGTTGATGCTGTGTGCCATCTAGTCGGTTCCAACCCGAGGGCTTCTGAGGCTGTAAATATTTACGGAGCAGAAAGCCTTTCTCCAGAGGTACAGCTGGTGGATTTGAACTGCTTACCTTGTGGTTAGTTGTCCAACTCTACGCTACCAGTTTTCCTTTGTAACACAATATATGCACATAATAAACACACATAATTCAATCAATGAGCTCTAGTCTCTCATTTGTCAGTAGAGAAGGTTGGATAAAAGAATTTCAAGACTCATTTGAACATTAAAATGATATGATTCAGTATGTTCCCAGAGTATTCTAAGTCTCTTTTTAAAGAAAGCCTATTTTTTCTTGTATTGGTCAGATAACAGACAAATTGACTGGCAATAAGTTAATTCAGACTTGTTTTCTTGGACTGGGCTTGTCATCTGGGCAGTTCAGTTCTTGGAGATTTATGGGGCACTAAGTGTCTGTTTTTGAGAAAGATAAAGTCATTTCATGAGAGAGCACAAAATAATAGTAGCTAAATGAAGACAAAATGTTCTCTTTCTCATATTTAAAAGACCAGGTCAGTAGTCTAGGGCTGTAGCTGAGATGCCCAAACCATCGGGACATCTCTTTGCCTCTGGTTGCCCTGCTGTGCTTTGCCTCTGGACTGCAGTGGCCATCTGTTAGCTTCAGCATCCCTGTTGAAGGGAAAAATGGAGGGAGGACCTACGCGCTACTTTCAGGGCCCCAACCAGAAATGGGACATATCATTTAATTGCACGCTATTGGTCAAACACTCACATGCTCATTAAAGAAGAGGCTTGGAGGAAGGGGAACCAAACACCAGGGGACATTCAGCAGTCTGCCAAAGTGATCATAATTCTGTGTGGCACTGTAGGACACACACTATGTTGCTAAGCATAAGGTCAGCAGTTCAAACCCACCAACCGCTCCTCAGAAAACTTATACATGGTTGCTATGAGTCAGAACTAACTTAGCGGCACTTAACAAAAACATTAACACCATTAAGGGTTGGGAGAGGTCTTAGAAGTTGAGGACAGGCTTGGAGATGACTACAGCAAGGATGCAGCTCTCCTCTTTCCACCAATGTCCTGGGAAGAACCCCAGGTTTCTTGGGGAGGGGTACCCCAGATGCTTCCTTAGTTTTTTCTACAATGGATACGAGGGAGAGATACAGGTAGCATCATTTGGTCGTGTTGTTATGCTTGTGTGCCATCAAGTTGGTTCCGACTCATAGTACCCTTGTAGGGTTTCCAAGAGTGACTGGTGGGTTTGAAGTGGTGTGGTTAGCATGCTTGTGGTTAGCATGATAAGCAGTCCAATTTTTATCCTACAGTGCCACACTAGGGTCTATGTTTAGCAACAGTGAATGATTGTTTTCCTGGATGGTCTTAATCGCAGTAGAAAAAGCGTATTCCACATCACTTCCTATCCTTTTTCCCTGGTTTACCTTAGTACCCAGATCTCTTGATTCTGTGGAATATGACTGGATTGTTTAAAAGTCTCAAGTAAGATATACTGGAACTTTACTGTATTATCTCAGGATCAAAACAGCAAGATTCAGTAGAATCTGGGACTCTGAATAGTGCCACTGTATTGCTAAATTCTAGCATCTCTGTGATACAATCTAGGTTTCAGTCTTTTTTTTTTTAAGAAAAATGTTTATCAGATAAGGCTACTTAGTAAGTAAAAGGATTGTTATTTAGTAGTGTTTTTTTTATTCTTTAATTGTAGTGTTAGATGCATTTATCAAACTTAAGTAAATTTCAGTAATGGAACCACGACTGTTTAACACTCATTAACACTTGTAATCCCATCCCTGTGTTCTATCATGATTCAAAGGTTGCATCATTTGGTCATTGTTGTTAAGTGCTGTTGAGTTGATTCTGGCTCATAGTGACCTGAGTAGTGGCTGGTGGATTTGAACAACCGACATTGAGGTTAGCAGTGCAGTGCTTATACTACAGTGCCACGTCAGGACTCTATTTGGTCATTGCTCTTGTTGTTAAGTGCTTTTGAGTCAGTTCCGACTCATAGCAAACCTGTTTAGGGTCTCAGAGGCTTTTAAAATCTTTGTAGGTACAGAATGCGCTTGAGGAGCAGCTGGTAGGTTTGAACTACAAACCTCATGGTTCACAGTCCAGTGCTGATACACAGTGCTACCCAGAAGTCATAGGTAGACCTAATTTAGGCTACCTGGCAGTTGGCATTTTTGGGAGCAGTCTTCCTGAGGTTTTGAGAGCAGGCCTTAGTAACTCCCCAGATCCAGAAGAGCTCTGATACAGAGTTGTTGCCATGTGTAAATCCTTGTATGTTATAAACTCCAGCACCAGTGATGACCAGGGAGTCTCTATGTAAAGCTGTCTCTGTTCACCCCACTCATCTCTACGTGCTCAGAAGTAGTATCCATTAACCTGGAAAGGCGATGAAGGGGAATTCATAGAACAGGGCCTAGGAGAATCTGGGATGGAGCTGAGAGTATCCTACTGGCTGCTGACTTGGAGCAATGAGTGCAGGTTGGAGAAAGAGCTTGCATTTAAAATGTGGAGAAGTCTACACAGCAATTAGGTCAGCATGAGGCTGTGTCTGATCTAAGGAGTCAGAGAACCGAAAAAGAGATACACCAAATATACTGACTCTACAGTAATGTATAAATAAGTCGATCAGTTAAGTATTTAAGTAGCAAATTAATTTTAAGGACTTCAGTGGAAAAATCTGAGTGTAAGTGTTTAGATGTCTGTGGGGTAGGAGTGAAGATAAAGTGAAATTCTAATCCTTGGCAAAGCAGCATGTTCCCAAACTGGATCCTGGCAGGTTTTTTTTTTTTTTTTTAATGGCTGGTTTGGGGTGTAAGAGATAAGTACATCAAACATGTACTTTTTGTGAACTCTCATACTATTAATTAAGAGCAAACCCCACTGATGCCCAATAAACAAATCATTAAGAGCCGAAAGAGACTAATTTACTATAGTCAAATTAGAGACATTTGCCACTCAGCCAATGCTTGCCTGTCTGTTGCCCTCTCTCTTGCTGCTATTTTGTGTGCTGTTAAGTAGATTCCACCTCATAATGACCCTGGATAGGGTTTCTGAGGAGGGGCTGGTGGGTTTGAACCACTGACCTTGCTATTAGCAGTCCTGTGCTTATCCTGCAGAGCTACACCAGGACTTCATCCTCTTTCTGCAGTTGCTACTGCCTGTTGTCAAGTAAGTTCCTATTCAGTGACCTTCTGTAGGGGTTTCGAACAGTAAATCTTGATGGAAGCAGAAAGTCTCATCTTTCTGTAATGGAGCAGCTGGTGGATTTGAGCTGCTGACCTGTGGTTAACAGCCCACGTGTAACCCACGAGGCTACCATAGTTCCTTTCACCTTCTTTCATGTTGTTGTTTTTAAGTGCCATCAAGTCGGTTTTGACACATAGTGATCCTGTATAGGATTTCTGAGGTTTCCTGGTGGATTTGAACTACAGACTCTGTGGTTTGCAGTTCAGTGCTGATCACACAGTGCCACACCAGCATGTCTAATTATCGTGTTTAGTTGATTTGGAGTGAAATAGAAAACTCTCCCACCTACTCTATCTAAACTACTTATGATATCAAATGGTTAACATTGTTCTGGCTTCACATACATGAATAATGTATAGACCTCTTAGAAGAGTCAAAGGAGCCTGGTGGCACTGTGGTTAAAGTGCTCATCTACTGCTAATGGAAAGGTCACTAGTTCAAACTCACATCTGAAGATGTGGCAATTTGCTGCTATTATGATTACAACCTTCGTAACCTTGTGGCAATTCTTGTTGTTAATTCCATTGCGTTGATTCTGACTCATTGCAACCCTGTATAGAGTTTCACAAGGATGGTTGTTGATGAGTAGGAATCAACTTGAGAGAAGTGTTTTGTTTGCGGTAGAAGAGTCAAAAATCCTGTTTTATTTAAAAAAATGTTAATTGTGGCAGTGAAGTCTGAATGTTTCTCTTGCCTTCTGAAAAACCAAACCTATTGCCATTGAATCCTATAGTGATACAGTAGGACAGAGTGTAGTCCTGATGTGGCGCTAAACATAAGGCTGGAGGTTCAAACCCTCCAGCTCTTCCTCGGAAACTCTATACAAGGTTGCCTCGCCACGAGTCAGAACCAACTAGACAGTACTTAACAGCAACAACATAGGTCAGAGTAGAACTGCCTCCCTAAGATTTCCAAGGTTGTAAATTTGTGCTGAAGCGGACTGCCACATTTTTTTCTCCAGTGAAGCAGCTAGTGGGTTCAGACTTCAGACCTTTTGGTTTAACAACTGAGTTCTTCACCACTGTGCCACTAGGGCTCTCCTTCTCTTGCCTAAACAATTCCTAAATCTCTACTGTTTGCGTCTTCTCAGACATATAAGGGTGAGTGAGAATGTATTGGTGCTAGGGTACAGGCACACATGGGTTTATACCGGAGAAAATGTGTTTAAACATGCCATGGTTAATGGCTGCCATTTTCTCAGTATCGGGTTTCCAAGGAGAGGCTGGTGGGTTTGAACTGCTGACCTTGTGGTTTCCAGTGCTTATCCAGCATCATCACACCAGGAGTCTGCATGGTTCTTTTTTTTTTTTTTTTTTTAAAAAGGATACTTCTTGGGCCATAGGAAAAATGATTTTGATGGCAGGACTAAAGTGGACATCTTCCCAAATTATTGAACCTTTGCAACCAGTTAATGTGAATGCTGTCCCACAAGAAACAATATTTTATAGATGAATCAAGCATTTTAGGAAGGTCAGGAAAACTTCAAAGATGAGCCGAGAGGGAAGACAGTCAACCTGGAAGAAGGAAAAAACTGTGACTGGAATACAGAAACAGTTGGAAGAAAGCTATAGGATTACCACAGAATTGCCATTGCTACTGAAGTTAGACTCTCACATGGTTCGTCTGGCATTTTCAATTTTAAGTGAACATGTTGGCCTCAGCAAGCTTTAGGCTGGAAGGGTACCAAAAGCACTATGGGAAATCAGCTAGCACAAAGAGCTGGTCTTTCCTTTAGTCTTTTAAGAAAGATTGAAGTGAATGAAGATGATTTTATGGAATCAAAATAATGGCTACCAAGGGGATCTGCTTGGCCAGTTAGAGTCAAGGCAGAGAGGTCAGCATAGAAGGTGACGGTGACTGTGGTTTGCAAGTCCACAGGGGTAATTTTAATAGATTTTCTTGAAGGACACAGGATTATCATGAAGGCTTATTGAATAGGAAGAGGGTTTTGGAAAATTGAAAACTGCATTGGTGAGAAAAAGACCAGGAAATCATGCAAAGGAATATTCCCCCCTGCTCCCCCTCCATCACAAAAAAATGTACCTGAGGATAGGGCAGCAAGGGCTGTCCTACAAGAATTTTGTTGGCAACCCTTACCCCATCTACCTTACAGCCCTAATCTTGCCTCTTTAGACTTGTTTTTGATCCCCAAGCTCAAAGAACATTGAAAAGTAACCTGATTTGAGCCCTTTGATGATGATGAATTACTGTTTTGACAAACATGGTGTTAAGAGCGCAGAATTTGCAGGGTGGGATTGGAGAGATGCAAACAATGCCTTCAGGAATAGATAGACCTTGATGGAGGATCTGTTGATAAACAATAGCTTCATGTTTTGATTTTTTTGTTTAAACAAAGAAGTGCAACCAGAGTGCTCCTTGGAGGCCAAGATGACCAGACTTCATCTCTCATACTTTGGACATATTGTCAGGAAGGACCAGTCACTGGAGAAGGATATCATGTTTGGTAAGGTGGAGGATCAGAGTAAAAGAGGAAGACCCCCAGCTAGATGGATTGGCAAAGTGGCAGCATCAGTGGACTCAGGTGTGGCAACAATTGTGAGGTTGGCTCAGTACTGAGCAGTGTTTCGTTCTGCTCTGCATAGGGTTGCTATGAGTTGGTACCAACTCGATGGCACCTAACAACAACAATGATTTTATAGCAATACTTTTTTTTTTTTATTTTAAAGTAGAATGATCAATAGCAAGAACATATGCCTGGAATAATGTCAGTATGTGAATTTAACAACATTCAGAAAAATAATGAAAAGCAGTTTGGAAATTAGGTTAATTTAAATTGAAAACAATTTCAATTTGTAGTACTTCCTCATCCAACTTTTTTCGTATAATATTTTACACATTGATAATTTTAAAAAGATAGTTCAAAGGAGCAAAGAAAAATGTTATTCACAAGGCTTTGCATTACTTGAGAATTTTTGCCATTGGCGACAGTAATATTTTGCAGCTGATGGCACTTGGTAGTTGCTACCAGGCTAAAACAGTGTGAAAGCTAACACAGTGTCAGTCCTCTGAAGTTGTCAGAGGAGTAACTATTGTTCCCATTTTATAGGTGAGGTTGTTATTTACCCCTTAAATGTTGAATCCAGTGTTTCAGCTCATCCTCTGGCCATCCCACTCTCCCAGGCTGGATGAAGCTACTGTCCTGGCTTTCTGCATTGCAGCCCTTCCAGCAGCTGCACCCCGAGCCTCTTGTGCCGTCCCGGGGGCAGTTGTGTAAAGAGATCATGTACTCCGCACATCAGCGTGTCTTGTCCCTTATACAGGAGAATCAATATGTTACTGCTTGAATGTAATGGTATAAAGGCATTTTTAGATGCGTAATGCTGAGACTCTTAGGTGGCAGTTTGCTTTTTGAAAGAGATATGTTGGGTATGACAGGTGATGACAGAACACAGCTGTTAATACATTGGTGAATTAAGATAATGAGTTGAATACACACTTTTTTTCTTCCCAGCAAGATAAGTCTGCCTTGATGCTGGCTTATGAATCAGTAAACATAGCTTTCCTTTTTGTCCTAATGGTTGCTCAGTTCACTGTATCTTGTGCTAAAAAATTTAATAAAAGCCAAGAATTCTGCTTGGACCAGTAAATGGCGTCCTTTAAAGCAGAAGAGTAAGCAGAATCTAAAGTCACAAATTTGCTAATTGTCTTTTTTTGTTGATCACTGAAACCAGGCCAGACCTGGCTCAGAGCTGAGCTGCATGGTTCACAGTCTACTAGTTGTACTAAGAGCCTGTGGACCCTTTTGCTGCACTTCTCTGATTGGGAACTTCAGTCAGGTAAACTCCTCCAAGGAGAGAGACCCTTCTCTGTATGGTTCTTCAGTGGTGATATGTAGTTTATTGTTGCTTGTGCTAGCTTGAATCTATATTACACACTTTACCAAGAGACGTTGAATGTCAGAAATGATTGCCATGTTCATCAAGTTGAGTTTATTAATCACTTACCTTACTTTGAGGAGTCCTGGTGTGGTGTTGTGGGTTAATGAGCTGGACTGCAAGGCTGGTTTGATTCGAAAGGTTGGTGGTTCAGGCTCACCAGCAACTCCTCAGAAACCCCACTCGAAGGCACTTAACAACAACAGCAACCTTACTTTGGGGATTTTTAGTGTCGGTAGTATCTAGACATTAGATTCAAACTCACTCAAGGCATTTCCATTTCTTAAACATGGTTTATGTTTAAAAACATAATGAATTTAACACTCTTTATGATGTTTTAGTGTATCTGGGTGGTGCAAATAGTGAAGCGCTCTACTACTAACTGTAAAGCAACAGTTTAAACTCACCCAGAGGTACCCTGGAGTCCTGGTGTGGCACTGTGGCTTAATGTGTCAGACTGCAAAGCCATTTGAACCGAGAGGTTGGTGGTCCAAGCTCCCCAGCTGCTCCTCGGGTCGCTATGGGTCGTTATGGGTCGGAACCAACTCAACAATACTTAACAACAACAGCGTTACCTTGGAAGAAAGATCCCAGTGATCTCCTTCTTAAAGATCCCAGCTTTGAAAACCCCATGGAGCAGTTCTATTCTGCATACAGGAGGTTGCCATGAGGCAGAGTCAACTCCATGGCAACTGGACTGGTTTACAGGTTTTATGACGTCTTACTTGTGTAGAACACTCTCATTCTCTCAGTTGTAACTGATTCTTATGAATGATATATGCAAAGTTGGAAGAATATTTCTTTTCTCATTGTTATAACTGCTGGTCTACACAAAGCATAGCTCATTTGATAAAGTGTCAGAATGGCAATACCTGGGGGAAATTATGTTTTAGCTGTTTTCTTGAGGTTTTCTAAAGTCTGGATTTAAAATTATACAGCATTCTCCTGTTAGAGTTTAGACTTTAACCGAAGAGGTTAATAGACAGCTATGGATAACTTGCTTTTAAAATGAGCTGACTTTAATAATATACTCATGCTCCCTGGAAGAGGTTACACTTGCCTTGCATAACATATTTACTAATGTTTAAGTATAGTGTTGCTGTTGTTGTTGTTTTTAATGCTAAATATTAAAGTCTTTAATCCAATATAATCATGTTGGGTCTTTAGCCAGTGTTTTGCATTGGTGTTAAAAAACCTTCATGTGTTTTTTACATGCAAAACTGACATGTTTAAAAAAAAAAAAAAAAGGGATTTTCCACATGGCTTCTCTTGTATCTTTTTGTTTTGTCATCATTATTGTTGTTGTTAAGCGCTATAGTGTTCGTTCCAACACATAACGACTCTGTACAAGGTTTCCAGGACTGTAAATCTTTGATAGAGCAGAAAGCACATCTTTCTCCCATGGAGCTGCTGGTGGGCTTGAATCATCAACCTTGTGGTTTACAGTCCAGTGCAAAAATTACCCCTAGCAATGCATGAAGGTCCTGGGATTGTAGACTGGGGAGTTTTTCACTAGCAGACACTGCTATTTGATCTCTTCCTCAGTGAAGTTGTCTGTATAAAGAATAATGTGGTATGGAAGAAACACCAGGTACATTCTCTGTAACTTAAAGCTATGTAACCAACCAACCAGTTAGTCTTGGGGCAACTCTGACTCGTGGAAACCCATGCCTGTCAGAGTAGAACTGTGCTCTATAGGACTGTCAGTGCTGACTTTCCAAAAGTGGCTCGGTGTCCTTTCTTCTAAGGTGCCTTTGGATTAATTGCTTGCACCATTCAGGGACTCATAGAGTTATGCAAGTCTGAGGAAATTGTTTAACTGCTCAGCTCCTCAGTTACTTTGTTATGAAAGTGAAGAAAATGATGCCTGGATTGTATAAGTTTTGTGAATATTAGAGGTGATTAAAAAGACTATAAGTAATAGGACCTAGTGGAATACTTGTCACACAGTAATTGCTATGATTATCTTTCTGCCAGTGAGCATCAGGCATGACCAAGACCATGTAATAGACACAAAGCCCTGTTCCAAGTTTAGTTTTTATGAGGACTTGCACTGCATTAGCATTATGTAGCATTAAGGTAGAAATATAGGCAATGCTACCTTGGTATGATGCTGTGGGCTAATGTGTCAGACTGCAAAGTCGTTTGAACTGCAAGGTTGGTGGTTCAAGCTCACCAGCTGCTCCTTGGAAACCCTATACAGGGTCACTATGGGTCAGAATTGACTCGACAGCACTTAACATCAACAATCATTGATGGGAAATGAACAGCAATCATAATTCTCACTAATACTTGTTAGCTTGAAATAGAAATATATGATGTGAATATAAACAAGTATCACATATTCATAAATTACTTACATACAGGTACTGTAAATACAAATTTGCAATAGGACCAGACAGGTGGGTCACATTAATAAGGGAGTAGCAACTTGGATAGAGAGAGGTGGGGGAACCCATATCTCTCCCCGAGGGGATTTGCGGGAAAACTCCACTTAGTCCAGGATGACGCATCAGTTCGCCGACTGCCAGTCTACAGACTCTACCCTTTTGCTTCTAAAATGGAAATCTACCTTATTGTATGTGCACATGTGTGTTTAATCTCTTAAAACAGTTCTCAGATATTGGTAGAACACGATCACCATTCCTCTTTAATAAAGATGCGGGACTGTCTTTAATTACCAAATACACTTTATAAGCTGGCATTGATGTTTGCAACAACCTGGACCAGTGAGATTTTCTTTTTTTAAAATTAGAATGCAATGTCTGTGGACTTCTCTCTGAACCCAGGGTATACCTAAAATTGTTGCATAATATATTTTATACATTAAAAGAATATGCAAATAAATAATCGGAGTTCAGATATTTACTTGTCACAGTCAGATGCTCTACACATATATGGCTTGTCACATATGTTCTGACAGATGCTCTTCAGATTGTTGTTGTTGTTGTTGTTGTTAAGTGCTGTCAAGTTGGTTCCAACCCATAGCGTTTACAAAGAGCAGCCGGTGAGCTTGAACTGCCGACCTTGCCATTCAAATGGCTTTGCAGTCTGGCATATTAACCCACAGCGCCACAACAGGACTCCTCTACAGATTAGTCACAGCCAAGTAATGATATAGGATGATTTTCTTAAAGCAGACTGTTTGGATATTCAATCAAAGAGCAAATCTGTAGATACTCTGGAAAAGTAGAAGGAAAGAATTAATGATCCAAAAAGAATACATGAGAGGGCAGTTACATCTAACCCTGTTTTGGGTTAGGTGGGCAGGATATTGAATTTGGACAAATATGACTATACTTGTCATGTATAACATCTAAGAACTTAGGAAAATTCTGAATCCCAAACATATTGACTTGATATGTCAGAATAGAACATGGATTATTTGCTGCTTTGAAAATCTTCTTATAATGAATCCATTTTTGCTAAGGCAAACTGACCAAGATTAAGAGGTTAAACTTGCTCCTTTAGTCTCGGGAGACAGCAAGCCCCATTTCTCTCTCACCACCAACAGTGTCTTCTCACAATATACATTAAAGTCAGATGTGTGTATCGGCATTACCATTTTTATTAATGGGTTTGCCATTTCATATTTGACTCTGTTTTGTGTCTATAGATTTTATAAAAGGGCATAAAATATTTTTCTGTGTTTATGCTCTTTGTAATAGATACACAAGGGAACTTCAAACAGTTCATGGGAAAATGAAGTGAGAAGATAGTGGAACTCTTTCATGAACTTTTTGAGACTGCTTCATATTTATTATTTTTTCATATGAAAGCCTAAACCTGAAACTCTAGCCTTTTACAGTTAGCTTTGTGATGAGACTGGGGAAGCATTAATTGATTATTGTAATTTCAAAACCTTTCATTTGTGAGGTATCGTTTTCTACAGCAGAGATGGAAATAAGAGCTTATTTCTAAGAAAGTAACCCTATGAATGGTAGATTATTGCCGTAGGTTCAGCATTACATCAGGAAAACTGAGCCAGTAGTTTAGCACAGGCCAACTCATGAGTCATCACGCCTTCCTGGCAGGGGAGGGTTAAGGCATTTGTCACAGCCTAGGATAACCACGCTTTGTGCCCTGTGTTATTTCTTCTTTTAAATTCCTTGTAAAATTCATTATCAAGGAGTGAAAATGAAGTTGAATTAAGTTCTTGTATTCTGAAAATACTAGTGTTACCTGCATTTTGACTCTTCAGAAAAAAACAACAAATAAAAAAAGAGATTGGTCAATGGACTGCTGCAATTTATTTTTAATTATTTTCAGCAAAATTTTACTTGCATGTGATATTAATGATGTTCTTGATTTCCACATTCCATTGATGGACCTCACTTTGGAATGGGCACAAATAAGAATGTCTTCCACTCTGTTGGCCTGGTAGCTGTCAACATGTCTAAGCATAAATGAGTGAGTGCCTCCAGTGCTGCATCAGTTTGTACCTTAATGTACATCAAAATCACTGGGAAAGATTTTTAATAAAACCAGGGTTATGAGTTGGGCTGCTAGCCTCAAGGTCAGCAGTTCAAAACTTTCTCCTGTTCTATGGAGAGAGATGAAGCTTTTTCCTCCCGTAAAGATTTACAGCCTCAGAAACCCACAGGGTCGCTATATGTCAAAACCGACTCCATGGCACACCACTGCCATGCTCATTCAGCTAGTCTGAGGTTGGACTCTGATAAAACTCTTAGGAATTTTAGGACAAACTCTAAATTACTTAATCTAATGGATGATTTTCAAGTTTCATTTTGGTCATTGCCAAAACAGCATGGAAGTCATGTTGGACTCACTCTGGCTTCACAAGGGAGAAGGAGAATCTTACTGAAAATTAGCTCAAGGCCAGGTTCTTTTCAGATGGAACTCAGACATGTCTGCATCCTACAGTTTTCTTTATTCGTTTGACACCACCCATCCCTCCTGCAGCGCTCATTGCTTCTCATCCGGTTGCAATAATCTGTTGCAGTTCACACAGAACTCGGAGACAATATTCACTGCTATGGGCTTTATTGAGGAAGTGAGCAGGGTACAATTTAGGATCAGAAACAACTCTCTAGGTAGGAATGCCTCTTCTCTGCTGGCCTCTGCCCTGCTTGGCCAGGTATTATAAAGCTATTTTAGCATTTTCTGCAAATGCCCAAAGGGCACAGTTTGCAAACCAGCTTCCTGCCTGTAGGCACTTAGCTTTACTCAGTTCATGGGAAGCCCATAGCTGCTTGGTCTCTCCATTTCACTGCCTTGGCCACTGCCTCTGCTGCCAGCACTTTTTCAGGTCAGGATTTCACACTCAGCTCCCGGGTCTGCCCTCTTGTTGGCCCTGGAATCCTCTATTTCTGCTCCTTTAAATCTAGTGGGGTGACAACACTAACCAATCCCAGTGTTAGAGTCCTGTACATCGTATTTGCATGATCCCACCCAGGCATTTGATGTGAGTTAAGAAGACTTCTGGTGTGCTGCTGTGGTTCAGTGCTAGAACTCAAACCACAAGGTTGGCAGTTCAAACCCAGTAGCTGGTCCTTAGAAACCCTATACAGGGTCGCTATGAGTCGGAACCAACTCAACGTCAGTCACTTAACAACAACTGCAACAATAAAGAAGGCTATGGATAGAAAAGCCATATCAAGTAAGTTCATGTTGTTGTTAAGTGCTGTTGTGTAGATTCTGATTCATAGCAGCCCAGTATAGGGTTTCTGAGGCTTTAAGTCTTCCCAGCAGCAGACAGCTTCATCTTTCTCCCTTGGAGTGACTGGAGGGTTTGAACCGTGGACCTTGTGGTTTGCAGTCCAGTGCTTATCATGTGGAGCCCTGACACTGTCAATTCATGGTACCACAGTCATATTTCTCTGCATATTCTGTTGTTTTAAAAATGAACTGATCCATTGTTACTGAAGTGTGGGACCACTTAAAAATGTATTCATTAAATTGCATTTTTAATAAGCATTAATCATAACTCATCTGTGTGCTGGCATCTTGAATGTGGATAATTTGTCTCTGCACTGACACATCCTACAACATAAAAGTGCAGACAGATCTCTAAACAATTATGACAAGTATTATTATAGAGGAATGTACAAAGTGCTTTGAGAACACCCAGAAAAGAAGGAGCAATTAGTTCTACTTGTAGGGTGGAGTGAATATAAATCAGTTTTATTTTTATGAAAGAAATTCTCAGAAAATGGTTTTGCTAAAGCAGTTCTTAAATAGAACACTTCTTCCAGACACATGTAAGGAGCCAGGAGAAGGAAGGAGCTGTAAATATCGCTTCAAGATTAGTTTACATAAATAGACACTTGGAGGCTTATTCAATTGGGATTTTTTTTTTTTTTTTTAAATGATCAAAAAGGAGATTAGAATGGCATGGAAAGTATTTATATCTATGAGACTTATGAGGACTTGAAACTGTTTAGAAAGGTTAACAAGAATGTAGAAGTATTAGTTTGTACCGCCTCGGGCTTTGGTGGCATGTTTTAGAGACGTAAGAGAGACTAGGGGGAAAAGAAGCAAGAGACATAGTGCAGTTAAGGAACACTGTGAACTGCTGGCCCACAGCAGTGGTAGGCCCCATCGCCCCTGTGACATCCTGTTTGCATTGCTGGGTTGGGTGAGACCCCATCAAGGTGAGTCCCATACAACAGGTCTGCCTCAGTCACTGTCCACAAGCCTGAAGCCTCAGGATAATCTTTGCTTCCATATAATTGCAAAATTGAAAATATGTGTATGACTTTGAATAAATGATTCAGGTGATCCTTTTAATTCTACATATATCAAGCACAGACCATGTGCAAGGACAATGTTAGAACCACCAAATTCTCTGCCACTGAGTAGAATCTGACTCATAGTGATCCTCTGTGACAGACTAAAGCTGTCTCATGAGGTTTCCAAGGTTATAAAATCTTTACAGAAGCAGATGGGTGCATTTTTCTTCCATGGAATGGGTGCTAGATTTGAACCACTGACCTTTTAGTTAGCAGTTGAACACTTTGGCCACTGAGCCACCAGGGATCCTTTCTAGATCTACAGGGCGTACAAAACATTAATATATTTCTGGACCCCAAATATGTCCTAGCTTAGTTAGAAATAGATATGTTCAGGCTATATTAACATAGTGACCATTTGTTTAAATAAAGTTAGGATTATGTTCTTCACTGATACAAAATTTAGCCAATTTGCTACAGATTGAAGAACTTTACTTTATATGATGAGAACCGTATACCATTGACTGAAGAGTATGGGATTGTTGTTATGTGCCAGTGAGTCCGTTCTGACTCATAGTGACCCTGTATAGGGTTTCCAAGAAGCAGCTAGTGGATTTGAACCATCAACCTTGTGGTTAGCAGTCCAGTAGTGATCCCACACCGTCACACCAGGCTAGCTGAAGCCTGTTCCAAGAATCATAGCTAGAGTTTCTTAATTTTGAACTATGTTGCTCATACTGTTTATATTACTTTGAAGATTAGGTGCTTTGAAGGAATTTATTCTTTCTCCTGTGGGCTCACTGAGAAAGTATATTGAGCTTTAAAAATGAATTTATTAAAGAATATTTATATATAATAAACTTCACTTATTCAAAGTGTATAGTTTGACAGATTTGATATATGTCTATACCCATGAAACTATCATTACAATAAGGATCCAGAGCACTTCTGTCACCTCCGACCATCTGTGACCCTTGCCATCCACCCTCCCTCCCTCGGTCCTGGGGCAACCATTCATCTCTTTCCTCTCTAGGAGTGCAGTGATAGGTGTAAACTGAGCTGCTAACTGTGGCATACAGCAGATACACCATTTAAAGCTCTGCCAGAAGTGCACAAGAGCTTCAGTTGCTTGCTCAGTCCTTTCAGTTTTTGCTGTTGTAGTATGTACGATTGTTGCTGTTGTCATTAAGTGCTGTTGGGTCAGGTCCAACCCATAGTGACTCTGTATAGGTGTTCTGAGGAGTGGCTGGTGAACTTGAACTGCCGACCTTGCGGTTCAAACCATCTTTGCAGTCCAACACGTTACTCCACAGCGCCACACGGTTACTGAATTTTAATTTAAGCCTTTGAGTTGGGACATCAAATATGTTTAATACTTCACCTCTTCAATTCCATCATCATGTTCAGGGGGACGTGGAAGCACTCACCCTGGGGACAAACCATCTGGAAGGGCTACTTTGAGTAAGGGGAGTTTCCTGTACTCACACCTCAGAGGCCTCACTGACTCTTGTCTGGGGCATCTCAATGGGAGCCCCTGAGGGAATAAAGAACCAGAAATCACTGATGCTGAGAAAACCACCAGGCACAGGAGAAGCTTCCCTTTCTTAGACTCCAGTGTGGAGGGAGACTGAGCAGAGAGCAGAGGGACCAGACACCATCAACCTTTGCATCCTCTTGGGTAAGACAGTCATAGGGAAGCTGGAAGGCGGCAGCTAACTGAAACTCATAAAAGATATTGTGTGCTTCAGTATATAAATTGTTACACTTTCTTACACCCACTTTAACAGGGTGTTTAAATTGGGTTAGATTTGCAGAAGTTGGTTTTTTTGACTTCTGATTCATCAATATGATTTAAATATATATAT
>NW_006408562.1:527906-533550 GCF_000296735.1 Chrysochloris asiatica | reverse complement strand
TAACAACAACAACAACAATATGTATATATATAGTACATCACAAATGATCAAGATGTAAAAAGATTAAAAGATGATTTGGTAATTTTTTTCCTAATTCCCGTGATATATAGCATTGATTTAAAGACCCAGATAATTGCATTCAGTTGATGTTTTTAAGTGACAGAGACAGTTATTTTTTCTTTTTTTAAAAAAAAGATGACAGAAAACTTCCAATGTACATGCAAGTAGCACAGAACCTCCATTACCCATTACCCAGTATCAACATTTACAAACATTTTACTAATTTCATTTCCTCTAGCTCCCCACTTTTTTTTTTAAGTTTTGTTGTAAAGCCAACTTTTCCCATAAGTACTTCCATATGCATCCCTAACTCTTAAGAATTGCTTTGTTTAAAAATTACCTCATGCTGACTAAATCCATTAACAATCATTCCTTTACTGTTACTGTTATTTCTAGGTGCCTTCCAGCGAGCATTTGAAACAATACCATCCTCACAGTGGTGCCTGTGTTTGAGTCCATGGTTTCAGCCCCTGTGTCAGTCCATCTTGATGAAGGTCTTCCTTTTTCCCTCTGACCCTCGATATTACAAACATAATGTCCTTCTGCAGGGACTGGTCCCTCCTGATGGCAGGTCCATGGTACCTGAGATGAAGTCTTGCTCTCCTTGCTTCTAAAGAGTATTCTTCTTCTTGTACTTCATCCAAGACAGAGTTGTTTGTTCTTCTTCATGGTGTATTCAGTATTTTCTGCCAACAGCATAATGCAGTAGCATCATTTCTTCTTATTCATTGTCCAGATTTCAAATGCATATTGTGGTTGTTGTTGTTGTGTGCCATAGGTTCAATTTTCACTCTTAGATACCCTGTACCGGGTTTCTGAGGAACGCCTGGTAGGTTTGAACTGCCAGTCTTGCTGTTAGTAGTCCAGTATGTTTCCTGTTGAGCTATACCAGGACTCCTCACATACATATTGTTGTTGTTATGTGCCATGGAGTCGGTTCTGACTCATAATGACCCTGTACAGGGTTTCCGAGGCTGTAAGTCTTTACGGGAGCAGAAAGCCTCATCTTTCTCCCACGGAACAGCTGATACTTTCGAACTGCTGACCCTGAAGTTAGCAGCCTGATTCATAGCCACTATACTACTAGAGCTCCTCTCACATACTTACTGTTGTTGTGACGTGCCATCGAGTCAATTCCGAATCATAGCAACCCTGTATAGGGTTTCCAAGGAGCAGCTGGTGAGCTTGAACCACCGACTTTGTAGTTCAAACGACTTTGCAGTCTGATACATTAGTCCACAGAGCCACAATACTTATCAGACAACTGGAAATACCGTAACTTGGGTCAGATGCACCTTATTCTTCACAGGGACAGCTTTGCTTTTTAGCACTTTAAAGAGATCTTTTACATCAGATTTCCCAATGCAGTATGCATCATTTGATTTCCAGACTGCTGCTTCCTTTTGCATCAATTGTGGGTCCAAGTAAAATGAAATACTTAACCACTTCCATCTTTTCTCTGTTTATTGTGATGTTACTTATTGACTTAGTTGTGAGGACTTTCATTTCTCAATGTTGAGACCAGAGTCCTGGTAGGGCCCCGTGAGTTAATGTGCTAGACTGCAAAGTTGGTGTAAACCACAAGGTTGGTGGTTCAAGCTCACCAGCTGCTCCTTGGAAACTATACAGGATCACTATGAGTCAGAACCGACCCAACAGTACTTATCAACAACAACAACAAATGTTGAGATATTAATCCATATTGAAGGCTGCAATCTTCAATCTTCATCAGTAAATGTTTCACATTCTTTTCACTTTCAGCAAGCAAGGTTGTATCATCGATAAATTGTAAGTTATTGATAAGCCTTACTTACTTATGTCCTGATGGTGTATTCTTCATATAGTTCAGTTTCTCAAATTATTTACTTGGCATACAAGTTGACTAAGAGTAGTCAAAGGATACAACTCTGACACATCACTATTCTGATTTTAAACCATGCAGTATCCTTACTTCTGTTCAAGCAACTGCCTCTTGGTTTGGGTACCAGTTCTGCATGAGCATAGTTAAGTGTTTTGTAATGGTCATTCTACGCATTGTTCCCCCTAATTTATGATGCATTGTTATATGCGTATACCTAAGTGGGTGCCTTTACATAGCCAGTGAAACACAGGTAAACATCTTTCTATTATTCTCTGTTTCAGCCAAGATCCATCTGATACTAACAGTCATCCCACATCTTCTGGAGAATCTGGCTTGAATTACTGGCAGATCCCTACCAATGTGCTGCAGCAGCCATTTCAAAAATATCTTCAGGAAAATTTTAGTATGTGTGATATTAATGGTATTGTTTGATAATTTCCACATTTTTTTGGATTTTCCTTTTTTTTTTTTTTAATGGGCATGCATAAAGATTTCTTACAGTCTGCTCAGGTTGGCCAGGTAGCTGTCTTTCAAATTTCTTGGCATATCAAGTGAACACCTTCAGTAATTGTTGAAACATTTCCATTATTATTTCCTTGTTTTATACCATTGCCTTCAGTACAGCTTGGACTTCTTCCTTTAATAACATATGCTACCCCTTGAAATAGTTTGACACTGACCCACTCTTCTCAGTACAGTGACCCTGTGTGTTTCTTTTATGTTCTGCTGATGCTTGCTCTGTCATTCAATATTTTGACCAGAGAATCTTACAGTATAGCAAGTCGAGGATCGACTTTTTCCACTTCAGTTCTTTCAGCTTAAGAAATTCTCTTTTGGTTTCCTAACTCCTGGTCTTTGAACATTTCATTATAATACTTTGTCTTCTTTAAAATCTTCTGTTCAGCTATTTTATATCATCATTTCTTCCATTTGTTTTAGATACTGTGTATTCTAGAGCAAGTTTTAGAATATCTTTTGTCATCTATATTGGTGTTTTCTTTCTTTCCTGTCTTTTTAATGATATTTGGTTTCTTCACGTAAGATGTTTTTGGTATTATCCCACAACTTGTCTGGTTTCCAGTCATTAGTGTTCAATGCATCAAATCTGTTCTTGAGATGGTCTTTACTTTCACTGGGATACATTCAGGATCATATTTTGGCTCTTGGGGAATTGTTTGAATTTTCTTCAGCTTCATTCTGAACTTTCATGTGAGCAATTGATAGTATGTATGTTCTGTAGTTGGTCCCTGACCTTGTTCTGACTGATGATATTTGTACTTCTCCATAGTCTCTTTCCACAGATGTCATTGATTTGATTTCTGTGTATTCTACCAAGCAAGATCCATGTATAAAGTCACCATTTACATTCTAAAATGTATTTGCAGTGAATAAGTTGCTAGTCTTGCCAAATTTTATCATGTGATCGCCAGTGTCATTTCTATCACCAACATTTTTCAACTGACTCTCTTTCTTCATTTCCAACACTTGCATTCTAATCATCAATAATTGTCAATGCATCTTGACTATATAGTTGATCAGTTTTAGACCGCAGAAGTTGGAAAAAATCTTCAATTTCATCATCTTTGACATTAGAAGTTGGTGTATAAATTTGAATAATACTTGTATCAACTTATCTTTCTTAAATGTGTGTGAGTATTATCCTATTCACTGGCAGTATTGTACTTTAGGATACATCTTGGAATGTTCTTTTTCATGATGAATGTGATGCTTATCCCATTTTAGTTTGTCACATCCTGCATAGTACATCATATGATTGTATCACTCAATTCAAAATACTCAATACTTGTTCATTTTAATGATCTTTTAAACAAACAAACAAACACACTTTTTATTGTGAATTGTGTGAAGGTTTACAAGACAAGGTCTTCTCAATTTTGCATTCAACAAATCAAGAGACTTTATTTCATCTCACTGATTGCAATCCCCTCCTTGCAACAACAGTTATCCTGCTTCCTCCTGTAGTTTCTGTTTACATTCCACATACCTTCCTATCCTGTCTCAACTTTGTCCTTAAGTAAATGTTGCTCTTTTGATTTTGAATGATTGACCATTTCGTGGTGAGCATACCTTACTAGTGTTGCTGTCTGAAAATTGGGCCATGAGGGTGCGTTCTTTCCAGGCCTGAAGGGTAGCTGAGGGGCATAGTCTCAGGTTCTCCAATCTCTTTCTGACCAGTAAGCCCAGCCTTTTTAAAAAACAAAACAAAACAAAAAAAACCACACAACTTTTTTTCAGCTTTGTTCCTATCCGAGACCTTTCAGAGCAATTGGTAGTAGTAGTTGGGCCCCATCTGGTTCTTCTGGTTTCAGAGTAGTGGAGACTGATGTTCACATGTTCCATTAGTCCATTGGACTACTTGATTCCTAGTCTCTTCAGTTCTCATTACTCTTCTCTCTTCTGCACATGGAGAGACACTCCTTACCAAAGTAGGCTGTAGAGCATTGTCTTTGTGGACTATGTTATGTGAATTGACCGTGATGTCCCCTGAGATTATGTCCTGAGCCCCCAGCCCAGCAACTTATTGCCTTAAGATGATTGAAAATATCTAAGTTTTCATCATTTTGTCTGATATATACTCCACCACATTCATAGTTGTGTTTACAGTAAAGGTACATTTTGTTGTTGTTAAGTGCCATCGTGTTGCTTCTGACCCATAGCGACCCTGTATAGGGTTTCCAAGTAGCAGCTGGTGAGCTTGAACCACTGACCTTGTGGTTCAAATTGACTATACAGTCTAGCGCATTAACCCACAGTACCACACTAGGTACACATATCCTCTTTCAAGTGCCTATGTATTTGTGGGTATACTCTCATTCTTCCTCCCATACCAGTTCAACCTGTGTCTCTAGTCAGGTATCTATCTACTTTTATTCCAAGATTATGTGTATAACTCTATTTACTTCTATTCCCTTTAGTCTTTGCATACTTTCCTGTGTCTTTAGCTATCTTCATTATTTTGCCAACTCTCTTCTGGTATATTGATTGCCCTCGTCATCACCTAAGTTAACATGAATCTACCCTCTAGTCAGTGAATTATTCTCCCTTCTTGCCTACCCCATGTAACCATAAAAGATTGTTTATTTTAGCATGAAAACCTTTTCTTGAATTTTTTATTAGTGACCTCATGCAATATTTGTCCTGTTGAGATTGACTAAATTTCACTCAACAGTGAAATCCTTGTTAGGATGTTACAGATAATTATGAATCTGGGAAACACCTCATAACAAGGATGAACCTGGAGGACTCAGGTTCATCCTTGTTATGAGGTGTTTCCCAGATTCATAATTATCCTTCAATGTTGCATAATATTCCATTGTGTATATGTACCAAAGTTTGTTTTTCCATTCTTCCATGGATGATCATTTCAGCTGTCGCTATCTTTTTACTATTGTGACTGGTGCAGTAATGAACTTCAGTGTGCAAATATCTGCCTGTGTCCTGGCTTGTATTTCTTGCCAAGTAGAGGTGTTGCTGGATCATATGGTATTTTGATTTCCAGTTTTCTGAGGAAGTGTCATACCATTTCCCACAGTGGCTGAACCACTTTACAGTTCCACCAGTCTCCCCACACCCACGCCAGCATTTGTTGTTTTCTGGTTTATTTTTTAACTTTGCTACTAATGCTGGTGTAAGATGTTATCTCGTTATGGTTTGATTTTCATCTCTCTAGTGGCTAACGATCGTGAACCTTTCTTCATATGT
>NW_006408562.1:473845-527616 GCF_000296735.1 Chrysochloris asiatica | reverse complement strand
AATAGTATTTTGAGTGCCATTGATAATCATCTCCCAGAACTGTATCAGATTATGTTCTGTTGCTATTAATAAGGTTTTCACTGGCCAGTTTTTTTTTTTTTTTTTCCTTTCTTTCTTTTAGAAGTGGATTCCTAGATCCTCTGTCTTAGTCTGAAACTCAGCTGAAACCTGTCCACCATCAGTGTCCTGCTAGTGTTTGAACTATTGGTGGCACAGCTTCCAGCATAATCCACAAAAGTCCCCACTTGTACAACACACGGACTGACAAGGCATGGAACAATGCTTTACTAGCATGAAATTTCCTCTCTATATCTAAATTTATGAGATTATCTGTATAAAGGTAATTTATACAGTTGTGAAAATGATGCTTAAATGGAACCTATGGGTCGTGATTATAAAAAGTAGCATTTGACATAAGTTTTATCCTTCTTGGAATCTCTGGGATGCAAAGAATGAATTGACTGCTAACTGAAAGGTTGCAAGTTTCAGTCTACCCAGTGCCTTAGGAATATGGTGTGGCTGTTGGGAGCAACTGAACTGAAGTTCCCTGTCCTGGGGGTAATTTAACCGAAGGATTGCAACTGAATATTTGTGGTCCAGAAACTCAGGCTGCATCCAAGTCAAGCTGCCCCCTGAGGAACTTGCAGGGCTGCCTCAGGGGACAGTGAACTTGCAAGGTCTTGCCTTGTATATAGCCATGTCCTTTCGGCTCAGTGTGCGCAACATTCTAGTCACTCTAATCTGTGTTCCGGCTAGCTACCACAAGTTACAGGTTTTCTGATTAAGTTCTGCTTACTGCATGCACTATCAGTACAAGATGTTCTTGGATTTCTAATCCTGCCCCAAGCACCTCCCCTTGAGTTGTGTATAAAATAAACTTGCTGCACTTGGTCTGAGTTGCAGTATCTCCATCAGAGTGCTGCGTACCACGTGGTCCCCACTTTACTTATTTCATTTGTGTCTTGAGTCTTCTTTTTTATTCTAATCTCCCATCACCCCTACTTGGGTTTAATTTCTCCACACAGGTCTTAGAGAATAGCCGATTGTTGGCAGGGCATCTGGCAATATATGTACTTCTTCAAACTCAGCCATTGAAAATCCTCTGGAACACAGTTCTACTCTGACCACATGGAATCATCAGGAGTGGGCGCAGACACCAATTATTTTATTTCTGGCCTTCTTATTCTCCATTTTATTTTTGTCACAATGTGTGATCCCTCATGTATGATCTCGGTATCTTTTTGCCACTCAAATTTTCTTTGTCTGTGATTCTGTGACTCAGCCTTACCGTGGTCCACCAGCACCCTGATTTCCTCTGTGTCCTTGCCCAGCTTCCCCTGTGCAGTGGGTGAGGGGCTTTTCTTTCTCATAGTGACTGATGTCATCGACCTGGGACTTTCCTTTATCCTTCCTTTGGTTCTTCTTGTGCCTGGTCACTTAGTTATTGATTGATTTGTGCTCCAACTTTTACACCTCTACTGGGGTGGCATTTGTCTGCTATTCATAAGGTTCTCAGTGACTAAATATTTGGAAGTGGTTCATCACTCCTTCTTCCTAGCAGTAAAGAAATCTAACGACATATTGCATTAGGCAAATGTGCTGTACAAGACCTTTTTAAAGTGTTGAAGAGCAAAGATGTCTTGAGGACTAAGGTGCGCCTGACCCAAGCCATTGTATTTTCAGTAACCTCATACGCATGCGAAAGCTGGACAGTGAATAAGGAAGGTCTTAGAAAAATTGATGCCTTTGAGTTGTGGTGTTGGAGGAGGATATTGAAAGTGCCATTGGGCTGCCGAAAGTACCAACAGATCTGTGTTGGAAGAAGTGCAGCCAGAGTGCTCCTTGGAGGCCAAGATGGCCAAACCTCGTCTCGCATACTTCGGACATATTGTCAAGAGGGAACAGTCACTGGAGAAGGATATCATGTTTGGTAAGGTGGAGGGTCAGAGAAAAAGAGGAAGACCCCCAGCAAGGTGGATTGGCCAAGTGGCAGCATCAATGGGCTCAAGCGTGGCAACAATTGTCAGGTTGGCCCAGAACTGGGTAATATTTTGTTTTGTTGTGCATAGGGTCGCTATGAGTCACTACTGACTTGATGGCACCTAACAACAACAACACTGGGGTGGCGCTGTGGGTTAATGCATAAGACTGCAAAGTCATTTGAACTGCAAGTTTGATGGTTCAAGCACACCAGCTGCTCCTCGGAAACTCTATACAGGGTCGCTATGCGTCAGAACCAACTTGACGCCACTTAACAACAACAACAACACTGTGTCTTCTGGTGTGGCACTGTAGTATAAACACTCGACCACAATGTCAGTTTGAATCTCAAGGTTGGCAGTTCAAACTCAC
Organism: Chrysochloris asiatica; assembly: GCF_000296735.1. Lineage (NCBI taxonomy): Eukaryota > Metazoa > Chordata > Mammalia > Afrosoricida > Chrysochloridae > Chrysochloris > Chrysochloris asiatica. The sequence goes on along the minus strand of NW_006408562.1, from coordinate 525,264 downwards.
TAGCTGCTCCTCGGAAACCTGATATAGGATTGGAACAACTCCATGGCTCTTTAACAACTATGAGTTGGATGCTGTGCTGGGTTTGGGGGAAGTAAAGCATAGATGGCCCCTTTCCTTTAGAAGTGAATGCGGCAAATGTATGATTCAGTTCACTTTGTAAGCAATATGAATGAGATCGGGTTAGAGTTCAGAGTAGCAGGGTTATGGGCACAGATTTCAAGGAAAACTTTTTTTTTTTTTTTCTTGAGGAATTGGCCAGGCTCAGGCATCCTTGGGAAAGTAAGACTACTGCTGTTTCCTGTGACTGCGGTAACAAAAAAGCATGAAGTGGGTGGCTCCTAAGAGCATACATTCATCATCTCACAGCTCTGGAGGCTAGGAGTCTGAATTCAGAGTATCAGCCACACTGATTTAGAATGAATCTGTTGTCTACTCCTCTCCTAACGTCTGGTGATGACCAACAATCCTCGTTGCTTGTTGGCTTGTACATCACCCTAATCTCTGCCTCCATCTCCCCTCTGCCTCTTTCTGTGTGTCTTCTTTGTTTAAATTTTAGAACATCAGTCATATTGAATTAAAGTCTACCCCATTCCAGTGTAACTTCATTTAACTGGTAACATCTGCAAACACCCTGTTTCCAAGCAAGGTCACATTCACAGGTACCAGGGGTTGGGACTTCAGGATATCATTATGGAGGCGGGGGGATACACACAATTTAAACCATTGTTGTTGTTGTTAAGTGCTGTCAAGTCGATTCCGACCCATAGCAACCCTGTATAGGGTTTCCAGGAGCAGCTGGTGAGCTTGAACCACTGACCTTGCAGTTCAAATGACTTTGCAGTCTGATGCATTAGCCCACAGCACCACACCAGGACTCCATATTTAAACCATTGCTGTTGTTATGTGCTGTGGAGTCGGTTCCGACTCATAGCAACCCTGTACAGGGTTTCCGAGGCTGTAAATCTTTATGGGAGCAGAAAGCCTCATCTTTCTCCCATGGAACAGCTGGTAATTTCCAACTGCTGATCGTGAGGTTCGCAGCCTGATTCATAACCACTATGCTACCAGAGCTCCTTATATTTAAACCATTTGTTTGTTGTTGTTAAGTACCATCGAGTCGGTTCCGACTCATAGTGTCCCTGTATATGGTTTCCGAGGAGCAGCTGGTGAGCTTGAACCTCTAACCTTTGCAGTCTGATGCATTAATCCACAGTGCCATAGCAGTGATTTAGTATTTTAGTAATTCAGTTTGCCTGGAATTGAGAAAGTGAGCAGGAGGCTCATATTGGGAGGGAAGAAGCTCAGAAGGTAGTCAGGGATCCACACTGAAGGGTGTAAGCGGGACTGTGATGTGGAATTTTAGAAAGAGGACTCCCGTCCTTCATGGCCTCTTTGCCTTTGTACTTGCGTTCACTTTTTGGGGGTTAAACTAACTTCTCAGTTAAGACTAGATTTAAAGAACGTTAAGACACATGCCATGTTACACTGTGGACTTTTTTTTCCCAAGCTGACTACTTAAGTTGTGACATCTCAGGTTTCACATAATCTGTGTTGCGAAGCCTGTTGGTGATCATCTGACCTGGCCATCTGGTTTACCTGGTACTTCAGAACTCAAGTTTCCCAGTGTTAACAATTGAGATTTCAAAGTAAGATACATTAGATGTGTTGGGGCACTCATTGTCTTCTGGTAACTAATAACACATAATTTATACAATTGTCATGGTTACTGGCCTGACCTATTGTGTTTCCATGATGAAGTGGATGCATTTGATTGTATGATTATACAGTAAATGCCTCTCCAGCTAAACTGTAAATATGATTAATGTGAGGTTGGCCCAGGGTCGGGCAGCTTTGTTCTGTTGTGCTTAAGGTCGCTATGAGTCGGTACTGACTTGATGGCCTCTGACAACAACAGGAAAGGTTACTACAAGGTCGGTGGTTCAAGCTAACTTGGCACTCCTTGGAAACCCTATGTAGGATCACTGTGGGTCAGGAACGACTCGATGGTATTTCACAACAACAACAAGGTTACTACTCCTCAAGTGAACACTTGGTTTCCCATTACCTTCTTGTGGGATATCTCCATTTTTATCTTCCCATGCTGCTGTTTCTCTTTGTATCTCATCTTTGGATATAGAGACCTTGGTAAAGGCCCTGTATGTAGTAAAATGAATGAAATCAGAAACAGAAAATCAGTCCATGAAGGGGCCAAGGAAGGAGACATGTTAGAAAGCAGGTGCAGATGCTGGGATTGAATATCAGTACTGCTTTTGGTTTTTCTGACAAGCTAAAGAAAGAGGGTAGCAATAGTTAGTGTAGTTGTCATTATTTAAAGTAGGACAATTTCCAGTTCTTCAAGGGAAACATCATTCTTTTCTAGAACTAAATCTTGTCGGTTTTCATATATAGTTACCAAATATGGTCAGAGCACCTACTATGTACAGAGTACAGTATTGGTGGTGGTGGTGTGCCATGGAGTCAGTTCTGACTCATAGCGACCCTAAATAAAGTTTCCAAGGCTGTAAATCTTTACAGGAACAGAAAGCCTCATCTTTCTCCCACAGAGCAGCTGGTAGTTTCGAACTGCAGACCTTGAGGTTAGCAGCCCAACTTGTAACCGCTATGCTACCAGAGCTCCTTGAGTACAATATTAGTGACTGGGAATAATAGAGGGAAGCAGGCATGTAGCCAAATTGCTATTGGCATAGAATGCCAGGTGAGCATCTGAGAAGTGTGGGCCTATGCCATCGGGAGGTCGGTGAATATGAATGTCCAGTGAAGGATGAATGGCCAGCTATTCTAAGCAAAGGAAAAGGCAGGGGCAAGACATGAGGGTATGAGAGATTATGACTTGTTTCCTGGATGATGAGAGAGTTAGTAGCCCCGATAGCAGAGATGCGTGGTGTGGCCCGTTAGAACAGAGTCAGTAGCACTACTAGAGGGTTAGGGATTGGGTGTTATGGACTGTAGCCCCTGGCATTGTCAGAGGAGGTGACACCACCATGACCCCAGGGTCTGTGGTGAGCTAGTGAGTAAGCCAGTGTCCCACTAAAGCAGTGACAACACTATAGTTACTCAGTGTGGTAACTCTTTACCACTCCCCAACCCCCAACTTTTACCAGTCAGGATGTAGGCAAGTGGGCCAGTGTGCCTGCCATTGGCAGAGAGGAGGGGCTGTTCTTTGTCTGATGGGATTGGGGAGAAGCTCTGACCAGTCAGGGAAAGGATGGGACTCAGGCTTCTTGCTCACTGGATGAGGAGGGAGTTCAGACTGAGTTTCACCAACCTCGTTGGTTCAAATCGGGCTGCGAACCACAAGGTCAGCAGTAATTACCAGCTGTTCCGCGGGAGAAAGATTAGGCGTTCTGCTCCCGTAAAGATTTACAGCTGCAGAAACCCTGTACAGGGTCGCTACTAGTTGGAACCAACTCCACAGCACACAACCAGTGATGTGACTGGCCATGGTCAGCCTGTGAAGTGGCATTATGTCTTAGGTGGCATTAAAAACCCTATCCCAGGTAGTGGAGAACTAGGGACATGTTACTGTCCTAGACTTTGGCCTCAGCAGATCTTGTAGAAAATAAGCTCCTCCAGCTGTGTGGAGATTTAACTGGAAAGGGCAAGGCTGGAGCTGGGGAGACATACCAGGTAGGAGGCAATTGGAGGTCCCGGGTAAGAGGGGAGGAGGGTCCGACAGGCGCTGACAGAGGGCAGGATGGAATGTCAGAGCCATGTTCAAGATGGAGGGGGAAAGATGACTTTGGCTTTCTAGATGACAAGACTTAGTAAGTAAGGAGGATAAAAGGAGCAGTGAGCATATCACTTTTGCCAGTGTTATAATTTGATCTCAAAGGAGCCCTGTGAAGAAGACAAGCAGGTCCTACTTGCTCAGTTAACATGTGCTGCTAGTGGATTTCAGAGACTTGACCAGAGTCATGTAGCCAGAGCAGCAGAACCCAGCTGCAACTCAAACTCTGTGTGTTCTTGGATGGTTAGCCAAATTACAGTCTGGAATCTGGAGCAATCTGTTTGAAGTAAGGAGCAAAAATACCAGGTTTTACTTTGAATCAGGAGGCAAATGAGGGGGCTTCAGAGAGACAGCCAGCTTAGCATGTGTGGAGGGACACACATGCAGGATTTGCTGCACACAGGCAGGGAGACCTGGCTTTAGGACAGGCTTTGGCATTCATCAAGGCTGAGCAAGGACTCAACCTTGACTGTTGTTATTAGTTGCTAACGTTGTTCAGCCTTGCATTGTTCAGTCTTCATGATCTTTACTGTGTAGATGAAGGTTTGCAGAGTAGATTAGTTTTCCATTCAGCAATTCATACATGTTTTGTTTCATCTCATTGATTGCTTGAGTCTCTGTTTTAATTGATCTATATCTGATGATCAATTTTAGGCTGTTTTTTTTTTTTTTTAAAAGATGGTCATAACTACTATGTTGTTGTTGTTAAGTGCCATAGAGTTGGCTCTGAGTCATAGCAACCCTGTGTAGGGTTTACGAGGAGTGGCTGGTGAGTTAACCACTGACCTTGTGGTTCAAACTGACATTGCGGTCCACTGCATTATCCTGTAGTGCAACACCAGGACTCTTAAATGGTGTGTTGTTGTTGTTAAGCTGCTTCCGTCTTATAGCCACCCTGTTTAGGGTTTCTGAGGAGCAGCTGGTGAGTTTGAACAGCCAACCTTTTGATTCAAACTTCCCTTGTGTTTCAGTGCTTAGCCTACAGTGCCATACCAGGACTCCTAACTGCTATGTTGTTGTTAAGTGCTATTGAGTCGATTCTGACCCATAGCGACCCTATATAGGGTGTCTAAGGAGCAGCTGGGTGGGCTTGAACTTCCGACCTTGTGGTTTGCAGTTCATTGCTGATACTACAGCGCGCCATACCAGGAACTCCTATCATCAGCCTTGAAGTTGGGAGTGAGATTCCTATAACATCCTTTTTCAGATTAGTTTTGGATATTCTGGTTTCCTTCCTTTTCAACAAATTTTTCAATCAGTTTATCTATATGTACAAAAAGAAAGATTCTGCTATTTTGATTGAAATTCTGTTAAATCTGTAGTTCAGTTTGTTTTCTGAATCATGAACATGATGTCTTTTTATCTAGGTCTTTCTTTATTTCTTTCATAAGTGTTTTGTAGTTTTCAGCATATATATCTTAATCATTTGGGGGTTCAATTTTAACCTAAATATTTAATTTTTTGTATCTATGTAAATAAAAAGGAGCTCTGGTAGCATAGTGGTTACAAATCGGGCTGTGAACCTCAATGTCAGCAGTTTAAAACTACCAGCTGTTCCACGGGAGAAAGATGAGGCTTTCTGCTCCCATAAAGATTTACAGCCTCGGAAACCCTGTACAGGATCGCTATGAGTCTGAACTGACTCCACGGCACATAACAACAACAACAATGTAAATAAAAGCCTGCCTGGTAAGGTAGTGGTTATGGTCTGGGCTGCTAACCACAAGATCAGCAGTTCAAATCGACCAGTCACTCCGAGGATGAAAGATGACATTTTATGCTCCCATAAATATTTACAGCCTTGGGTACCCTCTATGGGGTCGCTATGAGTCAGAACTGACTCGGTGGCACAAAACCACCACCACCACCACCACCACCATTGTAAATAATGTTTAACATTTTTCAGTTTCCAATTATTCATTGTTAGTATACTTGTTTTAATTTTGTGAATTTTGTTTTATTTTTCAAATGCTCCATGAGCTTCTCTGTATGTCTAGAAAATAGGTGTTCATTTCTTTCCAATCTAATCCCTTTTATTATTTTTTCTAATTTTATTGTACTGTGTACAATGTAGGTTATGAGAATCAAAATAATCAAATTATATATTGTAATCAAATGTAGGAAGAAAGCACTTACTACGTAAGTGTGATACTGGCTAAAGGTTTCTTTAGATGCTTTTTAACAAATTAAGGAAGTTCCCTGAGATTTGTTGATAATTGAGTTATGTCAGATGCTTTTTATTGTATTGCATAAACTGATATTCAATGGTTTTTCTTCTTTAGATTGCTAATATGGTGAATTATGTTGGTTCATTTTCAATCCCAGTCAGCGTTACATTCCTGAGATAAAGCCGACTTGACTATATAGTGTTCTTTTTATATATAGCTGAATTCTACTTGTTAATACTTTGTTGAGCATTTTTGCATGTATGTTCATGATGGATATTGGTCTGTGATTTTCTTAGACTTTCTTTGTGTGATCTTAGTATTAGGATAATACTGGCCTCATGAAATGAGTTGGCAAATGTTCTCTTTTTTAGATTTTCTGCAAGAGAGTCTGTAGCATTTGTGTTACTTCTTCTTCAAATGTTTTCTTAGAATTTTCTGTTAAACAATATAAACCTGAAAATGCATTTTCTTCTTACTTTTAACTGAAAGTTCCATTTTAAAAGTTGATTATATAAATATATATATATTTTTTTTATCATGGGGGAGTTTTGGTCTTTTGTGATTTTAGGAACTAATCTATTTCTTTTAAGTTGCTGAATTTGTGTACGCGTATGAGAGGGCTTCAAAAGGCAATGGAAAATGGAATTAAAAGATAATAGGTATTTTTCCACAAGCTTTTTGAAGCTCCCTCTAATTATTTCTGTAATGTTTGTGGTCTCTGGAATTAGATGCTTTTTCATGCTTTTTTGTTAGTAATTCAAGTCTTCTTTCATCTTTGTCAGTCTTGCGATAGGGTTATCAATTTTATTGATGTTCACAAAGAACCATTTTTGAGTGTCAGTGGCTTTATTTTCTGTTGCTGTTTTGTCTTCAATTTCATTGATTTATGATTTTTGTTATTTCCTTCTGTTTCAACTTAAGAAAAGAGATAAGAAAAGACCAAGTTTTATCTTAAGAAAATAGAAACTGACGTACCTTGGACTCAATGGTGGGTCTTGGTCTTGGACTTTTGAAGCCATGCCAGAAAATGTGTGCTAGTGAATGGAGGTTGGCCAGATTGTAAGAGACTCACCTGGGAGGTCATCAGCAACTAGCCTCCAGAGGTAAGGTTTAGCCTATGATGTAGGAATGGCCAATACAATCCTGGAACAGAAAGACTCATAGACAGTGATGTGCCCTCTTTAAGATTCAGTGGCTCCACATTGGGAACCTTCCTAAACCATGTCTATCTTACCTTTTATGATCCTAATTTATATCATTTTACTATAATAAAATGGGTTATCATAAATAGAATATCTTTTGTGGGTTCTATGACTTGTGCCGGCAAATTAATGTACCCAAGCACAGTGTCTTGGACGTCAGGATTGGAGGAAGACTCATTAACAACCTGCAATGTGCAGATGACACAACCTTGCTTGCTAAAAACAAAAATGACTCGAAGCACTTACTGATGAAGATCAAAGACTACAGCCTTCAGTATAGACTTCTTGTTGGTAAGTGTCATCTAGTCAGTTTTGACTCATAGTGACCCTGTACGGGGTTTCCAAGAAGCAGCTAGTGAGTTTGAACTGCCGACCTTGTGGTTCCAACTGATCTCGTAGTCTAGTGCTTTATCCCACAGCACCATAGCCAAACTAACTTTAACATAAAGAAAATAAAAATTCTCACAAAAGGACCAATAAACTTCATGATAAATGGAGAAAAGATTGAAGTTGTCATGAATTTCATTTTACTTGGACCTACAATCATTGCCCACAGAAGTAGTTAAGAAATCAAATGATGTATCACTTTTGACAAATCTGCTGCAAATTTGCTACTTTTGACAAATCTGCTGGTAAAAACTAAAGGTGTCACTTTTAAGGACTTTAAGCCATGGTATTTTTAATCACCTCATGTACCTGTGAAAGCTGGGCAGTGAATAAGGAAGACCCAAGAAGAATTGATGCCTTTGAATTATGATGTTGGCAAAGAATATTAAATATACCATGGGCTGCCAGAAGAGTACACACATTTCTCTTGGAAGAAATACAGTCAGAATTGCTCCTTAGAATCAACGATGGCAAAACAACATTTCACTTGTTTTGGACATGTTGTCACGAGGGACTAGTCCCTGAAGAGGGACATCATGCTTGATAAAATAAAGGGTCCATGTAAAATAGGCAGCCCCTCAATGAGATAGACTGACACAGTGGCAGCAGTAATGGGCTTAAGCAATTGGGAGGATGGTGTAGAAATGTGCAGTGTTTCATTCTGTTGTACATAGGGTGACTAAGAATTGCAATGAACACAACGGCACCTAAGAACAGAATGACAGCGTCCTCTTAACTTTTAAGGTCTGATCTGGTGGCTAAGGACAGGGAGTGAGGCATAAATGCAAACAAGTCAAACAAGTCGTATGGATGGCTTCTGTCAGAAAGTATGGAGAAGTGGGAAGGTGGTTTCTAACTTCCTGGAATGTGCTTTAAGCTGACTTTCAACTGTGAACTTATTGTTCAGCCAGAAAGTGGGGCTTGATTTACCCTGCTTTGATATACTTCTTGTCACAGTACCCACTCTTGAGGTCAAGTAGTGAAAGAACAGAGATAAGAAAAGCAGTGGGCCTTTATCCTCTTTGGATCACAATTCCATTCATCAAAGAGAACAACAGTTTTTGCCCTTAAGTTAAAGGCTCCTATAAACCACTGTTGCTGTCACTACTGCTGTTGCTTCCTCTGCCAACACAGAATTGCCTGGGGACTGAAAGTGATGAGAAGAGAGGGAAGAGCGTAAACAGGCAATTTCTCCCTTTTCTCTGACTGTTAGGATGACTCACTCTGAGGCAGCACTGGAGGTTTTCTCCTGGGGCTTTCTCTGTCCAGGCTGTTGGGCTCAGAACCCACTGAGTTCAGGCTTGGAAAAAAAAGAAAAGAATGGTAAACTTAGTGCTGGTTGGCTATTGTACTTCAAGTTCCAATCTTCTTCTTTAGTCTGTCTCTTGTTTATTTTTCGGAGTCCTCAGATAGCTGCTCCATGCATTCTATCTTGCCTTTAGAGCTATACTCAGTTGTGTAGATAGGGTGGGATGTGTTGATTCTATCTCAACCCTTTTCCTTTTCGTTTTCTTTTAAAAATGCATGGGCCAAACTGCTTGGGGCAAGTGATTTCATGTTAAGTAATGGTAGGGCCTGGTAGATATAATTGAAAATATCAGTTGTTTATTTTTCAATGATGAACGTAATAAATGTCATTGAACTCTACCTGTGCAGATTGTTGAGATGACAAATATTTTGTTACATATATATTTGCTGCAAGAAAAAACAAAACAAAAAACTTCAAACACAAAACCCAACATGGTAATCAAAGAAATGACAATACACTTTAGAGATGTACACATAATAAATGATACACATTTAATTTATCTTTTAGTCATTAAGTTCTTCCATCCACCTTCTTGGCTGTATTCCTTACCAGAACAATCTGAGTTGCAGTAGGTAATTTTAAAGATGCTAAGACTTCATGAAGGATTTAAAATGTGTACAATGCCTTTGACATGAATTTGTCATGGACCCTCTCAATAAATCATTGGATTTTCAAAAAGCTAAACCATATGATTACCAGGCTCTCAGTGTTGGGCTGGTCCACAGGGTGGGGTCTGATGGTAACTTGAGAATGACAGCAGCTGTCTGACTCCTCCCAGGACCCCAAGTGTTTTAGGAGACAGCATTTCCCAGCTGCATGTTGCGTGGGTGCAGGGATTAGTCAGAATATACAGCAATATGAAGAGTCAACAAACTCAGCATGTTTACTGGTTTTGCTATATCTGCAATTGCCAGTTATCCCCAAATTGAAATCATCTAGGAAAACAGACATTGCCTACTTGAGATTTTTTTTTTTTGTCCCTTTTCCCTAAATTATAGCTGTATTTTGATTTTCTTGTTATGTTTGCTCTTATCGTTTTTGCTTATGGGAGGCTATTACATGAAACGGGCTGGCATGAGATTCACTGGCTTTGGTGTCTGGAATTATGGACTTGTCTAATTATAGTACTCTTGTCTCTTGGTGTGGGTGGAAGAAGGGAACATGCGTGACCATAAATGGGAGAGCTGCATAGTCTTCTGATCTCTGTGTTCTTACCATGCACTCTCCCTCAGTTCAACTCTCAATTACGTTAATCTCCAGATCAAATTTACCGTGTTTGTGGTATGTGTGTGGGAGTTTCTCTGAATGTGGAGTTTCTAAATTTGTTTTACATTACTTGTTGAAATACTTGGGTATTTCAGTTTTGGTATTTTCTGTACTGACATTCAAGGTTCGCCATGGTGTTTTTAGTACAGAGATAAGATTTTACTTTTGGAGTCTCCAGGGACTACGCTTCTTGTTCCATGTGTCTCTCTATTCCATTTCATTTAGGCACAGAGATGAATCAGTAAATAACACCCTGCAATATTGAAAAATGGAGTCCTGGTGTGGCGCTAGGGGTTAATGCGCCAGACTGCAAAGCTGTTTGAACTGCAAGGTCAGTAGTTCAAGCTTATCTTCTGCTCCTCGGAAACCCTATACAGGGTTGCTATGGGTCAGAATTGACTCGACTGCAATTCACAACACAACAACAATGTTGAAAAATGCCCCTCCCTCATTTCCTGAGTTCTTCAGAGGCAGGTTTGGAATATTGTTGGGAATTCAAGAAGTATTTTGAGAACCAGCTAGAACTGAACACGTTTGTCTGCATATCTGTTGTCATTTCTTGAATGCTTTTTACATATTGGGCTTTTTGCTGGATGCTTTCACAATCTGTTAAATTCCTGAATTCTTGCACTAACCCTGTAATGGTAGCATTGTTATTGCCTCCATTTAACAGTACAGAAACTGCAGTGGACAAAGTGTCTCAGTTTTGTATCTGCTTAACAGTTGTCCATCCAAACATTTATCCATGGAGGTGGTGGTGTTATGCTGGGGAGTCAGTTTTGACTCATAGCAACCCTACATAGGGTTTCCAGGGCTATAAATCTTTATAGGAGCAGAAAGCCTCATCTTTCTCCCGCAGAACAGCTGGTAGTTTTGAACTGCTGACCATGAGATTAGCAACCCAACTTGTAACCACTACGCTATCAGAGGTGCTTATATTAGTGATTGGTGCGTAAATTAATTAACTGGTCTTATTAACTGGTCTTCTTTCTAGACATATGGATATTATCCTATCACTGACAGTTTTACTTCAGAATAGATCTTGAAATATCCTTTTTGACAAGGAATCCAACACCGTTCCTCGTGAATTTGCATCCCAGCATAGTAGACTGTATGATTCTCTGACTCAAAATGGCCAATTACAGACCATTTCAGGTCACTAGTTCCTGGAATGGAGTCCTGGTGTGACGTTGTGGGTTTACACTGGACTGCAGAGTCGGCTTGAATTGCAAGGTTGATGGTTCAAGCTCACCAGCTGCTGATCTGAAACCCTATACAGGCTTGCTATGGGTTGGAACCCTCTCTACAGGACTTAACAGTCATAGTAACAGTGCCTAGAGTATTGATCTTTATATATTCCATTTCATTTCTATGACTTTTTAAATTTCTGGGTTCGTATTTTATCATTCCACTTTCCAGTTATTAGTGGCTGTTTGCAGTTGTTTCTCATCATGAGCCATGCCACCTTAGGTAATGAAAGTCCTGAAAAGTTTACTGTATCCACATCACTAAGGTAGACACTACTTTGAGGAGATAGCTCTTCAAAGACTTTCAACTTAATGGGCTCATCTTCCAGCACCATGTAAGTCAGTGTTGCACTGCTGTTTATAAAGTTTCCATTTTGTGGCCAATTTTTTTAGAAGCAGAGGGCCTGGTCATATATAATACGTAGATGTATATAAGGAGTCCTGCTGCCCTGCTGTGGCGCTCTGAGCTAATGCGCTGGACTGCAGAGTCAGTGTGATCCGCAAGGTCTGTGGTTCGAGCTCACCAGCCGCTCCGTGGAAACCCTGTACAGGGTTACTATAGGTCAGAACTGACTTGATGGCACTTAACCATAACAACAATATGTAACAAATCAGTTGCCAGCAATTCCTTCCCTTCTTCCTTCTCACCTACCTTTCCCCACCCCTTTTTTTATTTGCAGGAAATTTCTCAATGGTTTGTCTTAATGAGAAAATAAATAGGCATTATTTTCCTTCCAGTACATGGGAAAAAAAAAAAAAAAGAAAACAATTTCCATTATTTTTCGTGTCTTCTCTTTGTCTTCCTTTTCTAACTGCCTTCTCCATCATGATTTTATTTTTGTTTTTTAAAAAGTAAAAGATTACTAAGGTATATTTCACGTGTTATATTTTTCACCCATTTATGTTCATGGACTTAAATAAAAGATAACCTTTAAATATTCTAAGGCTAGAAGCTCATCATTTGAAACTCAGTTGCTAGCTTTTGTCTCTTTTTCACAAGGGTCTTTGGGGATAGAAAGTTTAATGAACATTCTTACAGTGATTTTGCTTGTGACATTCTTCAGAGGAGCCAGCAGTCAAAGTGGCTAGAGAGGGAAAGATATAAAAAAGGGACAATGTAGTGAGTGATGCTAACCATGAACCTAACCTTGGGTGTGTGCAGAGTTGTAGGCTTGGCTTGAGTGGCAGATACTGTTGATGTCTCATGTAGTTCCTTTCATACTGTGAGGAAGTGCCGTGAGCCATCTCCAGGGCCTGTGACTGACCCATAATTTCACAAAAGCAAAACCAACAGTTTTGACTCACTCAGATCCGAGAGCATCTTTGGCGTTATGGAAGCAAAGATGATCTTATTCTGCCAGCCCCCTTAATGGTAGGATCCCCTTTGTGGCTCAGGGAAAGTGTTCAGTCTGTTGTCCGACCCACTGGCTCCTGCCTTTGCAATGGGAGATGGTAAGAGCCTTGCCGGTTCAGGCTCTCCTAATGTGTTGATGGTCAGTGTTTCTAGATAGTTCCAGATGGGTTTCCTTGACTTTTGCATTGCACTGTCTCAGCCCACCCTCCACTGCATTTCAGGTTCTAATCAGACCAAGTTTTACTTTGTTATTTGTGAGCCTTACATGACTTCCTCTCCCCTGAATAATAAAAATCAGAATCTGGACTTAGGGTTTTCACCAGTGGCCTCAGATGTCCTTTCATGCCAGTTCTCCCACTAGTTCTGTAGCCTTCCCTCTCCTGCAGCTTTTTGGAATGCAACTGGGTTTCCATTCTCTTTTCTTGAGAATGCCATCTCCCTGATCAATCAACTCATTTTTCGATGTTTTGCTTATTATACCTTTCTGTCCTTGCCAGATGTGGGTCCCCACTGTGCTTCACTTGATTTTCACACCCACACCTTTAGCAGAACTAGTCTCCACAGCATCCCTGACGCTCATACACCTTCCTTGTTGTTGTTTGTTGTTAAATGTCATCAAGTCGGTTCCGACTCATAGTCAGCCTGTATAGGGTTCCCAAGGAGTGGCTGGGGAATTTGAACCACTGACCTTGGAGGTCAAGCTGACCTTTCAGTCCAGTGCTTATCCTACCATGCCACATCAGGACCCCTTCTTAAGCAGCATTAACCCCACACATCCCTCATGCTCACACTGCCTCCTTCACCAGTGCTGTCACCGCCATGCTCCACACCCCAAGCCATTTTTTGCTGCAGGTTGAATTTAGCCACTTCATTTGCACAGTGCTGTGAAGACATCATTCAGTTTTCTGAAGGTAAGAATGAATAACTGAGAGGAGCGGCTTCTGGCAAGTTGGGATGAGTCAGAGCTGATTGGCTCTGTGGGAAGGACTGGTTCCTACACCTGTGGCGATGGCCAAGCACTACCACATAGGCCAGCCCTGCCCAGCACAAGCTTCCCATCTGGCTCATGCCCTCCTTTGAAATTCCGTTCCCAGGTGTTCTAGTCACAAATACCTCTCCGGGGAACCTTAGGCAGAAGGACTTTGTTCCAGTCACACAGTTTCCTTCCCTATGCTGTACTAGAACCAACAATCACTCATGACATCGCTGCCTGCCTCTGCCAGGGGAGACGCTCTCTGTTGGTGGTGTGTTGTGGAGTCAGTTCCGACTCATAGTGACCCTGCATAGGGTTTCTGAGGCTGTAAATCTTTTCGGGAGCAGAAAGCCTCATCTTTCTCCTGCAGAACAAACAGCTGGGAGTTTTGAACTGCTAACCTTGAGGTTAGTAGCCCGATTCATAACCACTATGCTACCAGAGCTCTTTAGGGAGACTCGAGACTCTATATATCAGCACCTAGTGCTTAATGACATAAAGGAATATTCTCTTCATAGGCTGAAATGTATTGTTTTTGGAGTGTTCATCATCTAGCCCACATCTGTGAGTACTAACATGCATTCCTTAGAATTCCTGCTTTATTATAACCAAACGGTGATGTGTGACTCCAGCACCCCGGTGAGCATTTTCATTTACGAGCTATGTGAAACTGCCTGGCATTTGTTTCTTTAAACAACTTTTCCTTGAGTGTTCATAACTATAGGTTTTATTTGTTCTACAAATAAAAACACCAAAGGGTGTTTCCGGAAAAAGAAGAGGGTGTGTTGCCACTGAAGAGTACATAAGAAGATAAGGATTTCTTTATTAAAACGAGCAAACCCATAAAACTCAAGCAGGACAGATTAGAGGAAACGGAAATACTAATGGAAGTCAGACAGAGCTCCATAATTTCCCAAAACAGCATCGTCAGAAAAAATGATAACTGTTGCTTTTTGGTTTCCACTGTGAGGTAAAATAGGGACATTCTTCCCTCCTGGGATGACTTTGATTTGACCTTTACAGAGGCTCCAACTCATGACAAGCTGATATACAATAAAAACGAAATATTGCCTGGTTCTGTGTCATCCTCATGATTCATCGTTACAATTGATGGGCCATTTTGTTTCACAGAGCATCTCCCATGCCCTCATTAGCCCTCTGCTTTACCGAACATAATATTTTCCTCTAGCGATTGCCTCAGAGGATATCTCCAAATGAAATAGCAAGTAACCAACTTTTCTTTTGTGGTCCCTAAGGTTTTCATTGGCTAATTTTGGGAAGTAGATTACCAGACCATTGTCCACCATGCTGACCTTGCTAATATTTCAAATGCTTCATAGCAACGCAAGCCATCACAGTGCAATACACTGACGAATGGGAGGTATTACTCGTTGTTGGTATTGTTGAGTGCCATTGAGTTGGTTCCAGCTCACAGCGTCCCTGTATAAGGTTTCTGAGGAGGCAGTGTCCTCTGACCTCCTCTAGCTTCACCACTGGGAAAGTGGAGACTCAAATTTAGCAATATCAGCTCAAGGCCAGTTCCTAGGAGGCTAAAGCCAGACATGCCTCCACCTTTCATGCTTCCTTACCAGTCCTGATACTAGCTGCTTTCCTTACAGCCTTCTCATCTTTGATGGGTTCCATAATTACTTGCAATGCCACACAGAACTCACAGATCATACTCACAATGACAGGGCTTATTAGAGAAGTTAACAGGTTATAACTCAGGATTAGAAATGCTCAGGGCACACTTATTCCAGTCTGGGCAGTTTCTTTGTAGTGGTGCCTGCAGGCAGGCCTCTTTCTGGCCCTAGGTCCCTTGGCCTGGCCTCTGGCCTTCTGAAATGTTACAAAGCTCTTCTGGGCTCCTGATAATGCCCAAAGGTTATTCCACTTACCTATAAGTCTTAGCCTGCAGGCACTCTGGCTCCGTGGATGAGATGCTCCTCTCCACAAGTAAGATGCAGCATGCTGGAAGACATAGGTTACCACTGTCTCAGGCTCTGACTATGCTCTTGCCACTCCTGTGTATCCTGGGTGAGAAGGGTCAGTAGGCAGGAATTTGGGGGCCAAATGATGCACTCCACTCTTGATAGTAAGATATCTCTGCTTCTGAAAAATGGCTCACTTTAAAACCTCATCAGAGTTACACATTTTTACAAGCACAATTAGCGCCCTGTTAACAGTCATTTACAACTGCCTCATGTAATCCTGTTAGCAGCCTCTCCCACATTCTCTTACTCACACCCTTTAGAAAAGAGTTGTTGGGTGGTAGTTACAAAGACCATGCATGTAAGAGCCATAAGAAATAACTGCAAGAAGGAATTTCTGCTTCCTAATTTAAAAAAAAACGTAGTCTACTTTTTTTTTGTATCTTCAGAATCATGTTCTGTCTAGAGAGTCGGCTCTGCATGCAAGAATCGTCTGGCACCCCTCCCATCTGCCTTGCTATGGTGTCTCCCAGTTGCTGCTGTGTGTCTCAAGTGGAACAAACATTTAGCTGCTTAGTGTCCTTCCCTCTCCAACTGCCCTGGATACTCTTCCCTTACCTTAATCTCTGTCTTCATCACTTAATATCACTAGGCCCTTCTGGAAGCTGAGGGTTCAGGCAGAAAAGACTTTACTTAAGTACACAACCAGATCATTTGTATTTTAATTTGTTGGTGTTTTCCATTTCAGGCTAGCCCATGTATGTGAAAATGCAGACCTTTAAAAAAGTCAATTTATTTGCATTAAAGAATAATGCTTTTTAATAAAAGTATCTCAGTCCCTTAAAATGCTAATATTCTATCTTATATTTGGAACTTTAGTGTGGCTCTGTAGGATAAGCACTGGACTGCTAACCGAAAGGTTGGTGATTCAAACCTACCAGCCACTCAACTCCTCAGGAACCCTATACAGGGTCACTGTGAGTGAGAACCAACTCCAAGGCATTTAACAACAGCAAGATCTTATATTTAAAATGTGACTGGTTTACAAAATAACAAAAGTTACACTGTTGTTTTCTATGGCAAGTCTGTTGTATGAGGCACAATCTCCCTGAACATGGAACTTCTGTATAAAGTAATTTGTTTTATTCATGAACTGTTCAAATTAGAAAGAATGTTTTGAAGTTGTATATAAAACTGTACTTAATGATTGATGCAGCTCTGTTTTAATTGAGTTGTTTACGTTGAGGTTTTCAGAGAAAACTAACTGAATACGTTTAAGCATTACCCTGTATGCTTGGCAGCAAACATCCATTGTATGGGGCGTATTATTTCTTAATTCTACAGATCACTTGGTTTTGTGTAACACACAACGACAAACGATCAAAATTCGGGATGCAATTTGTAGCCCACTGAGCCCATGAAGGCTGGAGACAAAGAGGAATTCAATTAGAGTTTTAATACTGAGAAGAGATAAGAAAGGGGCATGTTTGTCATTCTTACAAAAGTGCAGTCACCAACCTTGGGCAACTTTTGGATGTGGGACAAGAAGGGACAATTGAAAGTCACTGATGTTATTCTCCTGGGAGATAGTGAAT
Source organism: Chrysochloris asiatica (assembly GCF_000296735.1). Taxonomy (NCBI): domain Eukaryota; kingdom Metazoa; phylum Chordata; class Mammalia; order Afrosoricida; family Chrysochloridae; genus Chrysochloris; species Chrysochloris asiatica. The sequence goes on along the minus strand of NW_006408562.1, from coordinate 508,084 downwards.
GTGGTGATGACATTAACAGGAACACAGACCCAGAAGACCAGAAGAGGAGTGAATTTTAGACAGATGCTCAAAGTTGCATGTGATTTGAAGTCTTGGTTTGGTGAAGAGGGGGAGTATTGAAGGATGGAAGTGATTTGCATAGCTACCTAGCCGGGAGATAGGTTACAGTCCTAAACTGGAGAAGAGAAATGGTGCCCAGTTGAGAAACAGGTTTGGGAGCTAAAGTAGAGGAGGTAGAGGTAAGAGAAAAGAAGAGGATAAAAAGTGACAGAGGAAAATGACAGTTAATTGGAAAGCTACAGATGCAGCTGTTACTACTAGAGGAAAGAAGAGTCCTGAATCAAGATGGCACAGGGTCACTATTAAAATAAGTACTTGGGAAAAGGATCCAAGATGGAAGACTAGGCAAATATACATACCCTCTACAACAAAGACTCGAGAAACCACCTGTAACAAATACAACAATCATGTAACCCAGAGCTTCAAAGAAAAGGGGAAAAGAAGCAGATCAAATACCAACAAGAGAAAGAAACTGAATGAAAAGAGTGAGCAAGAAGTCAACCAACACAGTGTGGTTATTTTGAATTACTGCAAGCAGCATTTCAACTAGAGGGAGAACCAGATGACCAGTGGTACTTGTGCAGGGCCCAGGACTGCACCGGCACCCATACCAGTGACTGTGACGACATTCCCCTTACCGTGTACAACCTCCTGGTGACCAGGGGTGACCCTGCTCCAAGCCCCATGGCATCTGTTTAGTGCCCTCCTAGGTATAGCCAGCGCTGTGCTGTTTTTTGTTTTATTTTCCTTTATCTATCATCCTAGTTCTTTCATCTCCCCAACTGCCATTTTATTTTTTTCTTCCTCTTCTGAGGTGCTTTTCCTTAGTGTTGTTTTGGGGGTCAGGAAAATCCCTGGGAGTGGGTGTCCACATCTTCCTCTCCCCATTTGGAAGTGTGTGCTTCTGTGGATCGAACCCTGTATCCCTGTGTTGTAGTGTCTGGCAAGCATTTTCACCAATACTGTGCGACTTTTTCTTTAAAATTTTTTTTCTTTTTCTTTCTTCCATCTCAGTTCTTTCCTCTTATTTTAACTCTTCTTTCTTTCCTTGATTTTTGCCATCCCTCTTTTTCTTTGATCCTGTGAGTGAGTGGCCCCCGTTCCCCCACAGCCACCATCTCCTCACCCTTGGATGGATGCACAGTCTTCCAGAGTGAGCTCCATGGACTGCTGCAATTGTATTTCACAGCTAACACTTACTTCAGGATTTTGTTTTGTTTCCACCTATATTCTCACTTTTTATTATCTCCTACCTTGTTTTTTAATTCCTCACCTCCCCTGACTTTTTTTGTGTGTGCTGGCTGAGTGAGTGTCTTACCTTTGCCACTTCTAGGTTTAGTAGTGACTGGCCCTGCCCTCCACATAACTTTCCTGCCATAGCTGCGTTTAGCAGCTCGCCCCAATATTGTGCCAAATTTTGTTTGTTTCTTTCTTCTTTACCTTTTTTTTCTTTCTTATAAACTTAACTCTCTGAACTTTGTCTTATTTCCTTATTTTTTTTTCTTCCTCGACCCCTTTTTTATTCTATCTTTTCCTAACAGTTTGGAGCCAGAAACCCTAACCAACCATATCTACCACACCTGTCACCTCACCCACTGGGAGGGTGCCACCACCTGCTTCAGCACCACTGGACCAATGACAAATGGCAGCTGACTCTTGTCGAGCTTTTCTGCATAGTCAGCAATCACAGATTCAAGTTTATCCTTCCTCATGCTACCAAATCCACCTGAAGAGAGGTGGTGAGTAACCCATTGCTGTGGTGAGAGGTGGTGAGCAACCAGAGTAATGCACCAGTCCTAGTGCCCCAGATCTGTGAAAACAAAACAAGAACATCAGGTTGAAGCAAACCAACATACAATCAATGTATTAATATAATAACACTGCAATGTCTCTGAAATGACAACTTCAAATACACACACACACACGTGCCACAGGACAAGATGACTCAAACAAATGACAAAAACATGGGGTTAGAAAATCTTAAGGAGGAAGAAATGCTATTGGAACTCCCTAATAAGACTATAAAATAATTCTATTTATGTACCTTCAACAGATCGAGAGAAAATTGAGGAGACCACAGACAAATATCAAGGAAAAAACAAACAAAATTATAAAATCAAGGAAAAAACAAACAAAATTATAAAAGAACTAAAAAAAAAAAAAAAAAAAAGGCAAAATAAATGGAAAATTAGAAACTATAAAAAAACAAAAATAGTAACTCAGAAGATTAATACTAAAATTTCAGAAATAGATTATGCATTGAAAGGACAAAGGAGTAGAACAAAATCAATGGATACAGAACTGATTAAGAACAAAGTTGTTGTTGATAGGTGCCATCGAGTCGGTACTGACTCATAGTGACTCTATGCACAACAGAGCAAAACACTACTGGGTCCTGGGCCAACCTCACAACTGTTGCCACACTTAAGCCCATTGATGCTGCCACTTTGCTAATCCATCTCACTGGGGGGGTCTTCCTCTTTTTCTCTGACCCTCTACCAAAGGACTAATGGTCTGTTTGAACCTCAGCCTCCACAACCCTGAGACCAGAAGAAATAGATGGTGCATGACTAACATTACTGAATGTTCTTAAAGAGATTACAGTAAGAGGCTCTGGATTATTGTTAGGTGCCATCAAGTTGGTACCAACTCATAGTGACTCTATGTATAATAGAGTTGCTCTATTTGAGCCCATTGCTACTGCCATTGTGTCAATCCATCTCGTTGGGGGTCTTCCTCTTTTCCCCCAACCCTCCACTTTACCAAGCATGATATCCTTCTCCAGGGACTGGTCCCTCCTGACAGTATCTCCGAAATATGAGGGACGAAGTTTGGCCATCCTAGCCTCCAAAGAGCATTTTGGCTGTACTTCTTCCAACATAAATTTATTTGTCCTTTTGGTAGTCCGTGGTACTTTAATCTTTTTCTCCCAACACCATAACTCAAATGCATCAATTCTTCTATGGTCTTCCTTATTCACTGTCCAGCATGCATATGAGTTGATTGACTCATACTTGGGTCAGGTGCACCTTAGTCCTCAAACTGACATCATTGCTCTTTTAACACTTTGAAGAGGTCTTGTGCAGCATATTTGCCCAATGCAATTTGTTGTTTGATTTCTTGACTGCTGCTTCCATGAGTGTTGATGGTTGAGCCAAGCAAAATGAAGTCTTTGACAATTTTAGTATTTGTTCCATTTATATGTATGTTGTTTATTGGTCTAGTGGTGTGGATTTTTGTCTCCTTTACACTGAGGTGCAGCCCATGCTTAAGGTTGTGTGTGATCTTTGATTCTTATCAATAAGTATTTTAAGTCCTCTTTGATTTCAACAAGCAAGGTGTATCATCTGCATATTGCAGGTTGTTAATGAGTCTTCCTCAAATCCTAATGTCACCTTTTCTTCATATGATGCAGTTTCTTGGATTATGTGCTCAGTATTCAGTTTGAATAAGTATGGTGAGAGCATACCAACCTGGTGCATACCTTTTCTAATTTTAAACCATTGATTGTTCCCTTGTTCTATTCGAACAACTGCCTCTTGGTCCTTGTACAGATTCCTCATGAGCACAAATAAGTGTTCAGGAGTACTCATACCTCGCAGTGTTGTCGATAGCTTGTCATGATCCACACAATCGAAAGCCTTTGCTTAGTCACTTAAGCACAGGTAAGCATCCTTCTGGTATTCTCTGCTTTCAGTCAAGATCTATCTGACGTCAGCAATGGTATCCCTTGTTCCATGTCCTTGTGTGAATCCGACTTGAGCCTCTGTCAGTTTACGTTGGTCTTCATTTTTAAATGATCTTTAGCAACTGTTGTTGTTGTTAAGTGCTGTCCTGTCTGTTCTGATCCATAGCGACCCTGTATAGAGTACAAGTGAAATGTGAAAGAAAACTCAAATCATAACAAAGACCAGGTTTACTGGTCTGACACAGATTGGTGGAACCCATCTAGACAATGGCCCTTAGATGACCTCCAAGCCTGGAACTGAACTCACCCCTACTTGGCTCAGCTTTCAGCCAAATGATAGACAGGATTATAAAGGAAACAGTAACACAAGGAACATACACACTCCTTCTAACAATTAACTATATGAGAACAAAAGGGCAGCATTTGCCCAGGAAAAAAGCTTAGAAGACAGGAAAGGATGAAGGGAAATGGGAAACACGGGAATAAAGTAGGAAGAATGTTGTTACCTTGTGCGGATTACTATCAGTGTCACAAAGTAAAATTGTGTATGAAATGTTGAATGGGAAACCAACTTTGCTCTGTTACATTTCACACAGATCATAATTCAAAAACCACAAACAAAACTTAAAATGTTTTATGAGGTACTGGGATTCTAAAACCACTGAAGTGTGTAATTATTTGAGGGATCTGATTTGATTATTAAGGTATTTAGACAATTAAACTATTTTTAATTAAGTAGTTTATCTGTGGCAAAACTTAACTAATTTTTAGATTCTTTCATTTTAAGTACCAAATAACGTTGCCACTCTAAATATTCTGCAATTGTTTGTAGCTGTCCAGTCCCTTATATTGTCTACTATGGCTGCTGTATGTCATTGAGTTGGTTCCGACTCATAGTGATGCTTGTAGGGAAATGGTTATGTGTTGGGCTGCTAGCCACAAGGTCAGCAGTTTGAATCCACCAGCTGGTCCATGGGTGACAGATGAGGCTTTCCATTCCCATAAAGATTTATAGCCTAAGCGACCAACTCCATGGCATACAACCCCCATGACCACCATAGACTTTCAGAGGCTGCTTATCTCCACTGGAGCAGAAAGTTTAATCTTTCTCCTGTAGATTGAATGGTGGATTTAAACTGCTAAACAGAATGTAACTTATTTTACTATCAGGGTTTCTGTCTGACAGAGCTGACTATTAAGGGGTAATTTGAAGTCTAGAAGAGGTGTCAGAAACAAGTCTTGTCTCAGTCGCATTACTTAATATCTAGAATAACTTTCTCAGGAATGCCACATCAGATATTCTTATCGGTAAATGTTTTTAAGTACCATCGAATTAATTCTGACTCACAGTAACTCTGTATAGGGTTTCTGAGGAGTAGCTGGTGAGTTTGAACTGCTGACCTTGTGGTTGACAGTCCAGTGCATAGCCTACAGTGCCACACCCATTTTAAATAGTGGTGCCACCATATCTGAGAGTGAGTCAAATATTATCTGCACTCAGGCTGTAGAAATTTTTTAAATTGATTTTTGGAAAACACAAATACATAATTTTTCTTTTCCATATATTTTGTGCATCTGTCAACAAGCTTTCATGTTTCCTTAGTAAAAAATGTTGTAGGCTGCTGTCTTCACTTCTTCATCTCCATCTTTGAAGGGCTGATTTCAGGAGACCAAACAGACGAAAGTCCGATAGAGCAAGATCAGGACTGTAAGGAGGATGCTTTAACACCTCAAAATGAAGTTTGTGCAGAGTGTCAACAGTATGTAGATGTGCATTGTCATGCAAGATCACGGTGCCCTTAGATAACAGTCCTCTGTGTTTATTCCAAAGTTTAGGCTTCAGCTCATCAGTGAGCATCTCACTGTAACAAGCACTGTTGATTGCAGAACCTTTTTCCTGATAGTGTTCAAATACTAGCCCTTGAGAATCCCAGAAAACTGTAAGCATCAATTTTCCAACTGGTGGTTGACTTTTGGACTTTTTCTTGGTTGAGAATTGAGGATATTTCCATTCAATACTTTGCTGTTTACTCTTGGGAAACTGACAAAAGAAAAGTTTAGCCAGAGTGTGGAGAATTTTTGACTCACTCTTGTACTTTGGTAACAAGCTAGAATATATATATATATATATATATCACATATATATGTAAGGAGCTCTGGTAGTGTAGTGGTTATGAATTGGGCTGTGAACCTTAAGGTCAGCAGTTCAAAACTACCAGCCACTCCGTGGGAGAAAGATGAGGCTTTCTACTCCCATAAAGATTTACAGGCTTGGAAACCCTGTACAGGGTCACTAGACTCAATGGCCCTTAACAACAACATATATGTATGTACGTATATATATATACACACACACACACATATGTATATAATATATATACACATATATATGTACATTTAAATTTATTATTATTATTATTATTTTGTATTTTAACATTCCTTTTCAGTTGTTCACAATTTAACTTACCGTTTTAGAAGAGAAAGTTGTTGCTGCTGCTGTTATATTCCATACAGAAAGATCAGACACAAAGAGTATGAGACCTGTAAGGGTCTGGGTCATATTAAGTTGTAGAGTTTTGTCCCTTTAAAAGCCAGGCAGTAACAGAACTGTGATTCCTATTTTATATCTAATAATAGGAGTGCTGGCAGTGGAGTTGGTTAATCATTGGGCTACTAACCACAAGGTTGGGTGTTCAAATCCACTAGCCACTCCTCAGGAGAATGAGGAGGCTGTGTACTCCTGTAAGGATTTACAATCTAGGAAACCCTATGGAACATTCTAATCTTTTCTGTAGGGTATCTGTGAGTTGGAGTGAATTCTGTGGTAGTGGTTTTATGATGTGTCTGAACTCACTCGCCTACTCTACACTATAATTCATACATGTTGAGACTTTGAAAGTGCTAGCTTTAGTATGGGGGAAAAAGAAGCATTGAATACAGGCCTCAAGCTTTGTGCTGTCCTTGCTTATTTGAAGGTTTTGCATATCTGAACAGAATCTTACTGATATTTTAGGATCTAGGCTGCAACTTGGAGATTCTCTGGTTGGTCTCTTCACTAAGAGTGTTTCTTCTCTGTATCTTCTTATCAACATTGCAAATTTAAATGAATTGTTTTCTCGCATACTCAATGGTAGAATATTAAACAACCAAAATATATATGATACTTACAATTTTAAGCACTTTTTAGTTGTGGCTTCTCTGTATTCAGAACAATTGTGTGTTTAAGAGTGTAGTGTCTGTGTTATGAGGCCTGGAATTGAAGATACCATTTAGGGGCTCTGTAAGCTTGGCTCAGTTATTTCACCCCAAACTGGGTCTATTGTCTGTAAAGATGTAACTTCAGTGAGTCATCCATTCATGAAACAGCAGTGAGTTTAGAAAACTCCAAACATATGAGAGTGGTGGCAGTCCTGTATAGGGTTTCTGAGGCTGTAAATCTTTACAGGAACAGAAAGCCTCTCATCTTTCTCTCACAGAACAGCTGGTAATTTTGAACTGCTGACCTGGAGGTTAGCAGTCCAACTCGTAACTGCTATGCTACCAGAGCTCCTTATAAGAGTAATTGTTATTGTTAGGTGCCATCAAGTCAATACTGACTCATAGTGACCCTGTGCATGACAGAATGAAACACTCCTTGGTTCTGGGCCAACCTCACAATTATTGCCATACTTGAGCCCATTGCCAATCCATCTCGCTGGGTATCTTCCTCTTTTTCTCTGACCCTCTACCTTATCAAATATGATATTCTTCTCCAGCGACTGGTCCCTCCTGACAATATGTCTGAAGTATGTATGACAGGCAAAGGTTGGCCATTTTGGCCTCCAAGGAGCACTCCAGCTACACTTCTTCCAACATGGATCTTTTGGTTCTTTTGGCAGCCCATGGCACTTTTAGTATTCTCCTCCAACACCATAACTCAAAAGCATAAATTCTTCTACAGTCTTCCTTATTCACTGTCCAGCTTTCACATGCATATGAGGTTATTAAAAATAATGACCATGGCTTGGGTCAGGCGCACCTTAGTCTTCAAGTTGATGTCTTTGCTCTTCAACACTTTAAAAAGGTCTTGTGCAGCAGATTTGCCTAATGCAATACGTTGTTTGATTTCTTGACTGCTACTTCCATAAGTGTTGATAGTTGATCCAAGAAGGATAAAGTCCTTGACAATTTCAATCTTTTCTCCGTTGCTAAGAATAGTAGCCTGACCTAACTGGAACTAGTAATTAGTCTCTTAATGGAATAAGTTAGTTTAAAAAAACATTAAATACTTTAAAACATACACATTTGTTTATATTTATATTTTATTAGTTTTGATTTAGTGTCACACTCAGAGTTTAGTTTCCAGTTTTGGTTTATCTAAAGTGAACAAAGAATTTGAAAACAGTTTTGATAAAATCTGAACACAGAGTCCTCCTGATTTATAAGCTTTTCTCGCTCCTCAATCTTTATAGTTATCTCTTTATCATGTAAGTAAACATCTACCTACCTATATATCTATTTGTTGTTTTTAGCAACTCACTTTTAATTTTTTAAACATTTAATTTAGGCTTCAAGAAAATATCAGTCTATTTCTTTTATACTCATTATATATGCCAGCGGCAATATTTGGACATGACTGTGTTTGTAGTGTGGAGCTGTAGGATCAGCACTGACCTGCGAACCACAAGGTTGGCAGTTCAGACCCACCAGCTGCTGCTCCGAAACTCTATACAGATTTGCTATGAGTCAGAACCAACCGCAACCATGTTCCAATAAAACTTCATTTATTTTTGTGTAATCTCACTTTTCATAAAATATTCTTCTTTTGTTTTTTATTCTCTAACCATTTTTAAATTGTGAAAACCTTTCTTAGTTTGTTTTCTGTATAAAAAGATGATGGACCAGAGTTTAGCAATCCCTGAGTTACAATTGTGCCCATTCCTTTGTAGGGCATGTAGTAAAACAAGATGAATCAAAATCAAGTCCAACATCTTAGCACCAATTGTTAGTGCACTTATTTATTTATTTATCTATTTTTTTGAGGAAAGTGTTGATTTGCACTGTCGAGTCAGTTCCAACTCATAGCGACCCTGTACAGGGTTTCCAAGGAGCAGCTGGTGAGGGTGAATGCTAATCCTGCATACCATGCTGGGACTCCCAGTACACCATGTCATCATCTCCTGTACAGTTCAGTGATGCTGGTTACATTAAGTTGTGCCACCATCCTCATTATCCTTTTCATGATTCCACCACCAGTATCTTAAACTCATTCCCCCTAAAGTTGCCATCTACCCTTTTAAGTTTCAGATATTAATTTGATCTCACGTAGATAATTCTTTAAAATAGCACAATGCTCAAAACATATGTATTTTACTGATTAAAATAAACAATTCTTCTATGAAGACTTTAGGGTATAGTGCTGGCTTACGGCTTTAAACTTAAAAGGTTCTCTCAGGGCAGTAGTTTCCGATACTCACTCATTCACAGTGGCACCAGAAAATCTGGATCCTATTGAGACTTTGAAATTCTGTTCTCTATTTCCCCCATTTTGTTTGGAATTCTTCTATGAAATCTTTGATCAAAATGTCTAGTTGGGCACCATCCAGTTTTTCTGATCTCATGGGAGAGTTGATATATGAATTGTATTCCAGCCTTCTTAAATGCTTGAATTTAAATGTTACAGAAAGGAGGCTGAGGTTAGTTAGGTAGATCTATGATAAATAGCTGCTCTTCTATCTTCTTGGCTGCTGCTCCTTTCTGCTCTACACTCTCTGAAATGTGATCTGTGGAATCTGCCCAGCTACAAGTTTCAGCATCAACCGTATGCTGCTTAAAGATTCAAGAAGTAAAATCTAGTGGGGAACCTGCACTTATAAGAAGCTCTTTGAGGAGTTATTTCACACCAATACTGGTGAACCAGTACCTGTCCTACCAGTATCTAGATTCTAAATTCGATCTGACTGGTGATTTTTCTAGGGATTTTTGAGAGTGCGCAACCCCTGTGTGGGACATAGAGGATGAGTAGGATATATATTGATATCGAGGAAAATTGACCTGTCTACATACCTTAGCTAATGAACCCCAGTTGTTGCTGTGGGGTCAGTTCTGATGCATAGCAACCCTGTACAGGGTTTCTGAGATTGTCAATCTTTTTCCTTTTTTTAAAAAAAGGTTTTATTGTGAATTGAGTAATAGTTTACATGTGTGAACAGTGATTTTATACTCATCGTTTCATTGCAATGATTTACAATCCCTTCCATGCCTCATCATTTAATCGTATATGCTTCTCTTCCCTTTGGGAGTTTTTGTTTTTTTTGTTTCTTTTTATGGATGTACACAAAATACTCAGGAATATGTAATCATTTAAGCAACCCAAAGACACATTCTGCAAGCCTGCCTCCTGGCCACCAGCACTCAGCCTTTCTCTTTCCATGAGTCCTCAGCTGTTCTCTCTCTCCCCATGTCCTAATGTCTGCCTCCTTCTCTGGTGTCGCTGTTTCTCTGGATAAGGTCATACATTCTGCTTATACTCTTCTCCCTTGAGACTCCCCTGAGACTCCCTGGGGTCCTCTGTTCCTGGATGGTAAGATTAACTACTCCCCCTTTTTGTTACAAAACTTCTACCTTTACAATTGTGACAGTCACAATTAATCATGATAACAATTACTCACTATTGAATCATAAGAATGTTTTCCCCATCTCCATCTAGACGTAATAAAAGCTATTCAGTGGGGATTCTACCTTCCCCCGCACTCTCTGAAACTAAACTCCTTCTTGGAAACTTGTAAGCCAGTTGAGATTGTCAGTCTTTTTGGGAGCAGAAAGCCTTATCTTTCTCCTGGTGAGCTTGAACTGCTGACCTTGTGGTTTGCAGTCCTGTGCTTATCCAATGAAGCCACCACACTCCTCAGTGAACTCCAGTGTTGCATGCTGTCAAGTCATTTCCAATTCATAGTGAACTTATGTAGGGTTTCTGAGAGCGGCTGGTGGGTTTGAACTACTGAACTATGGTTAGCGGTCCAGTGCTTATCCTGCAGTGCCACGCCAGGGATCAATGGATTCTAATAAGTTAATCAAATCTAATAAATATTTAAACTTAGATTTAACAAAACTGAAGATTTTACTGTATATGTGCCTTGGGAACATACATGCATATTTGCAAATTTCTCAAATCTGACTCTTAAGTTGATAAAAGTTAGACAGTAATATGTATTTGGGGACATAATTTACTTGCCATTAAATTAATATTGAGGAAACAAGACCTGTGGGTTTCTCAGAAATCACTTTTTTTGGTCTATATTCTTAGGCTTTTTAGTATTGCTTATACTCTCTAGAAGTATTTCCCTGTTAAGCTCCGGTCTCTAGATAGGATCTGATCATGGTTATTTGGTGTATATAACTATGTTCCCTCTCCTGGGGGAATTTGTATTTTTGCAAAACATTGTTTCTTATAAAAATGTAAGGAAGTCAGAGGTGCTGGGCTGTTGGTTTTGTTTTATCGTATGGTTCCCTCTGCTTCCCTTACTCACTCTTCCTCCTGAGACTCCTGAGAACAGTTCCTGGCACATAGTAGGCACATACTTGCTAAATGAATGAATGAGTGTATTGAGAACATTCAGGCCCCTACCCAAGAATCTGTGTCTCTAGAGGAAATCCTGGTTTGAAGTTTTGCTTGAACGGAACTGTTGCTATTCATCACCTCAGAGTCAGCTCTGGCTCTGAGCTCTGCTATATTTAAGCTGGATAAAGGAACCTTTTCAGAGTAAATGTTTTCTCTTCCTCTCTTAAAAGGGTGCATTTTATTTTGTTTCAGTACAGCCATATTTGCTTAGACAGGTGTCCAGAGTCGGCCACTGTCCCCAGGTATACTTGGCAAATGTGTTTCTAAAACTGTACATGTGCTTTATAAACTAAGCCCATTTCAGAGAACGGATAAATACACCTCAGATGAGAATGTGTATTTTGGGAAACTTTTGGCTTCTCCGTATTTTCTTAATTTCCCAAATTGATTAAGCCCAGCCTGAGGGGTGGAACAGCAACTCCTAAAGGGTGTGTTCTGTCCTTTTTATAAGTGCAATGGTCAACTAGTTTAGGATTTTCATTGGTGCTTTATTTTCTGCCACATCTTCCACCAAGGGAAGACAGAGTATACGTTGTTGTTTCTTGATCAAAGATTCTTTGAGGAGAAGGATTTGTTTAACTGTGAGCATCAGATTTTCTAATGGAAACTATAAAGAAAGTAATAGAATGTTTTTCTAAGGAAATTATCAAAAAGCAATTTTTGTTTCGTTGTGCCGGTCTTAACGGAACGAAGGGTAGTAACAGTTACATGCGCTGTTCTTCGGTTGAAGCTCAGTTTTGTTTATTTACACAAAGGAAGCACGAAGTGGGCTGCTAATGGAACTGGGGGAGGATGACAGCTCTGGGCCCAGCACTCCTGGATTTGAATCACTGCTTGCCATGAGTAAATGTGCAGGCTTGAGAGGCAAAAGGAAAGAAGGAAAAACAAAAGCAGAGATAGAAAGGATAAAATTCAAGGAAATGGAAAGAAAAAAAGGAGGAGAAGAAAGAATAAACAAACAAAAACAGTGAACCAACAAAAGGAAAATAACCTAAAACAGAACCAAGAAAACAGTGCAGCTAATTGGACCCAGAGAAGGGAGAACTCTGGGGGGCTCTTGCAAGCCAAATATCTCATGAGGTGGATGTGGGAGGGATGTGATAGTCGAGTTCCGGGCCCTAGATGGAGCTTAGATTGGCTAGGTATTATCTATGTTCAGGGTACTCAATCAGGAGGTAGTTTGTAGAAGCCCTTAGTGGAGCTAGTTTCAGTGTCTTTTAGGACCACAGGCCAGCTGGTAACAGGGTGACTGGTTAATGTTGGTCTGATGTCTCTTCAGGTTCTATAGCTCCTATGTCAAGCCCACCTGAATCTAGGCACAAAACAGCTCACTAAAGTGGAACAGCCAGGACACATTGACAGTGGCTTCCAACCAAGTGACTCAGAACTCCTGGAAAGCAGGGTCTACTCTGGGGTGCATGAGGTGGAAGCTGGCCACACCTCTGGTCACCAGAGGAGCATGGGGATAAAGAAGGAATCCCACCTTTCCAGTGGCTATGGTTGTGGCACTCAGGGCTAATGAGTCAGACTGCAAAGTCATTTGAACTGCAAGGTCAGTGGTTCAAGCTCACCAGCTGCTCCTTGGAAACCCTATACAGGGTAGTTGTGGGTCGGAATCGACTTGACGGCACTTAACAACAACAACAACAACAACAACAACAACAACAACATGTGATTCTGCTCTGCTGGGCCACCTTTTCTTACCAAAACTGCTCACAGAGGTTCAAGATGATCATGCCATTTTGGGCAAGTCATTCACCAGACAATGTCCCTTGCTCGCCACCATCCCAACAAGTTTCTCCTCCCAACAAGCACTCGGTCCACTTCTGTAAACTTTCTTCTGAATTTCAGGGTTCCAGGATTGTCATCTGTGTCTGTTTTATTTGTCTCTTGTGTAGTTGTCTGCCTAGTCCACCATCTTACTGTTGTTGTTGTTGTTAAGTGCCGTCGAGTTGGTTTCGACCCATAGCAACCCTGAATAGGGTTTCCGAGGCTGTAAATCTTTACGTGAGCAGATCGCCTCATCTTTCTCTCGCGGAGCAGCTGGTAGTTTCGAACTGCTGACCTTCTGGTTCGCAGCCCGATTCGTACCCACTACGCTACCAGAGCTCCTTCTTACTAGAAGTCTTCAAATTAGATTAGTTTAACAATTGCATAAAATCGCTACTTTGATATAGCTCTTCCTGATTCCTGTGCTTGGTTGTACAGTTACCCCACTGTGTGCCGGCATCATGGTTTACCAAGCCAGTTCCCTAGAGACGGACTTTGAGGTTTTTGTACTCTTTTACTACTTTTACTAATTAATGCACACGGATCCTTGGCGAGTCACCTTGTGTTGACAGTTTTGACCCAGTGAATCTCAGAGTGTGAAGAGGTCGGGATCTACACAGGGGGGCTGGTCATGGCTGTTGGGCTCAGACAGGCCTGAATTGGTGTCCTGTCTCTGTCACTTACTTGTTATGTTGCCTTTTGACAGTTACTTAATCAAGTTTCAGTTTCATGGTCTATAAAATGTGAGTAATAGCACATAACTTGTGGACTATTGTGAAAATGTATTTGAGGACTCACCTTAGTAACAGACTCATAGTTTGCATTCCACAAATATTATCTCCTTCCTCTTGTTTGAAATGGGTATAATGGTCCTTCTGTCAAATTGCTTCTTGATAGAAAATCATTACACAATGCTTGGTAATTGCCAAAAAGGTGTTCAGTGACATGAAGAATTGTGTCACAATCAGCAGTACAGTCCAACAAAACCAGTTTGACTGGTTCTCTCTCCTTTCTAGCCCAGGCCCTTGAACTCACCTAGGCTGGCTGACACTGAAACCAGTTAGTCCACAGCCACACCTAGGTAACACCTCCTCTTGAAAAGTATTGAATTTTCAACTTGAAGTGCTGCAGAGTGGGTTCCAGAGTTTACCATTATTTTAGAAAGTGGAGACCTCCAGCTGTTGTATTGAAAAATATTGAGAACATTTCACCAACCAACAAAATAAAGGTTATTTTTCTTCTTGTCGATAAAAAGTTACACTTGGATTTTTTTTTCACCTAAATTGTCTCTGTGATCGGTTCACTTAACCCTTAATGTAAACCTCCAAGTAGTCCTTAACAGTGAGAAATTTGATGCCATAACTCACTTGAGGTCTTATTGAGAATGGCTGGCAGGTCCATGGTTATTCCTCATGGAATGTTGGCTGCATACACTGTAGTCTATAGCTGTTGTAGCAGCTCCGGATGCCTGTAGTAGAAACAGATCAGAAGCCAGGACTTGGAAGAAACTTTGGAGAGCAACTCACTACCTGATTTTGTAGCTGGGTCAATTGAAACCCAGGGTAAAGGCTTAGTCAAGGATACCATCACCACCCACCAGTCATCCAGCTGAATTCTTAAGGTTACATTTAAATGTAGTGTCTCTTATGTAGACACAGTCCTGTTTGTACTACCTTTGTTCTTGGTTTAGTCCGTTCTTTTGGAACAATTGAAATACTATCTGAATTCTTTGTCTCTCATACCTTTCTCTTCTGCTCTCTGTAACAAGATTACTCAAACTCGTAGTATAATCAGGACCACTGGGAAATTTGATGCAACACAGATTCATGGGTTCTACCACAGACAAGAAATCAAACAACGTATTGCATTAAGCAATACAAGAACTTTTTAAAGTGTTGAAGAGCAAAGATGTTAGCTTGAGGACTAAGGTGCACCTGACCCAAGCCATAGTATTTTCAGTAACCTCATATGCATGCGAAAGCTGGACAGTGAATAAGGAAGACCATAGGTGAATTGCTGCTTTTGAGTTATGGTGTTGGAGGAGAATATTGAAAGTGCCATGGGCTGCCAAAAGAACCAATAGATCCATTTTGGAAGAAGTACAGCCAGAGTGCTCCTTAGAGGCCAAGATGGCCAACCTTCATCTCTCATATTTCGGACATACTGTCAGGAGGGACCAGTCAGTCACTGGAGAAGGATATCATGTTTGGTAAGGTGGAGGGTCAGAGAAAAAGAGGAAGACCCCCCAGTGAGATGGATTGGCCAAGTGGAAGCATTGATAGACTCAAGCATGGCAACAATAGTGAGGTTGGCCCAGGACAGGGCAGTGTTTCATTCTGCTATGCATAGGGTTGCTATGAGTCGGCACCAACTCGATGGCCGCTAACAACAACACCACCCCAGACCTACTGAATCTGATCTCTGAGGGTGGGGCTCTGTTCTGATAATAGTCTTCCAGGGATTGTCATGCACATTCCCAAAAGGCCTGATCCGAGGCACTGGTTCTTGTCCTTTCCTCCGCCAGAAACTAGGTGACAGAGATATTCTCGGGTAGAGCCATCTCCAAGGGTCATGCTCTGGGTTATTGGGACCTTACGGTGAATTGTAGTAAGTCCATTCACTATCATTTTGCTATTAATAAGAAGGTTGTTTATGTCATGCTCAGTGGGTGTGGTACCATGGAGTGTGACACCGTGGTTGACAGTATAAATTCTAACAGCTTTAATTCAGAAGAGGAGAATCTTCTCTGTTTTGTCCTGGGCCATCTGGCTCATCTTTCCCACAGTGCCTGTCCCTGAATGGACTACCTGGTTGAACACTGACTTATTATTTAAGACTAGTCCAACAGTCGTCGTCTTCATAAAACCTCTTCTCAGACTCCTCAGGAGAATGGTTTACTGCCGTCTTAATTACACTCTGACATACTGTTCACATTTTTTCTTTTATGGGACTATAAGCCCCATGAGGACAAAACAATACCTTATTCATATTTGGCTCTCTGGCATGACAACCCTTGCCATCAAGCCAATTCCAACACCTAGAAACCCTACACATGGGATAGAACTTTCCCATAGGGTTTCCGAGGCTGGAAATCTTTACAGATACAGACTGCCACCCATTTCTCCTAGGGAACTACTGGGTATGAACCACTGACCTTTTGGGTAGAAGCCAAGTGCTTAACCTCTGAACCATCAGGGCTCCTTTGGCACTTTGCTCCAACTTAAGAAATGCTAAGTGACTATGGCGCAGTGAATCATTTAAGCCTCTTCTAGCCACAGTCTTAGTAACTCAGACCCAACACCATTTTTTTTTTGTGTGTGTGATGGGTCTGGGTAAGAGAAGGTGGGAGAAGATTCTGATAGAAGGATTACATGATTCTGTTTTGAATGATTGTTAACAGGGCTAACTGTAATTGTGAAAACAAGAACTCTGATGTGGGTATAAAATGAACTATCTCAGAAACAGGAGAGGGGCTCTTAGCATCAACGAGAAACAAGAACCAACAGTGGAGCTTGCTAATTGGACCCCAAGAACCCTGCATATTGAACCGCCACAAACCAGGGACAGAAATCTGTGGCTCCAAAGATATAGTAGAGGAGCAGCTGTAGCACAAGACACAGTGTTGGCCTTCCCAGTGCACAGAGCAAGTAAAATCCAGTGCTGTAGGCAGGAAGTTTCCTTACAGAGTTGGGTGCCCCCTGGCATTGAATTAGGGAAGCTAGGTTTGCTGACTGACCCACAGAGCTAGAACTGAGTGCTTACAGTCTGAGACTTGCGGTGGACTGGTATGCCCTGTGGACATTTACCAGCCCCCATAAAATAGCTCTGTAATATTGCTGGAAAAGAACAGAGTCAGTTCAAGAGGCCAAAAGCCAGAAGACACCTGCCTGTGGACATGGCAGAGCCCAGAGCGGATTTGCTATTTGGACCCTGAGATCCCTGCAGGGATCAGGTTTGAACCTTCTCAAATCAGAGAGTTGTGACACCAGAGAAGTGGCAAAACAGCAGAACCAAGAAGGCGAAGCTGATCTGACTGCAAGAACAGTGTGTGAACATTTCTAACCCTGGACTGTAAACTGTTAACTTTCCATAGCTGTCAGCATGGTGTCTGAAGCCTGTGTAGCCATTATAATGAATTATCAAACCCAGATGAAAAACAGAGTGATGTAGGAGGGCTGGTTGATACCATCATCTGTTACAGTGACTTATACTCCATTCGTTCCTTTGAGTTTTATATGTTGTTATTGTTCATTTCTGTCGAGTTGGTGCTGACTCATAACTACCCTGTATAGGATTTCTGAGTAGCGGCTGGTGAATTTGAACCACCGACCTTGCAGTTCAGATGTATCGTGTAGTGTAGTGCAGTAATCCACAGCGCCAAGCATGCCTTAAAACATGTGCCAACCTGCTTTATGTATAATTTTGTGATGAATCTATGCATACTACAAATTATTGTTTTCAAACTTTGATAACATGGTGGGAGGATGTTAATCTGAGTGCTGTAGTGGTCTGCAGCCATAGCAAATTTACTTCTGATTTGACTGAAGTCCAACCTTCCTGCGACTGTGTGCTCATTCGTAATCATACCCTGGTCCTCCCTAAAGGAGTCCTTTGTCCTCATTGTTTTCAGACTGACTCCTTAAATCACAGTATTCCTTTCCCACAGCGAACCTACTGTAAAACACTCAACTCAATTTCGATTGTGCTTTGCTCTTTCTTCAGTGACGAGTAACTTTCTTTCTTGAAACACCTTTTTCTGTAGGCTCCTTCAACATCAACTCTCAGTTTTCTCCTGTCTTTCTACATTTTCCCAGATTCCTTTGAAAATCATTCTTCCTGTGTGATACTACCTTCCATGGGTACAGGGCATGTTGTCAGGCATCACTTTCCTGCCAGGTGAACGGGAGCAAGCTGGGGACTTCTCAATAGTTGGAGTGTCATTGAGGATGCAATGTAGTAAGACATGAAAAGAACCCATTTTCACTGTGGACCCTCTGTAACAACCATAGTTTTATTATTCTGGTGACTTCATCAGTCACCGCACCCTATTCTATAGTTATGTTTCATCAAGCTTTAGTTTTGCATTTCTAAGACAACTCCAGATGGGAGACACTCGGGGATGTGAGATTCAGCCTGCCTCACTCACACTGAGCCTCTTGCCTGCTGCTCAGTCTACCTGATGAGTTTAAAGAACAGTGCCCCTCTATGTTTCCTGTCAACAAGGAGGAGTGTGTAAGCAGACTGTATTCCTTCATTCACATCCCACCTCAACTCTTCTCCCTAAGTAGCCTTCAAATACATTTCTTTCTACATATTCACATTGCCATTCTCAAACTACTTTGTAGTAGTTTTCTAACTCCAGTCTCCCCTTCATTGATTCATTCATTTCTTAGATATTTATTGTGGTTTATTTACTGATGTTTTATACCTTTGGGATACAGCTATTAAATGTTATAGACAGGATCTCTTTCGTCCCCTCCACAACACTTTATAGTCTAATGGGGGAGATATTATACCTTTGGGATACAGCTATTAAATGTTATAGACAGGATCTCTTTCGTCCCCTCCACAACACTTTATAGTCTAATGGGGGAGATATATAGTAAATATTTAAACATATACACAAGTCAGGAAATGGTAACTGAAATGGAATAGAGTTATAATGGGAGAGTTGTTTGAGACTGTGTTATGCACAGACGTGAAAGAATAGAGTAAGTCCTGCTGGAGGATAGGGTGGTATGTGCAAATGTGGGACTCAACTTAACATGCGGGAGGTGTTGGAAGGTGCTCAGTGTGACCAGAGTATCTGAGTTGTGAAGAGACTGGCAGGAGATGAGGTAAGATAGGCAAGGCAGGTACTGTACTGTAGATGGGGGTGTAGATTTGGTGTACTGGTGTGGCACTGTAGGATAAGCACTAGACTGTTAACTGCAAAGTTGGCAATTCCAACCCACCAACCAATCCTCAGAAACCTTATACATACAGGGTTGCTGTGAGTCAGAATGATTGTATGGCACTCATTAATGACAACAATAGATTGGAAATCATAGAACACAATATCATTAATATCACATGCTAGTAAAATTTTGCTGAAGGTGATTCAAAGATGATTGCATCAGTACCTAAACAGTAAGATGCCATACATTCAAGCCAGATTCAGAAGAGGACAGGAAACTAGGGACTTATGAAGCTGACATTAGATGGATCTTGACTGAAAGCAGAGGATGTCTACCTTTGATTTATTAACTATGCAAGGACTTTCAACTGTGTAAATCATGACATGCTATGGATAACATTGTGAAGAATGGGTGTTTCACAACACTGGATTGTGTTCATGAGGAACCTGTATATACATCAAGAAGCAGTCATTCGAACAGAACAAAGGGATACTGAATGGTTTTAAATCAGGAAAGGCGTGCTCTAGGTTTGTATTATTTCACCATACTTATTCAATCTGTATGCTGAGCAAATAATTTGAGAAGCTGGATTATATGAAGAAGATCAGGATTGTTCTTCAGGATTAGAGGAAGAGTTATTAACAACCTATGAAACACAGATGATACAACCTTGCTTGCTGAAAGGGAAGAGGACTTAAAATACGTACACTGATAAAAATCAAAGGCCTTTGGTGTGGGTTGTACCTCAATGTACAGAAAAACAAAAATCCTCAACACTGGGTCAGTAACATAACATTGTGATAAACAGAGAAAAGATTGAAATTGTCAAAGACTTCATTTTGCTAGGATTTACCGTCAACACTCATGGAAGCAGCAGTCACAAAATCAAATGATGCATTGAACTAGGAAAATCTGCAAAAACCTCTTAAAAGTCCTAAAGAGCAAAGATGTTAGTTTGATGAGTAAAGTACAGCAAAGCCTTGTATTTTCAGTGGCCTCATATGCATGTGCAAGTTAAATAATGAATAAGGAAGACCAGAGAATAATTGATGTATTTGAATTATGGTGCTGATAAAGAATATTGATAGTACCATGGACTGCCAGAAGAGCAAACAAATCTGACTTGAGAGAAACAGAGCTTGGATGCTCCTTAGACACTAGAGTGGTGAGACTTCATCTCTTGCGCTGGTGGTATGATAAAGTGCATATAATGTTCTTGGTGCTCAAGATAAGAACGTTCTCTCCTTCTGCCTAAAGAAGTAAAGGGGCGGTAGTGTCAGGAAATGATTCCAGAGGAGATGCTAGTTGAGTTAACTGTTTGAAGAACAGGAGAGATGAGTGCCAAGCAGAGAGAAAGGTATTTATATGCTAGTAGAATAAGTACTGAACAAGGCTGACCATTCAAACTCACCAGCCACTCCATGGAAGAAAGGTGAAATTTTCTGTTCCCATAAAGATATACAGCCTGGAAAACCCGATCTAGGGATGCTATGAGTCAGAATCAATGTGATGGCAGTAGGCTGGGAAGACAGGGCACATCATGGAATATATTGAAAACTCTGAGAACTGAGGTACTTTAATGGCTCAGGATGGACAGCGTGCAGTGGAGCAGTGTGAGGCACAAGTGCACAAGGGCCTGGAATGTGTCACAGAAGTGACAGGAAGCACATGGAGAACTCCAGGCAGAGGACTACTATGATCACATTTGCACTTAGCTGCAATATCCTTGGTGATATGAGAAGAGTGGGTTTTGAAAAGACATTCTGTCTTTTCTCAGAACGCTTTGAAAAAATTCCATCCATTGTTGCTGTTGTTAGGTGTCATCGAGTTGGCTGTGACTCATACCAGCCCTATGAACAACAGAATGAAATGCTGCTTAGTTCTGCGTCAGCCCCACAGTTGTTGTTACGTTTGAGCCCATTGCTGCGGCCACCGTGTCAATCCAAGCATGATGTTCTTCTCCAAGGACTGGTTCCTTCTGATAAATCTGACCAAAGCACGAGAGATGAAGTGTCACCACCCTAGCTTCTAAGGAGCATCTGAATGTAGAGGTTTATGAGTCTTCATTCTCAGCCAGGCACTAGACTATACCAGGACCAGACCAACCCTTCTGTGTTTATGACTATCCAGAATCTTTTCACAGACTGACCCATGCAAAACAAATGCAAGTATGTCTTGAATACATGAGTGAATAAAAATCATATAATCTTTCTCCCTTTACATTTTCAATGCAAAATTTAGATGTTTTCTGAAAGTGGTATAAAAGAGCAGTTTTATTTATTTGAGATGTTTTAAAATATGATTGTTTCAAATTTAGGAACCATATTTTTTTAAAATAACAATATGCTTTCTTGATTTATTAAAGATAGTAAATTGTAGCTGTTTTCATGAATTAATCAAATGGTGTGGTACTGTAGGTTAATGCGCTGAACTGCAAAGTCAGTTTGAACCACAAGGTTGGCAGTTCAAGCTCACCAACTGCTTCAGAAACGCTATACAGGGTCCCCATGGGTTGGAAGCGACTCAGCAGCACTTAACAACAACTGAAAAACTTGCTGCAGTGTTGTTTCAAACCATAAGAAATTACATTTTAAAAAGAGATATATTGTTTCCAGGAAAAGTAATTTAAAAATGATCAAATATATACATGGTTTATATTGTAGAAAAATAAATATACATCTCTTTTGTTATAGTGAATACACATAGTCCTGAATGCTTAGCTTTAAAGTTTAATTTTATTAGTAAAAAAAATCTTCAATGATTGTTGTCGTTAAGTGCCGTTGAGTCGGATCCAACCCATAGCGACCCTATACAGAGTTTCCAAAGAGTGATTGGTGAGCTTGAACTGCCAACTTTGCAGTTCAAACGGCTTTGCAGTCTGGCACATTAACCCACAGTGCCACACTAGGACTCCAGGAATGGAGGGGAGATTTAATCAAGTATAAGTGAAATGTAATACTTTTGATAATGTATCTGTTTTTCTTTAGATCACCAAGTTACTTTCCTTTACATAAAACGCACTAGGTCCTTTTTATTTTATTTTTGTGTGTGTGATTAATGCTGAATATTAATATTATAAAACAGAATCTTGATTGAAATGTATTTTACATTTACATTTTATAGCTACCTATACATTTATGCATTTAATCACATGTAAGTCAATTTAGTACTTTTTGGTAATCTGTTTTCCTTTAGATCACCAAGATATTTTCCTTAACATTAAAATGGATCTAGTTCCTTTAGTTTAATATTTATCTTATTAATGCTGCAAATTAATATTATAAAGCAGAAGTACACTGTGCTTTGTAGAATAAACACCGGACTATTAACTATAAGGTTGGTGGTTCAAGCAGCTGCTCTGCAGTAGGAAGATGAGGCTTTCTGCTCCTGTAAAGATTTACAGCCTCAAAAGCCCTATACAGTGTCGCTGTGAGTTGTAACTGACTCATCAGCACTTAATGACAACATACATTTATAGATTTAACTATAATAATCTCAGAATAATGAGTTCTCAAGTAAAAATGTATTCAATTTAACATTGTTTATAAAGACTACGTTCTGGTGTATTGCTTCCTCTCCAACGTAGACATCCATTGTTACAGTTTTTCATTTCCTTGAGAAATCTTTTGTTTTCTAGGGACATGCTAGCTTTCACTCTCTTTCTAAAGGAGAGGACAGTTAGGTATTTGACTGTTTTGTTTGGACTCTGAATATAATTGCTTTACTGAGCTGAGGTTTTGTGTTGTAGTCTTCATTTTATTGAGACAGAAGTAGCTGATGCCAGGGGTTCAAACCCACCAGCCACCCCTCAGAAACCCTATGAAGGGTTGCTATGAATCAAAATCGACTGAACGGTACTTAACAACAACAACTACTGACATAATTTACTATTTCTTTTAAGCATTCTTCTAATGAGTGCCACAGAAGAGAGTTTAAGAAAAATGTTCCTCAGAGCACTGGCTTGTTTTGTGTTGGGGCACTTGAACTTTTTATCATTCTGTGTTTCTCATTTTCACTTTGACCACTAGGAAGCTCAGAATCTTGTCTTGTTACTACAGAAAACCAAAAACTGTGCAGCATGGTATATTAATCTTACCGGGAACGTTAGTTACTTTGCTGTTAGTGCTTTCAAGTCGATTCCGACTCATAGCAACCCTGTAAAGGTTTCCAAGGAGTACCTGGTGGATTTGAACAATTAACCTTTTGGTTAGTATTCCGGTGATAGTCCTACAGCACTACACGAGGACTCCTAGTTTACTTTACTCCGTGTGTTTCTGGGCTTCTGTCCAGAGTGGAACATGAGAGAGGTAAAACTTCATGGACGGCTTTGTTTCCCACACTCTCACTTGTTTTCCACCTTGACCAGGGTCCAGAACAGGCACTTTTCTGTTTGCCCTGTATTAGTGGACAGTGTTTTAGTTTATCTTTTTGGACGAGTTTCGACCTTACACCGGTTCTGACTTTTGCAGGTTTTGCTCTATATACAGAGATAAGTTTAAATAAAAGTATTACTATAAAGCCTTTATTAAACAACAATATCTAAATATAAAGTTTCTTGATGTATCCCTCATCTATATTTCTACCCTCTGAAGCCAGTTTTTCCATCCCTCAGGAGCTCTGGTAGCGTAGTGGTTACGAATCGGGCTGCGAACTTTAAGGTCAGCGGTTCGAAACTACCAGTCGCTCCGCGGGAGAAAGATGAGGCTTTCTACTCCCGTAAAGATTTACACCCTTGGAAACCCTGTACAGGGTCGCTATGGGTCGGACCCGACTCGATGGCACTTAACAACAACAACAACAATAGCACTTAACAACAACAACAACCCTTTCCCAAAGAATTTTACCCTCTTAGATTTACACCATACCAAAATGGTAGTTTGGGCATCCTTGAGGGACTCGGATTGTGTTTCTTTGAAATATTCTTTAAGTTTGAGGAACACAACGAAGTCTGAAGGGGCAGGATCAAGGATGTAGCGTGGAAGAGTAAGACTTTCAGATGAAATTCTCATAGGACAGTCTTGCTGCCATCTTAGAGTGAGCAGCTGCATTGTTGTGACAGAAAAAAAAGAAAAAAATTAATGCCAATTTCATAGCCTTTTTCTTGTACATGTAGTTTTCAACTTTCTTAAAACGTATTCACAATAAGTCCTCATGATAATCCTGTATCTTATAAGACAGTTTACCAAGATCACCCCTTTTAGAATCACAAAAGACAGTTGCAATAAGCTGATGACCTGACCTCTCTGTCTTGAATTAACCTTTGAGGTCTTCCTGATCTGTCTTAAAATGCTTGATCCACCTAAAAACTGTTCTTTATGTGGTGCAGTGGTTCTGTAAAGTTGCTGCAAGGGGTTTGGGGAGACATTCATTTGTGTTTTGTTTAAAATTTGCTATTAGCCCTGACTTCAAATTTGTTTTTTGCTTCCATGGCACAAACAGTATTCTTTTCTTGAAGGCACCCTAACAAGAGTAAGACAAGTGTGTTGCTGAGGGAACTCGTCAGCAGGCATCCACTGATCACAGAGATAGGATTAAGTTGTTTGTTTGGAGTAAACCATGCATGTATGAACTAGTAGCAGTGCTTTTTGACTTCTTGTGAGGTAGGTGCTGTCGAGTTCGTGCCCACTCATAGATGCCTTATGCACAACCTCACGTTCAGTGCTGTGCTTAAACTCATTGCTTCTGCCACTGTGCCAATCCCTCTTGTTGGTGGTCTTCTTCTTTTCCGCTAACCCTCCACTTTACTAAGCATGATGTCCTTCTCCTGGGACCAGTGTCTCCTGATAATATGTTCAAAATATGAGAGAAGAAATCTGGCCATCTGGCTTCCAAAGACCATTCTAGCTATACGTCTTCCAACACAGATTTGTTTGTTCTTTTGACTGTCCATGGTACTTTAAATATTCTCCTCCAACAACATAACTCAAATACATCAATACTTCAACAGTAATTAATCCTAGTATAATATAATGAATGAATAAGTGAAGTTAGTAAAAAAAATAAAAAAATAAAAAGTAGTAATAATCTCTCTGAAAATCAGCTCCTCATTCACTTTAAACAATACATTATGAAATAGGCTGTGAGACGGGAGATAATTTAGAGTTAGCAATACAGTGAAGTAATCAACTTTTCATTAGAACACCTGACATGTCTGCATATGATTGCATCATTTTACCAGTTGGTGATATTGATCAAGTTGCATTGTTCACGTTTTTCTTTTCTCACTGGTAAACAAATGGTGGGTATGGTGCTGGCCCTGTGTCCTCCTGGGATTGGTGTGAAGGAACACAGGAGAAGTCATCTCTACACTGAAAAGATCTCCAATAGGAGGTGTCACTGGGGTGATTAAAAGGGAATGTTGCTCCTAGTAATAGCACTGATAAAGGGCCAGTCTTCCATGATTTCTTTCCCAAGTGATTCTAATTTCTAAGTAAACGCACGTAGCCATGTTGATGTGGTCATTGCCTCTCCATCTCATTCTAAAATTGGATACTGCCTATGAGTTATTGTGTGTGCTGAAATGCCAAACAGTGGGCTTTTTCTGGAGCACAAAGGCTTGCTTGTGGTACTGAGAGTAGCTTTCAAAAGATCTCTCACAAAAGAAAGGCTCTAGTGGGGCTCCTGCAGGGAATTCATGGCCAGACCTTTTGTGCCTCAGCTTCAGCCCTGTAGATTGCTCAAATATTTATCGATTGGGAATGCTAATTTGTTCTTAGTCATATAAAATATCTAGGGCAGTATGAAGCAAGAGGCAATTTAAAGGACCAATGTCTTGGACGTGCCTCCTGGGAACACTCAGGCTTTGTGCTGGGGACGACTGCACAGCTGCCACTGTGCCACCAGCTACGTGACAGCCTAGGTCTCAGTGAGCTAGCCATGTGTCTTTCCAGAGAACATCTCAGAAATCCGTTTAGCTGTGAATGTGTTGAAAGACAGACAGTAGACCTCATGTGAAGCTGTGTCTGCATGCTGGTTCCTGGCTGTGGGGTGCAGGACCACGCTCACTTGGTGTGCTTTGCACACTCTTTGGGGTACAGTGGGTAGACCAGGGCTGGGCTGGAATCATGCTGGTCAACTAAGTGACCTTGACCAAGGGATGAAATATTTCAGAGCCTGTGTCCCTATATATGCTGTTGTTGAATGCCTTCGAGTTGATTCAGACTCATAGTGACCCTGTATTGGGTCTCTGAGGAGTGGCTGATGGGTTTGAACCATCAACTTTATGGTTAGCAGTTCTTACCCTACAGCACCACAACAGGACTCCGTATGTTCCTATATTGCTGTTTTGTTGTTCAATGCCATCAAGTTGGTCCCAACCCATAGTGGCTCTGTATAGGGTTTCTGAGGAGCAACTGGTGAGCTTGAACCGCCGACCTTGCAGTTTAAACCGACTTTGCAGTCTAGCGCATTAACCCACAGCACCACACCAGGACTCTGTTATTAGGGAAAGGGAAAAGCTGCTCACCTTGGTTCGTGGTCATTAGGATTTCACCAATCTTTGTTTCCTAGAGCTGACGTAGCACAGTACCAGAAACTTGGTGCCTTAAAACAACAGATATTTGTTCTCAAAATCAAAGTGTTTACAGAGCCACTCCCGACAGAGGCACTAGAGAATTTGATCCATGCCTCTTGTAGCTTCTGGTGATTGTTGCCAGAAGACCCATCCTTGACTTGTATTCTCTTCACTCTATTCTCTGTTTCTACCTTCACCTAGTTCCCTCTGTGTGTGTTTTTCTGTGTGTTGGTCTTAAATCTCCCTCTGTCTCTCTCTTATAAGGATATGTATGATTATATTTAGGGCCCATACAGATATTAGTTCAATGTGGGCACGGCCCTATGTACAAGATAATGAAACTCTGCCATGTTCTGTGCCATTGTACGCTTAAGTTCTTTGTTGCTACCACTGTGCCAACCCATCTCCTGAGAGGTCTCCCTCTTTTTCTGTATCTTCACTTTCTCAAGCATAATGTCCTTCTCCAGGAACTGGTCCCTCCTGATAATGTGTCCAAAGTGCGAGAGAGGATATGGACAATTAATTAAAGCCAGGCTTCCCATAGAAAGCAAAGGAAGTTATAAAGAAATGTGTGTTCTATTGGGAGAAAAAATTATAAAATTGATTACTTTAAGAAAAATGTAATTTAATGGGCATGGCATTGGAATCTGTTGTCAGGTAACTCAGAGAATGTGTTGCTGAAAGATTTATTTTAGAATTGCTTCCTGAGTGCACATTGAAATCATGAGTCATTTTATCAATGCACATTATGTCAGGCTTTCCAGGCATATGTTCTGGGGGCAGAACGTGGAAAGAGAATACCTAAGCATGTCTCATATGTAAAGTTTGGCAGTCAATTTTGTATGTGTGTTTTTTGTTGTTTTCACCTCATTCCCTTACCTGTCAGAGATTTTGTATTCTGAGACACTGTTAAACCCCATCTGCCTGGGCATCACCTGTCTCCTGTTGGAGTTTGTTGTTGTTGTTAAGTGCCATCCAGTCTGTTTTGACCCATAGTGATCCTTGTATAGGGTTTACAAGCAGCGACTTGTGGGTTTGAACCGCTGACCTTGTGGTTAGCCATCAGTTGCTTATCTTACAATGTGGTAACCTCACTCACTGGTGAGAGCCTCTCTCTCTCTCTTTCCCTCAATAAACCTTGACGGCATTTTAACAACACCAGCAACAAACCTCCTTTTGTATCTGATACAGAGAAGTCCATTTGAGATAAGAGATCAAATTTGTTACAAATTCCTGTCATTTAAATGTATTGCATAGTCCTGGTGTGGTGCTGTGGGTTAATGCGCCAGACTGCAAAGCCGTTGGAACTGCAAGGTCGGCGGTTCAAGCTCACCAGCTGCTCCTCAGAAACCCTATACCGAGTCTCTATGGGTCGGAACTGACTCGACAGCACTTAACAAAAACAACAAGATAGGCATAAAATGAGATTTTAATAAGTAAATCCTATTGCACTGATTAAAGTGCTTGGCTGCTATTCAGAGGTTGGCAGTTTGAACTCCTCCATCTGCTCCACAAGAGAACTATGTGACAGTCTGCTTCCATAAAGACAGACAGCCTCAGGAACCCTATATAAAAGCTTTACTGTGGGTCCTGGTGCAGCGCTGTGACTTAATGTGCTGGACTGCAAAGTTGGTTGAAACCACAAGGTTGGCAGTTCAAGCTCACCAGCTGCTCCTCGGAAACCCTATACAGGGTTTTTATGAGTTGGAACTGACTTGATGGCACTTAACAATAGCAGCAACAGAGAGGTCACTATGAGTTCGAATTCACTTGGCTTCAGTGAATTTGACTTTAGACAAAACTCACATTTAAAATGAGTTTTAATCAACCCAGCTTAATCCCAGCATATTTTACAAATCATAGGCCATTGGAATATGTTCAGCTATTACCCTTGGAAAAGGTGAATTATTCTCATTGAAATAAAGATTGCTGATTTCTTTTCAGTAAACATTTCATTTGTGATGTATACGTGAAGCTTTGAGGATGAATTGAATAAAGCATACCGTAACATCTCGCCTATTCAGGCAGTATCTTTGGTTCTGTGGCTATATTCTATTAGCGTTTTCAATTCATTTTCAATGAAAAATGTTTCCATTTCTTCTAAATTCATATTTCCATGTTTACAAAGGAGTTTTGGTATGACACTGTAGGATAAGCATTAGACCATAAGGGTTGATTTGAATCGCAAGTTCAGCAGTTCAAACTCATTAGCTGTTCCTCGTTCCTCGGAAACTTTATACAGGTCTCTGAGTCAGAAACAACACGACGGCACTGAACAACAACAACAACAAAATGTTTACAAAGGCAGACAAGGTTAAGGAGTATGAAAACTGATAGGAACAGAAGTAATGATATTTTGTATCATTTTCAAAACAATTTTCAAAGAATTATTTGTTCTCCATTTGTGAAGTGGAGAACTTTCTCATGTGTGCCCTACATGCTTTTAAAATGCACATTTTAAATCCTGACAGCCCATCTTGTGCTTTCCAACTGACTAGGAAGGTGGGTTATACTGTCTTCAAAAGAACCTCTGGAGATCCTGTACCTAGGCACGTTTTGATGGCTGCTAGGGAACAGAGAATATGATCCCACTAGGTTTGGGTGAGATGAAGAGAGTATTCCACTGAGAAGGTAGAAGGGCCCAGAAATGAGGAATAAAAACCTTAAAGTTCATCATTTTTCTGAGGGCCAGTCATAGTAGCAATAGCCCCATTATTTTCTGAACTGCATCGACAATTTCTGGTCTGTGGGGTACAGGGCCTGTTGTTTAGGTTGGCAGATGGGTGCTCAGGGGTGTCCAAACTGCATACCTCTGTGAGATTCAGATGTTCAGAAGTGTCAGCTGACTGTGGAAGACACTTGATTCTTGAAGGCCTGCTGTGCTTGCTGTTTGTAGAGATGTTGAGCTGGGTCTGGCAGATGTGAGTTAGTGAGGGCTCGCTGGTCCCTGATGACTTAATATACAGCGTGTGTAATTAAAACTTAGATGATTTCACCCCCATGTTTATTGTAGCTGATCTGAAGCTAATTTCTAGCACAAACTTCAGTTTAAATATTGTACAGAATCAAGAAGGCACTGATTAAATATTGCTGCATATTGATAGAGTTCAGTTCAAGGGGTAAGAGAAAAACATTTCTCTCCTTCTTGTGCAAATAAATGGTCATGTGTTTGACCTGTCAGCTAAGTCTCAAGTCCATTTTTATTTAGTCTCTATGTTCTAGAAATGTGGTTTTCTTTACTAGATAGTCCACAGTTTATCAATATAAAGAGACCCCAGTGCTTGAAAAAGAATCTACCTTATAATGGGAAATTGTTGCTTTTGTTGTTAAGTGCCCTCAAGTCAGTTCCAACCCATAGGGACCCTGTATAGGGTTCCCAAAGAGCAGCTGGTGAGCTTGAACCAACTTTGCTGTTCAAACTGACTTTGCAATCCAGCACATTAACCCACAGTGCCATACCAGGAAATTACATACTATGAAGTCCAGTTTAATTAGGTCTGTCTGACACATTCTATTTATCTAAGTTATGGGTGCACAGTGCCGTCTCCACCTTATAAAGACAAGTGTGATAGAGTGAGTTGGCCTGTGGAGTGTTTTTTTGTCACCTAGCCTTCCAACAGTTGGGGATCAGGCAGAATTTTAAAATGCCAGCTGATCCCCTCTCCCTGGCACAAATAGTCCATCTGATGAGGGGAAATGTTAAAATGGGCTCATGACTTCCTATACACTGGAGATTTCACATCTGTTGGGAGTTCTTTCCTGCTGTTCCTGTTACTTGATGCTTTTGATCCTAGGCTTTTCATTTGATGTTTCTCCTTCTTGTAACTCTGTGGTTGTGATTTTCCAGGCTTAACTCTAGAACATCTCCGGGTGTCTACGTTTCTTGTTTTGAGCCTGAGTGTTAGTCTCAACTCTTCATGTTCCCTTGTGCCTTTCTGTTGTTAAGTGTTGTTGAGTTGGTTCCGATTCAAAGTAAGTCTGTATAGGGTTTCCAAGGAGTGGCTGTTGGATTTGAACTGTCAACCTTGCAGTTAACAGTCCCGTATTTATCCTACAGCACCACACCAGGTCCTTCCTGTTGTTGTTGTTAAGTGCCATTGAGTCAGTTCTGACTCATAACAACCCTGTATAGGGTTTCCAAGAAGTGGCTGGTGAGTTTGAACCACCAACCTTGGGGGTCAAACCAACATTGCAGTCTGGCCAATTAACCTGCAGCTCTATGCCTAGATTCCTGGTCCTTCCTAGTGACCAAGTATACGGTTCTCTCACAAAGTCCCTTTTCTCAAGTTTTCCTTAGATATAATTATCTGCCTCATGTTTTTTACCTCCATAAATGTTTCCACTTAAAAATTTTTAAAAACCAACCTATAACAAACCCTAACTACCTTATCCTTTGATAGCTGGACCTATGAAGGGTTTATTATGTTCTAGGTGCTGAAAGAAGTGGGATCCCTTCAATGTACTCATTCAGCGAATCCTCAGAACAACCTTGTGAGGTTGCTGCTCCAACTCTTTTGTTGAGTGGGTTCTGGCTCATAGTGACCCAATATACCACAGAATGAAACACTGCCTGGTTCTGGGCTCTCCTCACATTTGCTATGTTTGAGCTCATTGTTGCTGCTCTAAACTCTAGTCAGAGAAAAATTAGACAACTTGCTCAAATGCTGTTGCTGGAACAGAAATTGTGGCAGTCAGGGTTCATAGCCCACACTCTTCAATGCCTATAATGGTTAATGTTTTGTGTCAACTTGGCATGGCCTGAGTTCTCTATCATTTAGCAGTTAAGATATAGTAATATTCCCATGATGAGATCTCATATAACCATCTCCATGGTGTGATTCGATCAGATCAGCCTTGATCTGATGTAGTAATCATATTTGTAATTACTCTATGTG
This sequence comes from Chrysochloris asiatica, assembly GCF_000296735.1. NCBI lineage: Eukaryota > Metazoa > Chordata > Mammalia > Afrosoricida > Chrysochloridae > Chrysochloris > Chrysochloris asiatica. The sequence goes on along the minus strand of NW_006408562.1, from coordinate 476,661 downwards.
ATTAATAATGTAATTATCTATGCTCCTATAAAGATTTACAGCCTCAGAAACCCTATACAGGGTTGCCATGAGTTGGAACCAACTCCTTGATACATAACCATGACCACCATGATGTTAGTGTAGGATAAGCACTGGACCACTTACCACAAGGTCAGTGGTTCAAACCCACCAGTCACTCCTCAAAAACCCTGTACAGGGTCACTGTGAGTCTGAACAGACTCTATGGCACATAACAACAACTACAACATGCTGTTAATGAGGCAAGGTGCAGCCTATTGGATTCAGTTGTGATCTTGAGCCAATCTTCTTCTTTTGAGATATATAAGAGATTAAGCAAGCAAGAAGAGCTTACAAGGATCTTCTGCCACCAAGAAGGAAGAGTCGGCAGTGGAGTGTGTGCTTTGGACTTGGGGGTCCTGCCCTATGAATAGTCCAGATCCAGAGAAAGACTGATGACAAGACATATGGACTTCTCCAAGAAATAAGCTTAAAGAAGCTGAAAGGAGACAAAGCCCTTCCTCCAGAGCTGCTAGTTCCTCTGGTGGTTGCAGAATGTAGTAAGAGGAAAGAGCTTTCACTTCAGGTGAGTTGTAAAAACACTGAAAACATTGTTTTGTTTGTTTTTTTGTAGTGGAGGTAAAGAACAGGAAGTAGAATCAAAGCATGGTGCATAGGCATTCAGGATCTGACCCAATGTGTGCTTTTACAGTGTGGGTCATAATACACAGCCACACAAGTGGACTATGTTGGACTGATAATCACAAGGTCAGCAGTTCAAACCCTCCAGCTACTCCACATGAGAAAGATGAGGCTTCCTGTTGGTGTAAATATTTATATTGTCTCAGAAACTCTAAGGAGAAGTTCTACTGTATCCATAGCATCAGTGTAATTCTTAATCAGCTCGTTGGTAGTGGGTTTGTGTTTGTTTGTTTTGTTTTATATTGAGGTGTAATCCATACTGACGTTCATCAGTGTTGCTGTGGTTATGTACCATGGAGTTGGTTCCAACTCACAGTGACCCCAGGGTTTCTGAGGCTGTAAATCTTTACAGGAGCAGAAATCCTCATCTTTCTCCCATGGAACAGTTGGTAGTTTCGAACTTCTGACTGTGAGGTTAGCAGCCCAATTCATAAGCACTATGCTGCCAGAGCTCCTTGACACTCATCAGTAGGTGCTTTAAATCCTCTTCACTTTCAGCAAACAGAGACAGTAATAGAACCTAACATTTACGTTAAGGACTAAATGGGCTAAGTGAAAGATTACTTACTAACTGAAAGATTGTTGATTTGTACACCCCCTCCCCCCAGGCACTGCAGAAAAAAGGCCTGGTGATCTGCTTCTGAAGGGTCACACTTTCTAAAGCCTTAAGGAGCATAGTTCTACTCTGCATGCATGTGGTTGCCATGAGTTGGAATTGACTGAGTGACTTCTGGTTTGGTTTTGAAGATTTACATCGTGTCCCTTGCATGTATTATTTGAATGCTCCCAGCCCTAGGAAAGCAAAGCACAGAGAGATTAAGAGGTCACTAAGTTAACTGGTCAGTAGAGGACAGGGAGTCGAATCCAAAGCTGTGGCTCCAGAGCCCACACTGTGGTCACTCTGCCACCTCTCAAACTTAGTGAAACCAAAGGATAAAACAATGTCAATGTCATGGAAAATTTTCCAGAATGATCTTCTGCCTGTAGACCTTTGTTCAGCCCTTTGTTTTCTGTTTTTGTACATAATTATATGCCATGTTTTGCCCATCTTATCCTTGGAGAGACCAAAGGAAACTTGGTTTTGCATCCAGTGTCTAGCCAGACAGAATAGCATGCTGTAGAAGAATTCCAATTCTGTGTCCTTGCATTTCTGGGTACTCAGTGAACTTTTGCTGTTTTCTAAACAGCATCCTACCCTGCTGCTTCTGGGCCTGGACAACCCAGGCCTGAAAGACCCATTGTTGGGAAAAGATACTATGTTTTGTAAAATAGAAAGGTCAGCAAAAAGAGGGAAGCCATCCATGAGAAGAAATAACACAATAGCTACTACAATGGGCTCAAATTTACCAAAGACAATGAGCTGAGCAGTTCAAGACAATACTGTATTTTATTTTATAATGCATAAAGCCTACCACTCAGCTGTCAGTTTATTGCACTGTGGTGGCTGTATGCTACTGTGATGCTGGAAGCTAAGCCTGCAGGGTCACCCATAGGGGAAAGATTTCAGCGGAGCTTCAATGACTCAGACAGAAGAAGAAGGAGAAGTGGGAGGCTACTTCCAAATATTTAGCTGGTGAAAACCTTATGAATAAGGGGGAAACACTGTCCAACATAGCACCCAAAAATGAGAATATTATGAATAGCAGTGGGACATTGTCAGATGTAGTGCCAGAAGATGAGCCTCTTATGTTGGAAGACACTCAAACTATGACTGGGGAGGAACTGTCTCCTTAAAGTAGAGTTGACCATAATGACAGGAATGGAGTAAAGCTTTCAGGACCTTAATTTGATGATGGGGCACAGCTCAAACTGAGGATAAAAAACTGAAAACATACGTTATTAATTGGAACATGGGAAGCACAAATTATGAATCTGGGAAAATTGGAAGTTGTCAAAAATTAAGGGAACGCTTGTAGATATTTTAGGTGTTGTTGTTGTCAATTGCTTATATGCAAGTTTAGGCATAAGCTGAAGAAAATGTAAACAACTCCACAAGAGCCAAAATATGACCTTGAATAGGTATGTTGTTGTCAGGTGCCATCGAGTCGGAACCGACTCATAGCGACCCCATGCACAGCAGAATGAAACAATGTCCGATCCTGGGCCAACCTCATTAC
>NW_006408562.1:471582-473330 GCF_000296735.1 Chrysochloris asiatica | reverse complement strand
CTTGACAACCTCAGTCTCTTCTCCATTGATAAGAATGCTGTTTATTGGTCCAGTGGTGAGGACTTTTGTTTTCTTTACATTGAGTTGTAATCCATATGTAAGGCTGTGCTCTTTGATCTTCATCAGTAAATATTTTAAGTCCTCTTCACTTTTCAGCAAGCAAGGTTGTATCATCTGCATATCTCAGGTTGTTAATAGGTTGTTGAATAGGTATATTCAGTCTGAATTTAGAGACCATCTCAAAAACAGCTTTGATGTATTTGATGCTAATGACTGAAAGCAGAAGAGTTATGAGATGACATCAAGAGCATCATATATGAAGAAAGCAAAAGGTCATCAAAAAGACAGGAAATAAAGAAAACATCAAAATGGATATCAGAACAGACTCTGAAACTTGCTGTAGAGCATAGAGAAGCTTCAAGTGAATGGAAGAAATGAAGAAGTAAAAGAACTGAACAGAAAATGTATAAGGGGAGTTCAACGAAACAACAAAAAAGTATTGTAATGAAATGTGCAAAGAATTATAATTAGAAAACCCAAAGGGAAGAACATACTCAGCATTTTTCAAGCTGAAAGAATTGAAGGAAAAATTAAAGTCTCAGGTTAAAATATTGAAGGGTTCTAAAGGAGCTCTGGCAGCATAGTGGTTACGAATTGTGCTGCTAAACTCAAGGCCAGTAGTTCGAAACTACCAGCTGTTCTGCAGGAGAAAGAAGAGGCTTTCTGCTCTCGTAAAGATTTACAGCCTCGGAAACCCTGTACAGGGTCCCTATGAGTCGGAACTGACTCCAAGGCACATAACAACAATAAATGGGAGTCCTGATGTGGGGCTGTAGGATAAGCACTCAACCACAAGGTCAGCAATTCAAACTCACCATTCACTCCCCGGAAGCCCTATACAGTGTCGGAACCGACTCCATGGCACTTAACAGCAACAACAAAATGGGCGAAATGGAATCATGAGCAAGTACATAATCCAATAGTATATAGACCAAGAATCAGTTGTTAGAACAGAACTCGGTGATACCGAATGGTTTAAAAATCAGCAAAGGTATGTGCCTTTCACCATATTTATGCATATTTATGCATATCTGAGCAAGTAATCTGAGAAGCTGAATTATATGAAGAAGAAAGTGATACCAAGATTGGAGAAAGACTCATTTACGATCTGCACTATGCACAAGATATAATCTTACAGGAAGCAAAGGGGAGTTAAAATACTTACTGATGAAAATCAGGAACTACAGCCTTCATTATGGATTACACTTCATTGTAAAGAAAAAAAATTCCTCACAATTGGACCAATAAATGACATAAAGATAAATTAGAAGACTGAAGTTGTCAAAGACTTCATTTTGCTTGGATCTACAGTTAGCCCTCATGGGAAAAGCAGTCAAGAAATCAGATGACGTATTGCCTTAACGCAGATCTGCTACTCAAGAACTCTTTAAAGTGTTCAAGAGCTATGCTATTAATTTGAGGACTAAGGTATGCCATGGTATTTTCACTAGCTTTATGTATGTGTGCAAGTTGACAATGAATAAGGGAGACTGCAGAAGATTTTATGCAATTGAATTAGGATGTTGGAAAAGAATATTAAAGGTACTATGGACTGCCAGGTTTAAAATTTAAAAAGATGAGCAACAATGTTGTGGTCTTTCACCATACTTATTCAACCTGTATGCTGAGCAAATAATCCGAGAAGCTGGGTTATATGAAGAAAAACGTGGCATCAGGATTGGAGGAAG